>NC_137116.1:4287500-4856651 GCF_949357685.1 Gobio gobio | reverse complement strand
TTAGAACTTCGTATGCATCCATATCAATTGTGCTAGAAATCTCATGCAAAACGGCATTCTTTTAGCCATCGCTACGTCTCGCCTCCGGTGGAATCCTTAAAACACACCGTCTTTGTTTTCTGCTGAGCCGAAACACATTTTAATCAGCCATAAGCCAAGATACCATGAAAGACAAGATTCCATTAGTGCATGAATAGCTCAGCGTTTCTTGTTTATTTCTTGTTGTTCTGCCACTGTTCATGGGGGGAAAGTATTTATAATGTGATCCATCTGAAAAGCTGTTGAAACTCTAATGGCTTCAGACAGATGTCGGATCTCTTAATGTGATAACTCATTTCTAAACCAGGTGAGTGCGTGCCTCTCGCTTTGAGTGTGTGTTTTGTCTGCGCTAACAGAAGTCAGCAGCAGTTTTGAATTGTGTGAGTAGCACTCCATTATATCTTCTGGGCGATATGCATTAGGGGGAGGTTGTTTTGACTCGGTTCATTTAAGTCTTTGTTGACCAAGACAAGATGGAATTTTTTTTCTTCTGATATGTCTCATGGAGAGATATCTTGGTAATAGTGACGCTTGTCCTAGCAAATACCACTAACTATTGCTCATATTTATGAGTTTATTCAAATCAAAATAGGAAGTTTTCAGCTTGGTTGCTTAACTTGTCCTGCAATGTTTGTGCTACACACATGGATGATGCATCAAATCATACAACTTCTTGAGGAGAGATGTGTGTTCGTACTTCTCTAAGGATGTTTTCACACTTGGTCCTTTTTAGGGGTCTGAGCATGGTACGGTTCGCTAAAAATGTCCATTATGAACACACATCAGTCCGGGCTCACTTGATTTTTTCCATTTGCAAATTCCAATGTAGTTTGGTCATCAGATGCCTCCGTACAAATCTGCTGTTCATCATGGATGCTCCTTCTGGCAGATCTCTACAAAGTATTCGTTCACAACATGCACGTGTGTTGTAATTTCAACCGCTTCCAAACTGTGTAAGAGAGATGTGGCTGCATGCCTTGTAAGGGTGTGAACCTACACTGGTCTCGCGGTTCAGTTCGATTACGATTATCATGCCAACGACTCGGTTCAATTCAATATCACGATGCATCACAATGCATTGACGATGCACTGCATCCTCATGTATACAATTTTGTCAGTCAGTTATATGAATTGAGCCTTTAATTTGACCTGCTCAAAGAACAAAACTCACGTCTGGGCACTGAAGACAACAGGAGCATTTAGAACAAATACACAAAAGCCACTTCAGGTGGTGGTCTGGGCTGCATTACAGCCAAAACGAAAGTCTAAATGCATCTGGTTGTTGAAACCACATATGTAAATTTTACTCCTCGCAACAATGCTGAAAAATGTTTACGTGTGAGAGAGCGTGTTATGGGCTATATAAAATGTTATAGCCCGATATGACAGCGCTACTGAAGCACGCATCGCCACAGACGAGCACCTGTGTATCTCTTCATCAAGCCAGCGCACAAACTATCGAAAGTAAAGTCGCAGGTGCTCAACATACAATCATATTCATATTCATTAAAAGTAAAGAAACTGAATGATCTTACCAGTGCTGTTGCCACGCTCTCTCCTATTGCGGTCTTTGATTTTGAAATTAGCTGACGATCAATAAAATGCTGCTCATATCTGTTGTTTTCGGTGACATGAACTCCAATAAATCTGCATATAGTGCGGGAATTGAAGATCGGATTTATATCCGTTTGGCGGAGATATTCGTTTATGCCCAAGTGTAAATTAAATCGTTTTGATAGCTTTGATTTACACAGCGCGTGTGTTCTCCAGGTCGTGGTTACCACCAGGTTGTTCATAAAAGCCGAAATGTGCCCAGATGTCTGCTTTTAAAGTAGTTGGAGCATTTTAATTACTTGCACTCGCATCTCGCCATTGTATGCTACCGCGACAAAGCACGGACACGACAAATGATGTCAGTACATTAAAATAATCAATACATTATAATCGGTTATGGTCTATTACTGAACCGATACCAAATCGTTCTCGTCTGCATCGCGATGCATCGAAGAAACGATTATTTTCGACACCCCTAATGCCTTGCCAGTTTAAAATGTTTGATATACGGCGCACGCAAGCGCACACACCTAAAGCGCATGCACAGAAAGCCAGCTGTCACAGCACGTGTACAAAACTAAATTCTCTGTAGTTTTCTCTTTCGCAGTAAGTCGAGCTGCGTACCGCTGACCGCCGGAAGCTAGGTATTTTAGTCTATAAAGTTTTAAATATGCATATTTTTCTTACACAAACGTGCCACTTCGCTGTTATATGCAGTTATATGATGGATAGATGCACTTTTATGGGCTTTTACGTCACTGCCATTATAAAGCTTGGAAGAGCCAGGACATTTTTAATATAACTGATTTTATTCGTCTGAAAGAAGAAAGTCACCGAGGATGGCTTGAGGGTGAGTAAATCATGGGCTAATTTTCATTTTTGGGTGAACTATCCCTTTAAGATCTTACAGATTTATGAGTACACCATTTTAAAATCTTCCCGGTCTACTGACACTTATGACATCCGCTTCAAACATTACAATGATAACTTTCATTAACTCTACAATAAGTAAACCCACTTCACCAGCTAATTACTCTCTGGCAGTGATCCCGTAGAAATATACAGGGATTCCACAAAGATGGAAATTCAATCACAAATTTCTAAAGCTTGCTGCATGCTTGTAAGGTTTATATGATGACAGAATATTCTTTTTTTTTTTCCTGCACTATCCCTTTATGATTTGCACCTTCCAAATAATAAAATGGGTGGAACAATCCCATAAACCTACGGAGAAGGAGACACCCGGGCCATAGATACCAGAATGCCTTGTGGCCACTTGTGGGTGGGCTTTTTTGACTTGGGCCAGTAAGTAACCACCCTAGCAAACACCCTTGCATTGTCAAATACCAGCAGAGAGATGCAATACGGTGTGTTTACAGTCTCCTGTGGTGCTTAAAAGAGACACAGGGCTGGTCAAAAGTGGGGACCAGCTTCCAATTCTGATTTCTAGAAATAGAAAAACTATAAAATAGGCGTTCTCAGGCATGACACAGCACCCAGCATTCAGATTACACCCTAGCACAGTGAACTTGTTAAACTCCTGGGCAGACGTACTGTCACGCTGTCCCGCTGACAGGAGCACGGGGTTGCTGCAGCGGTCATCCCGTCCAGACTCTGGTTTGGCTCGCGGAGCTGCATGTGTGTGTGTGTGCGACTGTTGCAAACAGCCGACTGCGACTTCGTCCAACTATTATTTCTGCCATTCTCTGTCAAGCGGCCACCACACCCGCAGCCAGACTAGACGGGTGTTAAATTATACAGCCGACCAGCGAGGTGGAGCGCAAGTGTGTGTGCAGTCATGCGGATGTTACATCAAGAGAGCTTTTAGACAGGACGGGCACATGAGCGTGTGTTTAGGTTGTGCCGAGTCAGACGGGCCGTCCTCTAGCCAGTCTGAACCGTTAGTCTAGATTACAGCGAGTGTTTTTAGATTGCTTACTTCCAAGAACACCACCCGTAAACTGTCATTTTAGACCGAGCAGGCTGTAAACTGCGCTCAGGGGACAAAAGATGCAAATTCACGTAACATGATCAGGTTGTTATTTTACTAATATTGTGTGTGTAGACATGCTTATGCTTGTTAATGTGTATGTGAAGGTTCCAAAATGGAAGGAATCAGTCCCTCAAAATGAAAATTCATCAAGTTTTTTTGTGATTACAGACTTAAATCACATAAATGATTCCTTTAAATTTTTTACCACATCTACCAATGGTGTGTCAATTGTACAGATGATAAAACTGGCCGTTAAACTGTTTTGCTCAATTTTATTTTTATTTTTGTAATATATGACACACAGCGTAGATCACTGTGTAAATCGTAGCATTAAAAAAATGAGAATTTGTTTTTATTAATACATTTTTTTTGGGCGGCTTATTTTGAGGAATGTTCCTCATGCATTGACTACTTTATGCATCCTAAATAAACTACTCATGGTAAGTTTTCCAAGTCATTAGAGAGGACAGAATTCGGGACAGGTTTTGTAGTAGAACATTGTATTTGTGAATCGCTCGTTATGCTTACATCATCAACACTGATGTTCTTATGGTCCAACTTAATCAGGGTTCCCACTCGTCCTGGAAAACAACACATGGAAAATTAGAGAAAGTGTAAAAACTTGTTGTTGTCCTGAAAAAAGTTTAAAAGAAAACAAGAGTTTATCACTTTTTTTGCAGAAAGTGCGATGATCAGGAATGGTTTCAGGAGTTTTGACACGCGAGAGTAGTTGATATTCCCTTGATATTGACACTGGTAAAGAGAACAATTTGTCATAATGTATGTATGATTAAGAGCTCATATTAAAAACTGATTTTATAGTTAAGTCATGGCAATAAACTATGGAAGCTTGTTTCTGCCACTGAATAAAAAATAGGTAATTGCAACTTTTTATCTCACAATTTTTCTCGCAATTGCGAGTTTATAGCCTGACGTCGTCATACTCAGATTCTTGTGTGAATATAAGTCTGATACTGCTCCATTGGGCTATGATTATGGGGCGTTTCAACCGAACCAGGAAGGAAAATGCCTCTGCACTCAATTGGATAGACCTACAACCAATCAGAGCAATGGAGTAAGTGACATATGTTGAGTGACGCATAGTTATCAACAGAACTCAACTGCACACACACTGGAAGAAGAAGTAGAAGAAGAAGTGTAAATACTTATATCAAGGGGATCGATCCTCACATAAAATTACGATCCTCACATAAAAATATTGATACCAAATGTTTTAACTAGTAATTTTCTTACTACTTGTGAAAATTAATGTGTAAAATAAACTGACAGTTCTCATTCAAAGAGAGAGAGGGAGAGAGAGCTGATAGAAACTTTCTATACACACTATATGCAACACAGTATATTTAGGGCACAGCTGAATATGACATTTATTTGAATGGGCATATGAATATGACTTATGTGAAGATTGATTTAAGTTCACTTAAATTAAAAGTTAGAATATTTTAAACCTATTCAAATTGAAAAATTATGCCTTTCAATTATAATGTAATATTGAAGAATTATTCATTTCACATCCAGAGATAATAAGGGAAAAAAATAAATTTGATAGAGACATCAGTATCAGTATGGGTGATGCTGGCCTTCATTCATAGTAATTACAAAAAATGACATTAAACAAATATTTAAAATATACCATGTTTATATTGTTTCTACATTAATTTGGAGACTAAATAAATATAAATGTATAATACAAAAATATACATTTTAATGTTTAAGTGTGAAAAATCAAGATTATTTGCAATTCATTTACAGGAAAAAAAAGTTTTATTAAATAATAGTGCTGTCAATACTATTTATTGATTTATTTTAGTGCTGTCAAAACGAATAATTGCGATTAAATGTGTTTACATAATATATATGTGTACTGTGTATAATTATGTATATATAAAAACACTTATGTATATATTTAAGAAAAAATTGTTAGGACCCACTTTATATTAGGTGGCCTTAACTACTATTTACTAACATTTTAATTAATCATTTGATACAATGCACTTCTTGTGTACATACATGTTTTTACATTGTACTTACATTTTAAAAAATACCTGCATGTAATTATATCTGTAATTAATTTCTGTAGTTACATTGTTAATTACACAGTTGACACTTCCCTTACACCTAACCCTACCCTTAAACTTACCCATACCAACACCTGTCCCTAACCTTACCCATATCCCACCTCAATATCAGCAAAGGTATTTTGCAATACAATTTGAAAACAGTAAGTACATTGTACTTATTTTTTGATGTAAGTACATAGTAGTTACGGCCACCTAATATAAAGTGGGGCCAATTGTTATATTTATATATGAAATATTTATATTTAAAAAGTATATATTTAAAATGTATTGTATGTATGTATGTATATTTCTTAAATATATTCCTGAGTGTTTATTTATGTATACATAATAATATAATCACAGTACACACATATATTAAACACAAACTTTTATTTTGGATGCTATTAATCACGATTAATCGATTTGACGGCACTAATGTATTTATTTAATTACAGCATTATTCATTTATTTATTTATTCAGGTCTTTCATTTCTGGAAATACATGGATTTTTTTTTTGAGTAAATACATTATTTTCAATTATTTTCTTCAAATGGTCAATTGAATCACTCTGAATTAATCCTTTCCAAGTAATCATAAATGACTGGAAAGAATAATAAAAGTTATTGAATGGCAGGACTTTTATCCATCGGGCATCTTTAAATCTAATTATGATATATTTTAAGTTTTAAGCGTTGTTGTTTTTTTCTTTAAAGTTTTGGTGTCTCCACCTCTGGGTGGCTGTTTATAACTTTTAAAAAAAGTTTGACTTTGTTGACAAGGAATGCTTAGATATTTTTGACTTTGTTGTTTTTTATATGAAAATGGTCATAATCACTATGAGAATCTTATTTTAGATAGATTTTGCCATTTTAATGTAGTATTATGTTGCATGATGTTTAATCCAGTTGTCACACTTCACCTTCCTGTCAACAAGAGAGATAGAAGAGAGCAGTCATTGGGCCAAGGTGGTGTTTTATAAATAGAGAGTGAGCGTGGGTTGCGGGGCTGGGTCCTCTGACGTCGCTACAGTGATATTGTGCCGCTCCCTTCTTTACTTCCTGTGGGAAACAATTTAGGGCTTGTCTTAACAGAGCTCTGCATGGTGAAGCCTCTCTCTCTCTCTCTCTGATTCCCTGCTTCTCTTGAAGTTCTCCTTCACGTTCACCTTCTGTAGCTCATCACTTTCTTCACTAATGTGACCGATTCTTCATCTGACCCAAAGGTGGATGTTTTTGCATCACGTCTCACAGGCTTGAACTTGCAAAGCTTTGGTTACAATTCCAGATTTTAATCTACTAAATCTTTCAAACATTTTGATACCAAGGACCACAAAATACCATGATCTCCTTGCAAGCGAACCCCTTCTTAAAAGAAAAGGCGTCTATATTTATAAACAAATTATAAAATTTGAACAAAGACAAAATATTGTTAGCAAAATTAAATAACTGGCTTTTACAGAAGCAAAATTAATTATTCAATATATTTTACTTTCTATTAGGTCTTTTTTTGCAATTTTTGTGCACTAATAATGTAATTAGTAATTTGTATAATACTTAAATAATAAACTTTTTTTGTTACTAAGCAGATTTACGGAGAATATTTGCATTAAAACCTCAGTGAGCAGCTGAAGATGATGAAAACTATCTATTATGATGCAATAAAACACTTTTCACAGTACCGTATTCAGATTTGGTGCTTATTTTTACTATTAAAGCCTGTCTGTCAAAAGAACAAAATAATCACTATCAATTTCATGATTTCTAGATTTTTAGAACTATATCGTTATCGTCCTTGGTGTGAACAGGCCTTTAATTAATTAACATCCTCTGTAAGTGTCGCCCATTCAATTTGCAGTGTTTGCCATTTGAGTTTAATCAGAGGCCACTTTACTCCTCATCGCATCTTCTCCCACTTATTGCCAGTAGCATATTTCATGCATCACACACAGTCGACTGCAGAAGATCTACAGATTCACCTTACAGAGTTTTTTCACCTAAATCCCCCAAATAATGCACATAAGAACATACATTTATAGCTCCTTGACCTTAAAACTGTCCTCCTACTGCGAAGCTCGTAGCTTTTTCAGTAGATACAAAGAACAAAACGTTGTGGGTCATGCGTTTGTACTGTTCCTCGGTGCTCCCAGGCGATGCGAAGTCGAAACGCAGTCAGGCCTCAAACCAAAGCGGCCGACTCTGTTGCTAAGTTACAGTTTAGAGTTTTCCTATTTTTAGTTTCCTGAGACCAGGCTTCTCACCCAGAGATTATATTTTCATTTGGAATAGAAACAATGCAAAAATCCAAGTGAAAAGTCTTTTGTGCCTTTTGTGTGGCTGTAATTAAGTGATCCTGTTCAAATAGGCTAATGCTACATCAACAAACTCATCACATTATTAAAAGATTGTCCGAACAAAAACACATTGGGTTCTTAAAGACACACAATCTGTTTGCTGTTTTCAACACACTATTGATTGATTTCTCTCCATGTACACTATGAAGCACTATGTAGTCTTTCAGTTAAAGTAGGTTTAACACCTCAAGGAATGCATAGATATTTTTGACAAATATTTTTAGGATGATGTGAAATCAGTGGCCTAGAACAAGGGTTTTCAAACTTTTTGGAGTCCGGGACCCCTTATATAGGGTATTATTAGGACCCTCTCATAATTATATAACCGTGATTAAACACAAAGTTAATGTGAGTGAGAGTAATGAACATAATATGCTTGATTTATTGGTGCAAACGGTCCCCATTTTACATTTGTACTTTTTAATAATAGGCTACAGCTCAATTTTATTATTTACCGTAATTTTCAGAAAATAAGTTGCATCTGTGTTAGACGCATTTTATTATTAGATTCAGAAATAATGAAAAATACTGGTAAAAAAAATTGTTACCACTCTTAACACGTTAACATGTATTTTACCTCCCTTCACTCTAAATACTTTAAATGTAATGCCTATTCAGAACACAAAAAAGGAAAATATGCATAAAATAAAAATGAATTATAGTGCCATTCAGGGCTTGATTATTCTCATAATTTGGCAGCAGGTTTATTAAGCTGCTGTCACTTTAAGACCTGACGCACGGATCCATTATACTGTTACACATGCGTTTTCCTTCTCACTTAAAACATAACTGACTGTGTTTCCGTGAATACTCGCCAAGACCGATATTTTGACATTATTCTGTGTGTATTTGACAGTTTAAGGTCAATAACGCAATTTAGTGCTGAGAGGTGGCTTTACGTGCACACACTTTAAGTGTGAGCAGAAAATCTGTGGGAATGAGTAAATTTATGCACATATCTAGGAATCCCACAGCGAAATTCAAACCTTGTGACACCGACAATACTCATCCGGAGCAAATGAAGCGAGTGAGTGAGGGGAGACGGGTTTGTGTGTCACTCACTGTCTGAGAGATGAGAGGGAGAGAAAGAGCAGCTGGTATTGTAAAATACTTAAAATACTCGGATAAGAGCAAGGCATCATTCAAAATGGTAAATGGTCAATTTTTATTTGTGTATCTTCAACAGCAAAACGTCGCACTTTTGTAAAATAAAGAAAACAAACAAAATGCGCTTACCGTTTCTGTCTCTATGAATTCTTCCTGAAGCACGCAACAAAAAATGAAACAAAACTCATTAGAGATTACTGCTTACATGTCGGATAGACATGAAACATATAGCGACCTCGAAGTGTCTACTTTTTGCTTATTTGACGGGAAATGCATTATAGTATAAGTCACTTTGGAATATAAATTGTATAGCACGTTTCCGATGATAAAAAACGTGACTTGAAGTCTGGAAATACGATATTGCAAATTATTTTGCGGACCCCTTGCAATGGGTCACAGACCCCACTTTGAAAACCCCTGGCCTAGAAAATGCTGATTTGTATTATATAATGCTGGTCGCTCCCTCATAGTGGCTGCCATGTTGAGACCAACCAAGTGAATAAAAGTGAAATCTCAGACAAGCATGCCTCAAACAATGTCCCGTCAACCTGTTGTAATGAAAATGCCATGACTCCTCCAGTGGGGAAAGCAGAGAGGCAAGTGTTGTCATAGTGGTTGTTCAGAAAAATTATTTACACTTTTAAAATTATGAACTGAAATGCAGAGTTGTAAATTGTTAAACTACTTTTTGGTGAAATTTCTCTAGAGGTCGACAGCTGCGATTGTTCTCGTCATAGAAACAAGACATTTGGCTTCATGCATAAAGCAAACATAGCAAATATCTGTGTACATCTTCTCTAACTGAATTGAATGTGACGATCTACAAATGACTTTTGTAATTCATCTTTGTCTTAATGATTTGCCTTGTATTGTTTGTCTGTTATGTGATGATTTTCCTTTCTGTCTGTGCTGTGTGTGTTTAGGTACAGCAGTGTGTTTCCCAGTCTGAACATGGCAGTAAAACGCAGGGAACAGGCTCTTCAAGATTATAAGAGACTCCAGTCTAAAGTGGAGAAGTATGAAGAAAAAGAGAAGACGGGGCCCATCATGGTCAAACTCCATCAGGTACAACCAGTTCTTCCATCTTAATGTAAGGCAGGACTTCCTTTCCGACAGCGTTGCAATTTCAGGCGTTCATTTTTCAACAAGTGACTGATCTCCTAATAATACCAAAAATCCTTTAATGCGAGTCAGTTCACTCAGCGGTCATCTTGGTAACGCCCCAGGTAGCTGTGTTCTATGTAGATAAAACAAACAGCTCCTGTCTGTCTGAATGGAGAAAGACAGAACTCCAAAATTGATTTGTAAAGATTATCTGCTTCAATCAGGAAAATAGTCTGATCGCAAAAGTACCTTAATTGTTTCTTTAGCTCAAATCAGTAACTCTTTATTTTAATGTGTGCTTGTTACACGTTGCATGTATTTACTACAGTCATTTCAGTAAATTGTGTGTCATTAAAGGATTAGTTCACTTTAAAATGAAAATTGCCCCATGATTTACTCACCCTCAAGCCATCCTAGGTGTATATGACTTTCTTCTTTCTGATGAACACAATCAGAGGTTTATTAATAAATATCCTGACGCTTCCAAGCTTTATAATGTCAGTGAATGTGGCCCAGTTTGAAGCTCAAAAAAGTGCTTCCATCCATCATAAACATACTCTACACTGCTCCGGGGGGTTAATAAAGGCCACATATTTCACTTCATAATGTGTTAAATATGGATATTTTTCTTACAAAAATTTGCTCTACTCTCTTTTTAAAGGCATTTATTTTCAATAAAAATGAAAATATTCAAAAAGTGGAAATAAACTGTCTAACATGTGTTTAATAATAAAGTGTTTATCGGTTAGGGGTAGGTGTAGGAGGTTTTTATTATCCCAATAAAGAGGCATCCATAAAATAATTTGTATAAATATAATAATTTAAAATCTGTTATTATTGTATACCATTTAATGTACAACACTGGTGCAAATAGTATCTGCCACTGTTTATAAGTATAAATATCATCTAACTACTATTTACACTTCGAAAGAAAATACTGCTATTTTTATGTTAAGTTTAATCGCAATGGATTTTATTTACATAATCGCAAATAGCTCCTGCCTTATTTTTAACCTGTAATTATTTTTTATATATATATTTTAATAAATCCATCCTAAAAGCCACAATAAAAAAATATTAATTACAGTAGAAACCTAATTTATGTAATAAAAAAAGTTATTATAAAAACTGCCTTATGTGCAGTTTAAATATTTGTATACAAAAAAGTTCATTTTGACCTTTAATATAGTAATGTACCAACTGACAGGGTTCCTAAGAGAGAATATTTTCCTTGAGAAAAATTGACATGCACTCTACCTGATATATATACAAAATGAATCGATATCGAATCGAGATCGGAATTGAATCAAATCGCAAGCTTGTGAATCAAAATCAAATTGAATCGGTGTCATTGACCAACCCTTAATGCAAGCAATACAATACTAAACCAAACCAAATTTTGGATGCTCCCCAAAAGACATTCTACTGACTATAAGTCTCTTCAAGTGCATGTCAACTTATTCTACAAACTCAAACCTAAAAGTCTACTAATACTCTGAGTTAGTTGACATGTAGCTGCAAAGTTATTTATAGTATGTAGAATGTCTGTGAACCATCGAAATAAAGTGTTAGCGGATATTAAGCAGACAGTTTACTAATACTCTAATGAAAGTTAATTGATGTGTAGTTGCAAAGTTATTATATCGTTAATATAATGACTAAAGTGGACCATTGAAATAAAGTGTAACTGACGATTGGATCTTTTAACTCAAAACTGGGGCGTCCATTCCTCCTCCTCCTCCTCCTCCTCCTCCTCCTCCTATAATGAGTGTTTCAAATAGTACCATACAGTTCATTGCTTTCATCACATTATAGTCTACCCAGATACACTTGCTTATTTTCACAAGGTTTATTCTGACAGCTTGTGTATGGATAAATCGCACATCTTAAGGCTTGTTTGCTCCGAGTGTGAATTTTCAGCACAAATGTTCATTGGGACAGGATTTTAAAATGAAACTCTTCCCTATGACACTCACTTTAAATTCACCCTGCAATAAATATATTATTTTTGAAGCCGTGGTCCATGGGTACAAGGAGCTATAGAATTTAAAGTCATGTCCGCCACAAACATGTAGCGAAAAGGTGTAGACAAATAATTGCTGACAAAATACAATATTTTTAAAACGACATATTGAGCTAACATGGTATTTTTGCTGTAGTAGACCATTATTATTGTCATTTTAACTCTTTCCCCAACAGTTCATAAAACTGAACCCCTCAATATTGCAATAAATCAAGGTCTCTTAAACATCTACAAACTCTCAAGTCTCACAAAAAGGCCATAAGTAAACCAATATCCTTCAAAAAGGTCAAAATGTTAATGAAGTTGAAATAGTCAAAGCCTTCTTGCAGTGGATGTGCTGGTTTCAGCCTCATCACCGGCTGCAGTCATGTTCTCACCTCATAAATCAAACACTTGCGATTCATCAACTACCTGCTAATGCACTTGCATTCATGTAAAGTAGCCTTGTTGACATGTTTGGGTGAGAAAAGGCAAAACACACAAGATATAGTATTCAAGTCAAGTCACCTTTATTTATATAGCGCTTTTTACAATGCCGATTGTTTCAAAGCAGCTTCAAACAGGAAAATAATGCAACAGAATTTGATTCGGCTGTACAGCCTCTCTGGAGAAAACAGTGATGTCATATAGCTCATTTCAATTATCATATAGTGACAATGCGGGCAGATCAGTAATTTAGTTGAAAATTTATTTAAATATTTAGTTGAATATTTAGTACCTTCACATGCAGAAAAGGTTAGGTGCCATGCAAAATGTAATGTGTAACTGCATTACTCATCACAAATGTATTGAAGTAAAAAGTACATTTACTTGTTAAAAATGTAGTCAAGTAGAGAGTAAAAGTTGATAATATCTTTGATACTCAGTACAACTACAAAGTAGCCAAAAAGATACTTAAGTACAGTAACTAATTACATTTACTCAAATACTTTACACCACTGGTTCAGGTTATATTGTCAAATATGTTTGAGCTATTGGTTGTATTTAGGATTTAAAGGGTTACTTCTGCAATTAGCATTAAGCTTTGTATCAGTAGAAACCAAAAAGACACAACGGTCATCAGAATGATCTGGTCTTTATAGAACCTCCTGTAGCGGAGGCTTGTGCCCGAGTGCGCTGGACCTTGAGAGTCTCATCGGGTTTGTTATAATCTGTCCACTCTCGTACAGTTCTGGCGGGATTTTTTTAGCACGCAGCAACAAGTGAAAGAAGCTGGGCTGGATGGGTGCAGAAGTATTCAGAGCACATGTATACATGCGAGCGAACTCACCCACGCAAGAGAAACAGCCTCTCAACTCAGCTGCACTTTTTCAAGAGGCTGCGCTCAACACACGCTGCGGGATAATTGGGTTTCGCACACACACACGCGTTCGCACACGGTAACACGATCCAGCGCACATGGGCAAACAATAATTGTTTGTTCTTTTGGTTGCACACTTCTGGGTCATTATGCATGTGTATATTGACATGTGAAGGACTGTATGTGCACAAACAGATACAGACGGGTGCCTGGAAAACTTCAACATACATGTACAGCCCATCGCCCACACACACACACACACACACACTGAAGGACTTCAGCAGGGCCGTAGAGGATAGACGCACTGATAAAGTGTGTGTGCACAGTCACATTTACACACGTCATGTGTCATATATAGAAAGAAGGTCACATCCTAGCAAAGATCAGCACTTATGGGCCGCTTTCCCCTCCCTTCCGCTGTGCTGATTGGTGATTGCAACATGAATATCGCTCTTCCCCACCTCCACACCCTTGAAAATATCCTGGCCTCATACAATATATATGTATATGTATGTGCGCGTGTGTGTGTGTTGTTGTTATTCTAATGATACACATGCTTGAATAATTGGCAAGTCCTGGTTTTATTCATTGCTGCATTACCTGTGTGTGTGTGTATGTGTGTTCTGCTTTTAGGCCAGGGAAGAACTGAAGCCTGTCAGGGAAGACTTTGAAGGCAAGAACAAGCAGCTATTGGACGAGATGCCCAAGTTCTACAACAGCCGCATCGACTACTTTCAGCCCAGCTTTGAGGCTCTGATACGAGCTCAGGTGAGCGTCAACTGTTCCCAGCTCAGTCGCAAAGAAAGCTCAAACTAAAAAACATCAAATCAGTGATGTGGATCATATCATAGATTTTGTTTGTACATACTTTAATATTCCCAATGCTTAAAAATCCTTCCCCGGTCCTCCCAGATTCCATCCATCCATCCACTCTTCCCTTCACTCTTCCTTCCACACACCTCATTACCCTTCTAAAATGCAAGAATATATGGTCATTTTGATTTGGAAGACTTGCAGGCACAGTAGAAAGATCAACCAGGCAGCAAGGATTTAAAGTGTCATGAAACCCCCGTTTTAGCATGGTCGTTCACACATCAGAGTTGCAAAAAGTCTCTAGAAAGGGGCGCGTAAAGCTGTGGAAAAGTGGGAGTGTAGAGGAGAGACAACAACGAATAAAACACAGACCTGAAAAAAAACACTTATTATACAGACACATGAATATTAAAATATGACCACAGAGAGAGGGCACCTTGTTACATTATAAAAATGTAACCCTATATTAGGGCTGCACGATTTGGGGAAAATATCTAATTGCGATTATTCTGGTTAAAATTGCAATTGCGATTTAAAATGTGATTATTATTATTATTTATTTATTTATTTATTTATTTTTACAAATGAAAAGTGTGTATATAACATTTTGTTTATATATTCATATGGCTAATAATAATAGTTATGATTATTATTATTGCTAAATAAAAATAAGAAATATTACTATTACAATAACATTTTCATTATTACAATTTTAAAATGGCATTTAAGAATAAATATAACAGTATAATAATAATATTTATATTTTACAGAAAACTTATTTTACAAAATAAATTATGGTTTACCTGTTAGTATGCAGACACCCTATGACTAAAAATCATTAGAAAGGTCTAATCTTTAATGAATAAAAAATGTGATTAAAAAACAAAAAAATATATTTGTTAGTTGTTAATCTATTAAATACATTTAATTAGATTAAAATTAAAATAAAAAACTATTAGACTATTAAAAACTAACAAAAAAATATTAGTTATCAATCTAATAAATAAATAAATAAATAAAAGTTTAAAATACATAAATAAGCAATAATAATAATAATACATTGCTACATTGAGTAGAAAACAATATATAATAATGTAACTAAAACTAATTTTAGTTTTCTAATATTTTTTTGTGTATAAATTGAGTGTTTATAAAAGACAGATGCCTTATAAATTTTAGGATGGGGGTCCCTCACACAGGGATGATCATATATGGGGGTCCGTGGCATCTAAAAGATTGAAAACCCCTGCTCTAGAGTATATGAAATATGTCCATAACCAGTGTTGGGGGTAATGCATTACAAGTAACTTGAGTTATGTAATCAGATTACTTTTTTTTTGAAGTAACTAGTAAAGTAACGCATTACTTTTAAAACAAAATGTCTGTTACTTTTTCAAAAAATGAACGCATGTTACTTTTTCACATTTATTTGACTGACAGCTCTCCTTTCCTCATGTTGAGAAAAATCGAGAGTAAGTGCAGAGGCGTTGTGTGTGAACAGGTTATTGTAGTTCTAGACTAAATGTGAGCATTTACTAATCTCACAAAAAAGATTCAGTACTCCTCAAAATGAATAAAACCAGTCAAATGCAAAATCAGAATACTATGCAAACCTCCAATAATTTATTTGTTTAAATTAAACAAATATTTGTAAGCATTTAAAACTACCTTTATTGACCAATGTCTTGCTGCTAACCTTCGATGATTCAGGAGCCATGAGCAAAAATGAATAGATTTTTAGTTTTTATTGGTAAAACTTTTTTCTCCTGCGTCCTATTCTGCCATTATCCAGAATGGAAGCACAGCTGAAAGGTTTGTTTGAGCTGCGCCCTCTACTGTACATCTGTGAGTTTGCATTTTTACCTCAGCCTGAGGCTTATTATTTAAATTTTGGTATGAAGAGGTCTTTACATTTGCACAAAAATATAACACTTTTGTTATAAAAAACAAAACAAAAAACAAGCCCAGCCCAGGTGAGAAAAAGTAACGCAAAAGTAACGTAACACATTACTTTTCTTAAAAAGAGTTACTTTTTTAGGGAGGATCGCAATATTGTAATGCAGTAACGTAACTTTCCTTTCTTTTAAAAAAACTTGAAATGTGTTCGCTCCGGTCTGTATCTGATCTGTATGATCCACGTGGTGAGCGTTGTTTAACTCATCGCAGAGGTCCGTGCAGAAACCGCTTTCATGCGCACGTCGTGTGTTGTTTGAATTCTGCGCTATAATGCTAGCTCATGTGTAATATGATGCAGTGATTGGGTTAAAAGAGCTCATTTTCATGGCTGACGTAGAATCGTGCCCACAGACAGTCACTCACTCTGAAGGCACGCTTCTACCTCACATTCAGTGACGTTGCTTCGACTTTGCTTTTCAACCCGGAAGAATGAAATTGCTCAGAAAAATGCAAAAATAACCCATTTCCAATTACTGGTCAAATGTATGAGTGCTTTTAGTGATGTGCGGCCTGTACAGATGTGTTCACATCTCAGAAAAATTGTTTTAGGGATTCATGAACCTTTAAAAGGATCACATAAAACTAAGTTATTATGTATTTTACCATTATAATTGGACTTAAAATTGAAAGTTAACATGCTACAAAAGCAGGTCAACAGATAATTGGTTAAATAATGCAGGCAGTGTAAGTGTGATAGTAGAAGATCAAGACTGAAGTAGGAGGAATAACAATGAGGGAATGAAATGAAAGTCTCACTGATTATGTGACAATAAATGAGTGATAGAAGGACCTGTGCAAATGTTGTATTTTGGGACAAAAATATACATTTTTACATACATATGCATTGTATGTATGTATGCATATGTAATATGTATGCTCTTGACTGGAATTATATAGTTAAGGCTAGTAAGTGTTCTTAATTCACCTGCCATTGAGCGAAACAAAGTTGGTATTAAACTTTAAAATAAGACCCCTTGTCATGCTAAGGCTATTTTTTATAGCTGTCCTTTTCTATATCCTAAATGCACACAATTACATATTTTGATACCTTTGTCTGACAGAACTAAAAGTCTGGACCTGGGGTTAAACCAAATTTATACATAAAAGACATGAATAGTAGCAAAGTAATGGTAAAAAGTTTTATGATATTCATTTAATAAAAGGTTAAATAAAAAAACTGTTGCCATTAATAAAAATAAAATCTAAATCAATAAAAATCAAGTTTAAGAAACACCCTCTCACATGCACAGAAACACTCAGTAGTAAATTTAAAGCTGACGCTCCCTCCACCCAGATCTAATGTGATTAACCCTAACACACACACACACACACACACACAAAAACACTCCTTTATGCTGCACTGACACACTCTCTCACTCTACACACTTCCACTCACTCTAATGTGATTAACCCCCACAATCCTGCCTCCTTATGTCCACAGCTCAGACTGCGTGTGTTATTTTAAGGAAAGTGTGTAAGAGAGCTAGACACTAGAATCTAATGAATGTAGTAAAAGAGGTGAAGCCAAGTCAAACACATGCACAGTCGTGTCTTCAGGATGTGCGCACTCATCCCGTCTCTGAAAATCTTCATATCATTCCTAATTTATGTTATTTTGTGTGCTTCTGTTAAGACCATGCAGTCATTGTCAGTGTGTTTTGTTTTGTCGTTTCATTATGTTTAGCAGTCCCTCTGTTGCTGACATAGCGGATAATAAATAATAAATGCATTAACTTTTAACTTTAAAGTGTTTAGTTACTAAAGATAAGGTTATTTTTTTCCAGTCGTACAGTCATATTTATTAAATCATACTCGCATAATAATAAATGGTGCAATGACATTCAGACAAATGTCCAACTGCTTTTTGGGGCATCTGTGTGTGTATTAGAGGAGATAAATACAACCTAGTCTACTGTAGCATCACATATGATATCAGTACACATGGACTTAAACTTTCATATAGTAGTATTAAGAAACACAATCGATAGGAAAGTTTTAAGGATCATCTGCGCTGTCATCTGCCTGCTGAGTATCCTCCAAGTATGGTGGATATAACCTGTTTTACGCAGTGTTTTACAACACTGACTTAACTGTGACCTGGTGTTAAAGCTGAATAGTCCAAGCAGGCCTTTTCTTGGTGGGTTAATCACATATTTAAAAGCCATAATCTTCACGGCTCAGGGCAGAGCGGGCAGTCGAGATCTGTCAGGACCTGATCCGGTGCCCTATGATCCCCAAAAATGCCATCTTGATAGTCTTGAGAAACAGCCTCTCCTAGCTGTCTACTTCAACATGCACTATTTAGGTCTGCTGTATCAAACAGATGCATTTCAAAGTAACATTTTCATCAAAATTATGCCCTTTCTCAGTGCTGTAATAAGAAAAACACTTTTTTTATGATTTAAAGGGTTAGTTCACCCAAAAATGAAAATTATCCCATTATTTACTCACCCTCAAGCCATCCTAGGTGTATATGTCTTCACAGTCAGAGTTATATAAAAAAAATATCCTGGCTCTTCCAAGCTTTATAATAAGAGTGAATGGTAAAAAAAAAAATTGAAGCCCAAAAAAGTGCATCCATCTATCATAAAAGTAATCCATATGACACCCATGGGTTTAATAAAGACCCTCTGAAGTGAAGCCATCCATATTTATAACTTCATAAACTATAATCACTGGCTTCCGGTAACAGCCGCACGCGAGTCTAGTTCCGGTGGAAGAGTGACCTCTGACCCGACGCATGACGTATTGATGAATCCGGTCATCAATTATAAGTCTAAAATGAGAATTATTTTAAAGGGTAACTAAACCCTAAAACAATTTTTTTTAGTTAATGATCTGCAAGGGTGGGGCTTTATTAGTGCTGTTCATTGATTCGAGTAAATGTTTTGACATTTGGGTATAAAGTGTTTTAATTCTACAATATATGGTGCAAAAACGTCTGAGTGCTGCCCTCTTAAGGTTGAACAGTGGCTACTGCAGCTGAATTTTCCTGTTGGACGTTGTTGGTCATCGTAACGTATGTTGGTTCTTCTAACGGCTCACTACCACGCCTCTGGCACAAGCTCACCATGCCCTTCACATAGGCTCAGCCCCTGGTATAAAAACCTCGGGCCCTGTGTCTACAGACAATTCACCTTCCTCCACTTCAGGTGAAGGTGGGGGAGAAAAGTCCTCTACTTCAAAAGACCACTCTGTTGCAAAGCTACTGGCGTCACTCCAGTCATTCTCCATCTTGGCGAGTCTAACAGCTATCAACCAATCCGTCACAGCCCTGCCCTCAGTTTGTCCCCTCTGTCTCCGCTGGGCTCTGCCCACTTTTCCAGCATTGTTCAAATATTGCAAGTGGGTGGAGTTAGGCTCTGACCTGGGGTTGAGTTACCCCTTAAAGCAGGGGTGTCCAATCCTGCTCCTAGAGGGCCACTGTCCTGCAGAGTTTAGCTCCAACCCCAATTAAACACACCTGAGCTAAACTCTGCAGGACAGTGGCCCTCCAGGACCGACTTTGGACACCCCTGCCTTAAAGAGAAATGTGGGAGGAGCTTGAGTTTGTTGCCCTGCCCTATTTGTTTGAACCGCGAGGGGCGTTCACCTGAGCTAACACTATAAACAGTAATCACTAGCTTCCGGTAACATCCATAAAATTATAATTATGGATATTTTTCTTACAAAAACACATCGCTTGATAAAGCCTTTATTAAAGGATTAGTTCACCCCAAAATGAACATTTCCTGATATTTTACTCACCCCCATCTCATCCAAGATGTTCATGTCTTTCTTTCTTCAGCCGAAAAGAAATTACGTTTTCGGAAGAAAACATTACAGGATTTTTCAGCGTGATCCCAGATGAGGAATACGGTCTTATCTAGCGAAACGATCGGTCATTTTCAAAAAAATATATAAATTAATATACTTTTTAACCTAAATTGCTCATCTTGCGCAGCTCTGCGAGGTGCTAAGGATGACGTAATAACGTAGGAAAGGTCACGCCAGACGTAGGCAGAAGTACCCCCCCCCCCCCCCCCCCCGTGTTTACAAAGCGCTCGTGCGAGGACTAATACAAACGTCCTTTACCAAAAGCACTAAATTTTCAACTTCAAAATCGTCCGATATCATTGTTTTACTTTTTTTTTTTTGCTAAAGGCCGTTTGTATCAGTCTTCACACGAGCGCTTTGTAAACATGGGGGCGGTACTTCTGCCTACGTCTGGCGTGACCTTTCCTACGTGATTACGTCATTCTTAGCACCTCGCAGAGCTGCGCAAAATGAGCAATTTAGGTTAAAAAGTACATCAATTTATATATTTTTTTGAAAATGACCCATTGTTTCGCTAAATAAGACCCTATTCCTCTTCTGGGATCTCGCAGAGCCTCTGAAGCCCATCGAAGCGCTTTGAAACTGCATTGATTTGGACCTTCAGCATTTTGGTTGCCATTGAAAAGCATTATATGATGAAAAATCCTGGAATGTTTTTCTTCCGAAAACGTAATTTCTTTTCGGCTGAAGAAAGAAAGACATGAACATCTTGGATGAGATGGGGGTGAGTAAAATATCAGGAAATTTTCATTTTGGGGTGAACTTTTTTTCACTTTTTTTACTATAATTAAAACTATTTTTGTTGCTATATTATACATTTTATTTCACATTTGTAAAATGTTCTTGACTGGTTTTGTGAGATTTACCCACATAGTGTTGTTACTCTCTAGAAAGTGTAAATTAAGTGTTGGCTCAAACTTTTCTTTGCTCGTTTTGGTTTATACATTTCCTTAATTTAGGAGATGATTATTAATGTGTGTGAATCTGTCAAGTGTTAAGATGTCTGATTGTGTGTTATCTGATTAGCCTGAGTTGGATTAACCAAACAGGAAACAGCCCTCATGATGATGACACATTGATCTATGCTGCTTATGTGGGGCATTCATTTTTAAATAAGTTCTGTCCTTATGATAATGATCTCACCTTTCGTCAGTTCTAAAAAAGTCATTTATTTTTACGATGATGACCGGCTCACTGTACATTATCACTTGAGAGCATTGTATTGACCAATCAGCATCCAGAACTGGAACTGTTCATTTGATAACTGGGTTTACATGTTTATGACTAGTCATCTATAAGCTGGTCTACTAGTAAAGAACAATTGCATTCAGCTTGTAAATGTCATGGATGGAACACTATCAGACTTTCTTTAGCTAAAACCATTCCGATCTTTATGGAGACCGCAGTCTTTTGTGATTGTTTTTGTGTAGCCACACTTTGTGGTGTTACGCTTTTGTCATTTGCTCTATTGAAAACCAGACGTGGGAGCTCTGGAAAAAATAGATGTTATAAATAAATGAACACATGAATGTAATAAGCTGATCTTAGATCAGGCCTGAAATGCAGTCTTTCCCTGAGCTTTTTGCTAACAGATGGGCAGCAGAGAGGCCTAACAGACGACCAAGTCTCATTCATCAAGTGCTTTCTGTAACCCAGAGTGCCGTACCTCCAACACCCACATACTCCAAGACACAGTCACCAACAGCAGCTCTCTGTGCCGAGGGAGAGGAGGGTGTCTCTGTCAGACAGAGGGTGTGGGTGGGCACCTGTGACCGCAGGCTGTACTATCAGAGGAGACGCTACTTCCCTCCGTATCTGATGGACTTCAGATTAGACAGTGTATGTTTGTGTTTCCAGGAGTTCTGGAGTGGACACAGTTTGACTCACCAAACATTCAGTCATGCTGAGAGTCCCTCATCCTGCTGAGTCATTCACACACACACACACACACACACACGGCCTTATATCAGGAGAAGAGGACTAATAGAAATTTGGCCTAAAGAGAGATACATGCATGCACACGTACATCCTGGATGGCCACGGAATGAGCCAAATTTACACACACTTGCAAGTTTTCAAAAAGCCACTGCATTCTTTGGACCCTATTTTAACGTTCTGAGAGCATGGTCTGAAGCGCACGCCGCAGGTGCTCTTAGGACGTGTCCGAATCCACTTTTGCTAGTTTAACGACGGGAAAAACAGTTGGTGTGCCAGACACATGGTCCAAAGGGTTGTGCCTAGTCTCTTATAGTGTTGTAGTACTCAAGAACGTTCTTGGTCTCCATTTTTGGTGTCTCGGTCTTGACTGCATTTCTCCTCGGTCTTTGTCCTGGTCTCAGACTCTGGATTTTATCTCAAGTGTCAAGACCACAACTGCAAGGATATCACTAAATTGCCAGCACATGTCTGATTTAACATTAATGTGATTCGATTTAAAACTTTCAGCTTAAAATGCGATCAATAACTTCTTTGTAATGCGATTTCTTGTGTTACTGTGCTGCCAGGTTCAGAATCAATGCAGCATTGTCTCAAAAATGCCCAAAATGAATATAAATGCCCACAAATTTCTGAGATTTAGTTTTTTTTATATATATAACATAGAATATAATTAAGCAATATCGCAAGAGAGCTGTTTTCATGAATATAAGTGCAAATGATATTGATTTATATATTCTATACATGTTCTATAACCGAGAAGTTAATATTAAATGACATTTTAAACTGCGTCTTTGCTAATTCGGCAACGTTTCATTATTAAATGAATCAGCTGCTTTGAACAAATCGGTTGAATAAATGATTCTGTGACTGTTCAATCATGTGAATGTTTTAATGTTAAATGAATCTGAACATTATTTATGCTGGTGTAATTGTACCGATTCAATGCAACTTCTGTGCCATGAATTTTATTGTTAGTGATTTGATTGGTAACAGCGCTATAGTGTCTTACTATTCTAATTGTATTAATTCATTAAATATAAGACATTCCTCAGAAAGTAGATATGGATCTTTTAGATGGATTTAAGGAGTGCTGGTCTGGTCTTGGTCTTCTCTTTGTCTCAACCCCACAAAGTCTTGATCTCCGCACACGCTGGTCTTGGTCTCGACTTGGTCTTGGTTTAGGTGGTCTTGACTACTATTCTCTTAATGAGTCATGGGTGTGTTTTGGGCGAAACGTACAATAAACCAATCAGAGTCTCATCTCCCATTCCCTTTAAAAGCCAGTTGTGTTCGCACCATGGTGGATTCGCTATTTACATGGAGGAACGTGCGAGCGGAAAGACTGACCACTTCTCCAGAGAGAGGAATTCTTTTATTTTCATATTTAAAAATGTTTGTGTGCTGCTGCGTGTGTAATAAGCAGAGTGAATGCATGTTGTGCACCCGACTATAGGCGCACATTACTGACGTGCCCTTTAAATAACACAAAAAATACTGCACTATTGACTTTAGACCAGGCTTTTTGTTAGTCAGTGGCGCAGTCGTTTTTTTAGTTGCCTCAAAATAGCACCAACAATGCACCTGAACACAACTCGTTTTAAAACCAGCACGCCCATGGGCGAACAGATAGGCGAGAGTCCATTTGCTATTTTAAGACCGTGGAGCTGGACGTGAAAATGATAACCGCGTCGGGCTGAAACTAGCAAAAAACACTTGCATCGCGCCTGGCGTCCCATTGCGCCGGGTGTATGATAGGGCCCGGGAGGCTTGACCTCCTGTACAAGTGGGAACTCTTCAGACGCAGGAAAAATATATTCACAAATCTCATCTTGCCCACCTCTTTAACAGTACATATACAAAAGCAACAGTACAAAACCTTGCTCCACATGAAGATGTACTGAAAGCGAATGACGCGGAGCATCACATTGTCACCTGATTGGGCGTGTGCATAAGTTCTGGGATAGCCATCCCTGCTCCTGCAGAGTTTAGCTCCAAACACACCTGAACCGGCTAATCAAGGTATTCAGGAATACTTATACATTTTTTTACAGGTAAATGTGTTGGAGCAGAGTAGGGACTGGTACGCTCCAGGAGCACGGTTGGAGAGCTAGACAGAGTGCGCAGGAATGAAAGAAAATGCAAGGATCTCAAGAAAGCATTTAAATGTTGCACTTGACATGCCATCCTTAGAATATAATGCATGTGACGAGATGCTAAAGAGCTTGAGACCCAATCCAGTGGCCAAAGATGGCCGGATTTATGCTTTAATAGAATGATAACTATCCAACAGCTAAAGCATATGATATCAGATGTGATATTTGTGAGCTGTAATTGCTGTGATACTAACACTAACTGCAACTTTACAGAGGGGTAGAGTAAGACAGCAAGAAGGTCCCAGGTTCAAGTCTTGACTGAGTCTTAGTTGAGTCCCAGTAACCCATAGAATCCAAAGACTTGCAGGTGAATTGTAGACACTCAAGAGTGTGTGTGTGTGTGTGTGTGTGTGTGTGTGTGTGTGTGTGTGTGTGTGTGTGTGTGTGTGTGTGTGTCTGGGTTTGTTAAGGCCTGACTGTACTTCCTTTTCCGTTATCCGCTCCATCTAGCACACAATTGAGCTCTTCAGAGTATACTCTATTTACCCTGAGTGCAGAATGTGTGCATCTGGCACATGTGCGCTACCTAGTGGATCTTTTGGCTTTTGGCAATGGACTGGCCATCTATCCAAGGGTTTATTTGTCAGGCCGTGGCCTAAGATGCAGGTATAGGCTTGCATCCCTCAAAACCTTACATAGGACAAGCAATGTGGAGATTGGATGGATGTTCCGGATTTCGATTCCAAAGCAGATTTCCTTCTCATTTTATTGTCGCTCAATACTGTAGGTAGCCTCGAGCTGATTGGTCCATAGTTAGTGAGTATTCTGAGATGACGTGATGCTTAATGTTTAGACGGACATCGGTGGCTTTACTGTGTGTGTGTAGGTTTAATTAGTTAATAAGACGTGTGTTTAGAATATATTAATCTGTGTGTGACAGAAGTATAAATACTAATCCCCTTTGAAGCTTGGTCTGGTCAAGAATCACCCGCTTAAACAGGAAGGGCCCGTCTGGATGATATGTTCAACGACCAACCATAATTTTTATGTGATTTTTTTAAAAGGGCGGTAAATCTAAAATCGACGAAACCACAATAATAGATTGGTGTGGTGTCTTGTTCAAATCATGGCACAGCTGTCTCCACAAATAGTGAAACATACAGCAGCAAAGGGATGATTGGAAATGTGTGTTGACTTTGCGGTCAGAATATCCTTCCATCTGCAAGTAATAAGTTCTGATTGTTTAATGAATATATATATCTGAATCAAAGCAGGATTCGGCAGTTATTGAGGATGTCATGTTTTCTTGCTACTAACTGCGGAATCTTTCGAAGGCGCAAACTAAACTTAGTTCACGAACTGGCCCCCGCGCCTCGACTCCCAAAAGCTGCGTACAGCAACCAATCAGATTGGAGCTTGTCGTTTTGGGAAAGCTCTATTGGTTGCAACATGTATCTTACGGCTCATGACCGGTCTGTGGGTGTGCTGTCTGAAGCCGAGACATAAATACGGTGCCGTACCTGCGTTTTAGCTTGTGTGTGGCGGCATCATTCATTGGCCGTTTTGATTGATCTCTGACAGGTCCAAGGCGGATTTTCCTCTGAACTAGTTTCCCTTCCAGCCCCACGTGCCGCACGGCAAACAGATCCCCTCTCCGCTCTTCATGTGGTGAGACCACCATAAACAGGACAGACCAGTATCCGCTTCCATTCAGCGCTGGGCAGGAACTGGCCTGTCATAGATCACAGAGCGCCACTGACGGCCAGCGCGGAGTCTTTGATTAGAGTCTGAAGTCATTTCGAGCAATCCCAGAGGCAGTTTACACAATCTATTCAAAAGAGATGTGCTTCATCACAGTGTTTGGTGCCGCATTTATACATCTGCCCTACAAAAAGCCCTAAAAAGTGTCTTTGCAATCCGTGGGTGTCTGAACTCGATGGCTCCTGTGTGAACAGTGGAGTTGGGTTACATTCATCAATCGAAATTCTGCTGCATATCACTAGCTAACAAGACCGTTTCCCGCTTTTATGGCCTCTGCTTTTTACTGACATTTATAGTGGTATTGCTGGATGAGGTATCGCTATTGTTGTTGCTCGTATTTAATTTGAACAAACCCAAATTAAGGGATAGTTATCCCCGAATAAAATCATTCAAAATGTTCTACTTTTTGCAATTTGTACAGAAAAAGGAATGACAAAACAATGAAAGTCAATGAGGTCCAATGTTATGCTGTTTTGGACCCCATTGACTTTTATTGTATGGAAAAAAAGTTTTCAATTTTCCAAAAAAAAGATTTTGTGTTCTTCAGAAGCAAGTCATTCAGGTTTGGACTGACACGGGTGGGTGAATAAATGATGACAGGAATGTTTCCTTGTTGTTTTTCGCGTGAACTGTCCCTTTAACAGCAAGTATACATTAGGTGGGCCAGTAAGAAACCACCTAGCAACCGTTCGGAACACCCTGGCAACCACACGTCTGTAGATCACATACTGTAGCAACACCCTAGCGTCACGGTGGCGAGTTTTGCGCTCGTATTGTCTTCTCTCTGGGTTTTAAGGCTACTGTGGATCTGTTTTTTTAAACGCAGCTTGAAGAAATGTGCTGTGTGTAGGTTTGAGAGCCGAGCAGCTGTATTTCCCAGCGCTTTCAATGGCGGCCCACTCCTCCTGGAGTCTTGTAATGTGATTAAAGGCTATTAATCATCAAAGCGTCTCTCGCGGGACCCCTGACTCACGGGCCGGGGGAAGAGCAGGGGCGGGACGTGTCAAGAAAGCTTTCAGCCGACACTCGCTCGCTCACACACCGATCGCAGAAGATCAGGGTCACCTGCTACCCACAGACCCGTGAGCATTATCTCTGGATGATTTTTGCCTTTCTTGTATGAGCGGGAGTGAAGAATATCCCTCTGAAATAGCCATGTTCTTTATTTAGACGAGTGCTTTCAATTTCCTTGAAATAGCCTCAGATATGCAGTGACTTTGTATTTTAGTTGTGTCCCGTTAGAATGAGCACATTTACAGCATCGCAACAATTGGAAACTCGGGTTTTGAGTCTGACTTTCCCACTCAAAGGGTGTGTCAATCCTAAGGGGCGTGGCTTTGACTTTTAGGGGCGTGTCCATCATTAATCTAGGTGTATTGACCGCACGTTTTGTGTACTGTTGTTGAAGAATAGTGACAAAGATTGCCCCGAAAATGCTATTAAATTGGCTAATGTTTTGAGATGACGGGCTTGTAAGACAAAAGTACGTTTCCCATCATTCCCCGTGACTGCATGAGAATAATAAAATACATAAAAATGACCAATTAAAAGGCTTGTGCACACTATTAATTATATATAGTAGCTTTATGTTGTGGCATAAAGTGAAAAGGAAACAGGAAGATGTTCATCGAGTCTCGCTTTGATTCGCTACCGTTCGTTATTGTGATTTCTGAACACTTGGAAATAAACAAAGCAAACGTAAAAATTTTTTAATCTCTCCTTCTCTCTGTTTTCTCTCAGGTGGTGTATTTTACGGAGATGCACAAGATCTTCACTGAACTGACGGATCAAATTGACCAGGGCGGTTTGACCGATGAACAGAGGAAGCAAGAGAACGAGGCCAAACTGAACGAGTTGCGCGCGCTGTCCATCGTGGCCGACGACTGAGGCAGAAAACACCCGATGATGCGCGTCAACATTTATTTATTTCTTTTTCTGTTTGTTACTTTTATTGATCATGTAGAAGTCTTATTTTGAATATCTCTGTTGACAGATGAAGCAGTCAGGAAACACTAATGAAACCGTAAAACTTTTAACAGGAATGTGTTCAGATTCTCATAAAGTTTCGATTTGTGGCTGGAATATATTACCTGGGCTTTTTTTTCCCAGTTAATGTCACTTTTTATTAATCAAACCTCCTAAATGTTCTGTTTTTTTGTTTTGTCAGTTAATGTTTGCCTTTACAGTCACTACAACTGACCAACGATTGATCTTTTGAAGTTCTAACAGATCATTTGCATGTAAATCTTAGTTCTCCCAGCCACCAGAGGCCAAACTAATATTTCACTTCTAAGCTAAGCTTGGTTTTCTATACGAGTTCACACACTACTTATGATGTATTTTCTGCTCTTCTTTACAAAATAGTGCAACACTGGAATCGTGCAGAGAATCAACATTTATATTAAACTGTTGATGGTTATCTTGGAAAAATGTTACAGTGAAATTGTCAGTTAGCAGAAATCATGTTCGAGCTTTTCTCATGCATTTAAATGATACTCTGTCTCCCTCTACTGACACATCTGAAGCAATTTCTTTTTCTTTTGTTTGTAACTGACCTGTGTTTGTGCTCACTGTATTTGGTAACGAAGGAAAGACCGTTTTTTAAAGCTATTTTTGTTATATTTACCAATAGTCTTACAGCCATAATACACAATGCACTGTTTGGAAAAGTTGCCAATAGTTTCAGGGCCAATTATTTAATCCACACATTTACTGACAATCAATATATAATGAAGTATTTTTTAAAAAATGTAAGCGCTTTGATTATATAAATAAAATATTTTTTGTTCAGCTTGATATCAATATTTGGATATTGAAAATGATATACAGATAATTGGATTATTAAATGTGCCTTCACAGAGGTGATGTCGTTCACCGTGGTCATGGGTTTGAATCCCAGGGTTAAAATGTAAACCCCGAGTTCAGGTTCACATCTGAAGTCATTTTTGATAAAACCTCTAACGAATCAATAAAAACTTTCAGCATGTTTTTACATTCCTGCTTTGCTTTTAAAAGACATAAAACATTTTCTCTATAACTCTGGACCATAGCCTTATATTTTCAAAAATGTGTGTTTGTCATTTTATTTCTCAAATTGAAGTGTTCTTTAAATGTGTTTGCTGTTGTGTTTAGTTGTCATACATCCTTACAGTAAACTGGTTTTGGACGTCCACTGTTTGTCTGACGTGTTTATATATAAATATATAGCTTTACCAGGTCAAGATGGAGCTTTGAGAGCAACTGATGCTTCAAAAAGTTCATAAAGTGATCGTAAAACTATTAATATGAATTTAGCGGTTTAAATCCAAATTTTCTGAAGAGACTCGATCGCTTCATATGATGAACAGATTTTATTTAGGCTTTTATTCCAAATAAACATTCATCAACGCACACATCAGTTGTGATAAACGGAAGATCAAGCATGAGAACCAATGAGGTTCATTCTCTTGTTACGCAGCACGTTTGCGCTTCAGCAAGAACCAATGAGGTTCATTCTCTTGTTACGCAGCACGTTTGCGCTTCAGCAAGAACCAATGAGGTTCATTCTCTTGTTACGCAGCACGTTTGCGCTTCAGCAAGAACCAATGAGGTTCATTCTCTTGTTACGCAGCACGTTTGCGCTTCAGCAAGAACCAATGAGGTTCATTCTCTTGTTACGCAGCACGTTTGCGCTTCAGCAAGAACCAATGAGGTTCATTCTCTTGTTACGCAGCACGTTTGCGCTTCAGCAAGAACCAATGAGGTTCATTCTCTTGTTATGCAGCACGTTTGCGCTTCAGCAAGAACCAATGAGGTTCATTCTCTTGTTACGCAGCACGTTTGCGCTTCAGCAAGAACCAATGAGGTTCATTCTCTTGTTACGCAGCATGTTTGAGCTTCTGTTTATGTTCGCTGATCGATGTTTATATGTGAATAAAAGCCTAAATTAAATATGTTCATCATATAAAGCGATCAAGTCTTTTCTGAAATTTTGGACTAAACCACTCATGAACTTTTTGAAGTGTCAGAGTGGTAGTTGCGTAGCTGTCAATGGAGGAACAGAAAGCTGAAACTGTGATCTACTAGGAATTGAACCAGGACATGTTTTGTAAGCAGCAGATCAACATCCTAATGCCTTTCATCAAAGTACTTGAGTGACATCCATATGAACCAATCAGAACTGGGGTCAGGGGTTCAAATACCATTCTCAATGAATCAGCTTAGATTTTATAGATAGTGTCAGTGAGAGCTGTGATTGTTATTCCACATGAATTTATAAGAAAATTGTAATAATGCATCGTCTTTATTCCGTCATTAAAAGAAATTAAAATACAGTACATCTCTAGCAGCTGCAATTAGTCAAACATTTACAGTTGAAAATACTCATTTACAGACTGTTGAACATACAGATTCATCTATCAACACACAAAAATGAAACGAAGCATCAAAATTCATACAGATTGTTCTTTAGAGGTGCTCGTAATTACAAAACGGTAAAATATCTATGAAACTGACTGAAAAGCTAATGCATCCCAACGTTCCTGATCTATGGAGAGTGTCTGTCTCAGTTCACGAGCTGTCTAAAACGACCTAAAACACAATCTAGATCACTAAATGAGAAACAAAAGATGTCTTCAAGACGATTTATCATAAATTATTGCGAACCGTTTCCTGTCAGTAGCATCACCCTTATTTAGCAAGTCTTGTTAAGTTAGTTGAAATGTTTTAGAGAAAATCGCTTGATAAATGTGATGTTGAGAGTCTGTGCTGGACTGTGTTAGCATGTGAGGTCTATACGGATGATTTACTGTACATCTGTGCGATCTGCTCACTGAAAAGTCGCCGTAGATCCACACGCTTGCTCTTCAGGGTCGGCGTGAGGAGGCCGTTAGACACGCTAAACATCTCGGGGTGCAAATACAAGTCCTTCACCTGAGAAAGAGAGAGAGGGAAAACAGCTGAAACAGAATCTCTGCTCTGATATACATGAGAGTAGACATTCATGAACAGCTGTGTACAAAAAGCTGGAGTGTTTCATTGATTTCGCTAATAAAACGGCGGTTCTCAAACCTTCAAGACTTCAAGGCCCCCAACTGTCCACAACAATATTCAAAAGCCCCTAAGACTTTTCCTTAATAGTCGTTTTAATCCGTATTCAGTTTAATTACTGTTCGCTATAAAATATCTCACTGTCACTTGGTGAAGCTGTCAGCAATCAAAATATTGATTTTGAAGATGTTGAAAACAATTAGTTGTGAGAATATGGTTGAAATGGCAAATATGATGCTGAATGTACTGGAAAATGAGCTCTGACAAGGACAGCGATGATGGTAAAAAAAAAAAAAAAAAAAAAACATCTGCTCAAAATCGAACTCTTCCAAGTTCCAAAAGGTAACTTTTCCAGGTCTAGAAGTCACACTTTCAAAATGAGGCTACTTCATATATCCAGGTTTATTTAAAGGAAAAGTTGTTGAGGGGAGAATAAAATGAAGAAATATATAGATTCTTAGTTATTTTAGCTCATTTTAAATCATTCTTGAAGTCCTCTTGAAAGTTTGCATAAGAACTACTGGTGTGTTTTTTTTCTTCATTTCTTTCACAAAAATGACTGAGATCAAGAAATAATTGGCAGACCCCTGTTAATATGGAACCAGCTCCACCCACAGGAATTACATAGGCAATGCACAATGGAAATTCATCTGCTTTGAAAAGAAGTCCAAACTTGACAACTTTACAAAAGCAGTAAGAAATATTTGAATGTAACCAAAACACAAGCTTCACATTTTTATTGTCGTCCTTTGTAAATGTGTTTCCATACTGTACAATTTAAACATCTGAGTGATGAATCATATTTATATTGACATCATCCCACACAGTTAAAGGGATAGTTCACCCAAATATTCACCCTCATGTTGTTCCAAACCTGTGTGAGTTTCTTTCTTCTGCTGAACACAAAAGAAGATATTTGGAAAAATGTTGGTAACCAGACAGTTGACGTCAATGGCTACCGTCAACTGTCTGGTTACCAACATTCTTCAAAATATCTTCTTTTGTGTTCAGCAGAAGAAAGAAACTCACACAGGTTTGGAACTGTCCCTTTAAGACCCTGATATACTCACAACAGTATTATTTTTCGTTCTTCTCTTAGGGGTAAAAAGATGTTTGAAATACATTTTCAGAACTATACTTTTAGCAAACATCCCGATGCTGCGCACTTTCCTCTTGATAAAATAATTAATGTGGATGTGTTTGCACAACCTGTGCAATTCAGCACTCCAATCCAAGTTACAAGTTTATTTATAATATAAATTTTCTACTATAAAGCGTCTCTCCAGTGTGTTCATGTTTTTACTCGTGTCTTACCTCGAAGGACTGAACAGGAGACGATTTCCACGTCAAAGTAGGCGGAGCCTCAGAGCCACACCTACTTATTACATCATCACCACTGACTAACGGTTGTTTGAAGGTGTTTACAAGCCGAAGCAAACTTTTCCAGAAAGTTCACTTTGGCAAGCTGTTTCAAACTCCAAACAAACTTCGTTTTGGCCTGATTTTGTTCAAAATGACTCCAGTTCGTTCTTCAATTTCATTTGAAGTATATCAGGGCCTTTAAACTGTAAAAACCCAGAATGCTCCTCTCAGTCTGAGGTGCTTCTGAGGATCTACCTGCTCAAATGACTTCAGTCCAGCCTCCTTCCCCACTGCAGTCATGTCCTCCAGCACGGCTTTCTTCACATCCTACCATTCATACGGGATGAAAAGACATTTCACTGACCGCATGAGCATGTTATTCAGCTTAAAGCTATTTATATCTCATGCTAAGTTGAGAAATTGCAGTGTGCGCACAAGTGTTAGGTGATATGAGTATGTTTAACTCTTTCCCCGGCAGTTTTTATATAAAGTTGCAAGCCAGCACCAGCTTTTTTGATCATTGTCACAAAATTGTCATTACAATATTTTGTTGTCTGAATATGTGAACAAGCACAGAGCCTCTGCTTTTGAACAAATAAACAGTTGTTTTTATCCTAGCTTCATGCATTCCTTTTTTTTTTATCAACACTTGAATGTTGGTTAGTTTCATTAAACATTTTTAACAAAAAGCTGAGAAAAGTCATGCTTTTCTGAAAGACTACGGGCCCCATCTTACACCCGGCGCAATGCAGCCCCAGACGCAACACGTGTTTTTTGCTCAGCCGACGCAGTTATCATTTTCACGTCCAGCACTAGGGCTGGGTGATATGGCTGAAAACTGTATCACGATATAAGTGTTTCATATCGGTCGATATCGTTAATTATTGATTTTTTTATGACCTATTTAAAATAAGGACCAGGAGAAAAATATTTTACATTTAAACAGTTTTATTTTAAACGTAACCTTCCTCAGATTAAAATCCCCTGTTAGCGTGTCCCTCCCTATGTTGCTAGGTTACCAGAGAGTGAGTGCCTTTGTTCATGCAACCAAACTTGCTTTGCAACCTCTGGTTTCTTCCGACGAAGGAAAAAAAATTATAATAATTTGTTTCAATAAAACATTTGATTTATTGATATCGATTACGTGTCTATTGTAGCCTGGATGCCAGCCGAACTTAGCCCCGCCCACAACATTTTTACTCGGGCAGTTCGGTCTGGACTTGATCGGTAGAGAAGTAATTATGCCCGAACAGAAACTGTTCGGACCAATGAAATCATCAGGGCGGGCTTTAGACGATGATGGACAGATGATAAACAGTAGCGTAATCATCCACGTCATCAAAGGCGCTTGGGTTGAGTTTGTTCTAATCCTAAATGGAGAACTTGTTCGTATATGCGTTCTCCTTTACTATTTCTCTCAGAAATGATGATCGTGTTGGTAAGTACTCTGTGTATCCTTAAATTATTTTTTTACAACACCGGCAAAGATCGTTTACACTCATCTTTTTCTTCTAACGTTAGGCTACTTATTCCAGCGTGCGTGCAGGGTTGCCAAGTTTTTTCAACAAAACCCGCCCAATTGCTAACGTTCCTCAAAACTAGCCAAAAACAAGCCCAATAGCTTTCCAGGGGGGGTTCTCCGGGAAAAAAGGCATTTGGGGGGTAAAATATGTGTTATTTTGGCAGGGCTGGCAGCTAAAAATCGCATTCCTAGGTCTGTATATCACATAATTGGGGTCGCTTCAACCCGTGGACTTGGCAACACAGTGCAGTTGAGTTCTGTTGACATTTGACAACTAACGTTATGCGTCGCTCTGTTGCTCTGATTGGTTGTAGGTCTATCCAATTGAGATATTTCCTGGTTCAGTTGAAACACGCCCCATAATCACAGCTCAACGGAGCAGTTTCAGACTCATATTCTGACTAGAATTGAGTATGACGACGTCAGGCTATGTCTATTGCAATACATATCATTATCGTTTTATCGCCCAGCCCTATCCAACACCACGTTGTTTAAATAGCAAATGCACTCACACCCATCTGTTCGCCCATGGGTGTGCTGGTCTGAAAACAAGGTGTGTTCAGGCGCATTGTTGGCGGGTTGCTATTTTGAGGAACTGAAAACGACTGCGCCATTGACCAACAAAAGCCTGGTCTAAAGTCAATAGTGCAGTATTTTTTGTGTTATATACACTCTGCTTATTACACACACAGGGACGCGCAGCAGCACACAAACATTTTTAAATATAAAAAATAAAATAATTCCTCTTTGGAGAAGCGTTCAGACTTTCCGCGCACAAATTCCGCCATTTAAATAGTGAATCCTCCATGGTGCGAGCGCACCTGGCTTTTAAAGGGAATGGGAGACTCTGACCGGGCACACTGACTATTTTTCCCATCGTTAAACTAGCAAACGTGGATTCGGACAGGCCCTAAGTGCACCTGTACTTCAGACCATGAGCTCAGATCATTAAAATAGGGCCCTATGTCTGTATCGGAGTCAGAAAGCCCCCCTACCATAAAACAGTGGGGGGGAGTTCATATATTTTGGCGACAAATGAGTTTGAGAAATGAGAATGTACTGTGTATGGCATTAAAGCTCACAGGATTTTGACAAAGCTCTTCATATGATCCGACTATCCCTCTTTCTTTGGCCCAGTCGACAAACACCTCCGGGTCTGGAACTACAACTCCTATAAGATAAGACTAAAACAGAGAAGGACAAGGACGGTGTCAGTTTCACTGCACTAAAAACATAAAAGTACTGTTAAAGCAGGATGCGGGGGAAAAATAGTGCCTAAATGCGGGTATGCTTACTTGTAGACTATCTCCATGCACAAAGACTTGCAGAACAGGAACACAGCGAGTGTAGACGTTCTCGATCTTCTCGGGAGCGATGTACTCACCCTGGGACAGCTTAAAGATGTGCTTCTTCCTGTCTACAATGCGCAGAGTCCCATTCTGAAAGATCATATGTTCAAACTGGATCTCATTCAGAACATTATAAACAATTTATACCTTTTACAAGGAAAATATATACCGCATAAAAAACAGGCCGTAATGACTTAATCCTAGAGGGACGTTTTTCTCATTTGCTGCAGATATCAGTGGCATTTTTGTGTTGTTTTGCACTGAAAACACACCAGTAATAACGATGTACTTGTACTCTTACTGTCATTAACACTAATTATATAATTATCTCTAAATACTTTGTGCATGGGGGACCATAACCACTCTTTTAGTAATTAGAAATAGAAATACTCAGAATTCTGCTTTGCTGAAAATACAGAATTGAGTTAGACAATAGCTTGCACACTGTCACAGAATCAGTATGCAATTAATCAATGACACAGACTTTATACTACACATTTTGTTAAAAAAATATGATTTCATGTTTTTACAATTTAATTATATCATTGTCTATTGTTGTAATATTGTTTTATTAGTGTATTAACAGTGATAATGCATTCACTAGAAAGTCCATATCCACTAAATAATGTCATTATTTAAATCTAATCTATTGGTGAAACCAGGCATCATGGGGACTAGTAAATATTCACCCCAATAAACAGTATATTTAGTATTACATATAGTAGTTGAATGATAGGTTAGGCAACACTTTTTTTATACTGGTTGGAACTCTCTTATATAAATATATCTTAGTCTCAGGACCAAAAAATATTCATCCAATCAATGCATTCGATCCGAATGCTATGATAGGATGTTTTACCTGCCTGTCAACATATGTCAGGCAGATGTCAGTCACTGAGCGCCACAAACAAACAGCAGTCGCCTTTTACAGTTCCTCCTGAACCGAGACAATGAGCTTATGCTGGGTTCACGGCGTGCCATAACTAACGTAATTTAGAGACGGCAAACTGCCACGTTCTACTCAGAGCTGTTCATGTCATCAGACTCGGATTTATCAACACTATCAATGCAGCAGTCAGGTGGTACATGTTAGAGCTCTGTAAGTTATGTTCATTATTATTGTAATGTTATGTGGTTTGAGACATGAGGTAGTTTAATGGCATCTTGTGACGCTTTGCAGACTCTGCTCTGGCTGTGCGAGTTCCTGTGTTTTTGAGGAGGCGTGGCTTTGGAGAGAGAGAGAGAGCGCTCTGAAGATCTTATGCTTTCAAATCTAGCTTGCTATTGCTATCCTCTTCGAAATTGCCTATCCTACCTTTAGTATTATCAGTAAACCTCTAGAAACTTTTAATTAATCCCCCACATGCTTAAAGTCTCACTGAAGTGCTTTGAAATACGCAGCATCATTCAATGTGCTGACAATTTCCACTGAAACAGGAAGACAGGGCGGGACAAATTGAACAGCTCCTCCCCTTTTTTTAAATAACCAATAGCGTTTCGTTTATATCACAGCTCGGCCAGAGCCATTGAGCTCAGTAACGCCACAGTTTCCTCCTAATATCTAACCGTTTCTCCTCCTAATCTCCTCCATATCACTTTAAAATACAGCATTCTGTACAGATTTCAAATGGGTCCGCTACATTTTCTGGTCTGCGCCAATTCGATCACATGATCCTCTCTGTGCTATCGTGTCTCTGGACCGACTTGATCACATGATCCACTCTGTGCTATCGTATTATTTACTAAGCATAAGCACAAGCTAAGCATATTTACACTGTCTGAATCGTTCCCTATCCCCTATATAGTGCACTGTGTGTCATTCACCATGTAGAAACTAGTAAATGTGTGAACAAGTGACCGATTTCATCCTCAGCTTCAGCATCTATAATGTAGGGGGAGGGACACTTTAGATTCTAGAGAGCATTTGATTGGACAGAAAATCTGATGAGAAGCTGAAGTGAAGTTTTGAATGCTTATATCTTCTAAATGTGAAATGTATCATTGTTTTGGAGCACACTAGCTTATAGATAACAGTAAGACTAACATATTCATACTAATAGCCAAAAAACTAAAATGTTGATTTCATGGGGACTTTAACACGTAAATATAAACAAGGCATTAGATCGCTTGCACAGACATGTCTGTCTCACGCAAACAGGTTGAAAAGACAATAGACAAGTGTAGATCACTTAGAAATATTAAATATTAATATTCACTACATGTTGGAACTTTTCTTTCCTTTTAAAATCGTATATGACCTGATGTTCTGGTGCTCCATATGGTGAGTCCATCCCTGCTGACCAGGACACTTGAACACATACTGATTCATTTGAATTATGGATTTCTATTAGCTAATATTGCTCTCCCCCTCTCAGGTTAACAATTTTTTGCAGAACAATTGTAGAAATAAATCATAAACGCAAGTTGCCGATTATACAGATATTGCTTGATTTTGCACGTACATTCTGTGATCGCATGATTGCTAACAGTGACTGTAAAGTAATCTGAAGTAGCAATAAATCCAATTTGAAATGTGCAATGCTTCTGGAAGATGAAGTCTCACCGGCAGCCACTGTCCCACATCTCCAGTGTGAAGCCATCCGTCAGTGTCCAGAGCCTCTCTCGTCCTCTCTTCATCCTTCAGATACCCTCGGAAGACGCTGTGACCCTGGATACAGATCTGCCACACGCATGTATAACACAGTGTTCAACAGCTAAACCATTTGTTTCAATTAACATTTGAGTCAAAAGTTTTCCCAGAAGTCCTCACACAGTGTGTTGTTTTTACTAACAACAGCACTGTCAAAGGCACTTGCCACAATTGCTGGGCAAATTACTCACAACTGCAGAAAAAGTTTCCACATATGTTGGTGGGTTGATTTCTCACTGACTATGTTTACATGGACAGCAGTAATCTAATTATTGACCTTATTCTGAATAAGACAATATTCTGATTAAGGTGTTTACATGAGTTGCTTTTAGAATATTCCGTTCATGTTCCCGTTTTACATGTTATAGAACATGGCTCGATTAATGGTATGTCATTACGTCCCCATGCCACGCTACGCTGTCCGATGTCCAATCATAGCGCGACTTTCGCGGGTCTGTTAAAATCAATGGGATCAGGCAACAGCGGGTGTCGCTGTTGGACAGTGTTACTTTATGAAAACGAGTGATTTTTATACTTTTTAATGTAATGTTTTATATATATATTTACTTTGTTTTATTTTTGTAATATTATATACATGTTTTTTTGAAGAGACACTGCCCCTCTTGCCTCCTTCTTGACAGCTTACATTTCGAATAAAGCTTTGATTAATGATGAAAAAAGGTTTCAAAGTCGTGATTGTTTGGATTGTTTTTTTCTGCCGTCGAGCCACAGGCGTTCACTGAATGTTGGGTATATGACTCGCGAGCCTAGAGGTTCCCGTTGTTGTAAGCAGACAATTATGAATCTGGGATTACAGATACAAACTTATTGTATTTTACTTTTACAACGAGCAGAATTATTACAACACAAAGAAAAATGTATAAAGGAGGCCGTGTCAGAATGAGCAGTCAAGCAAGACACACGCACCATAGCAACACGTCAAGGCAACGACATTTCACACTGACAGACACGTAAAAGATAAACAGGACATTTGAACGCTTTGTTACTGTTTTGTACGCATTGTTATATTATTTATAAGTCAAATTCTGTTTTATTTGCAACAATATTATTGATGATTGTTGAGAGGGGCACTTTTATACATTTTTAAAAAGGGCAGGGGCTCGAGCCCCTGTCACAAAATGCGGCGAAAACTCCTACACAACGTTAATAGTTCGATTAAGGTGTGTACATGTCTATAATGCACTTCAATAATGCGACTAAAATAGGCATCCTCCACATGTCTTAATTTGATTTTTGTTTAATTCGAGTATGGCTTTAACCGGATTAAGGTGATTAGAAATAGCTGTTTACATGGTAGTTTCTTAATCAGAGAATGGTCTTAATCAGATTAATATCGGAGTATTGTTGTCCATTTAAACGTACTGACTGTGATCAAGATACTGACCTCTCCTTCTCCATTCTTGGCATAGTAGTTCATGTCGGGGATGTCTGTCAACTTCACCATAGCACAGGGTAAAGGAGCACCGACATGACCTGAAACACATCAGACTGCTGTAAGGCCAGGCCAAATACACTGGATATTGTCAGTAAAAAAAAAAAAAAGGTGTGGAGTCAGTAAGGACAAATTAAATTTTGTTGTGAAAGACAACAGCATTTATAATGTTACAAATGATTTCTATTTCAAATGAATGCTGTTCTTTTGAACTTTCCAGTTGTCAAGGAATCCTGAAAAGGAAGGAATCCAAAAAATATTAGGCAGCACAACTTTCTTCAAAATGTATAAAAATAATGGTAACACTTTACAATAAGGTTCATTAGTTAACATTAGTTAACTACATTAATTAGCATGAACACATAATGAACTGTACTTATAAAGCATTTACTTATCTTTGTTAATGTTCATTTCAACATTTACATCTTGTTAACATAAGTAAATGCACTGTGAACTAACATGAACGAACCATGAACACCTGCATTTATATGAACTAACATTAACAAAGATTAACTAATGCTGAACAGAGGTGTTGTTCTTGGTTAGGTCATGTTAACTAATGCATTAACTAACGTTAACTAATACAACCTTATTGTAAAGTCTTACCAAAATAATAAATGTTTCTTGAGCACAAATCAGCATATTAGAATGATTTCTGAAGGATAATGTGACACTGACACCAAAAGAAGCAGTGGCTCTACTCCAAGTCCTTCGCACCCGGTCTCTCATGGTTAGCACAGACACCTTGCAGATAAATTATCTTGTTCTTTCGGTCACTACCCAAAGTTCATTACCATAGGTGAGTGTTGGATCATAGATTGATTTACATTACATTTACATTTTATGCATTTGGCAGACGCTTTTATCCAAAGCGACTTACATTGCATTCAAGGTACACATTTTACAATTTTTGGTAGTTCTTGCTTTCCCTGGGAATCGAACCCATGACCTTGGCGTTGCTAGCGCCATGCTCTACAGTTTGAGCTACAGGAAAGATTGAATGGTAAATTAAGAGTATCGCCTTCATGCTAAGCTCCCGCTTCACAAAAATTGTCTGGTACAACAAGCACATTACAGCTGCACCAGTCCACCTATCGATCTCCTGATCCGACCTGTCCTCATTGTGAACAAGACCCGAGATACTTGAACTCCTCCACTTGGGGGAGCTACTCCCCTTCCCAGAGTGAGCAATCCACCTTTTTCCAGCTGAGAACCATGGCCTCAGATTTGGAAGTGATGACTTCTCATCTCCACCGCTTCACACTCGCACATCAGGACAACATCATCCGCAAATAGCAGAGATAGCCTGTACCTTGAGATCCATGAAAACCACATACAGAATCAGAGACAAGATACAGCCCGGTAGAGTTCAATGCTCGCTGGGAATGATCTTGACTTACAACTAAGAATGAGGACATGGCTCTTGCACCGGTTGTTCAGGTAATGAATGGCCCTGGTACCTCATACTCATGTGTAACAGTATATTGGATTCATGCAATCAGTCTTAAAATGACAGCTGCCTAATATTCTAGACTTCTTTCAAAAAACATTACCAACCTCAAACATTTGAACGTTAGTGTATGTGAAACAGAGCACAGTATGCAACAAAAAATGTCACATGACCTCACTCTGCTGCATGTTTCCTTAAGAAATTTGCAAGACAAACACAAACCTGCGCTCCAGTCACCAGGCATAGAAAAGGTACATCCAGCTGTGCACTCCGTCTGCCCATAACCCTCAAAAATCTGAAATGACATTAAACAAACCCTGGTGAAAATATCCCCTGTACACATCACCAAAACATAATTTTAGATAAGGTTTTAGTAATTTATGTGCTTTTTGTAATTTTTATTTGTTTTTTATTTAATTTTATTTCAGTAACACAATACGGTTCCAAAACTACATTTTCAAACATGAACTAACAATGAAAAATACTTCTAAAGCATTTATTTAAAATAACAAATAAAATAATTAAATAATTATTCAATTAAAATGTGTTGTACCTAAATTAAAACTACTGTACTTAAATGTAAAAAAAAAAAAGTATTGCTTTATTTATAACATTACTTTATTTAGTGATTCCTCTGCGTACCACTAGAGACAGCCTGAGTACCACTAGTGGTACTCGTACCACACTTTGAGAACCACTGCGTTATAGTATTGCGTTACTCCTGTGCATTACAGTATTGCGTTACTTCTGTGCGTTACTGTATTGCGTTATAGTATTGCGTTACTCCTGTCCATTATAGTATTGCGGTACTCCTGTGCGTTACAGTATTGCGTTACTCCTGTGCGTTACAGTATTGCGTTACTCCTGTGCGTTATAGTATTGCGTTACTCCTGTGCATTACAGTATTGCGGTACTCCTGTGCGTTACAGTATTGGGTTACTCCTGTGCGTTATAGTATTGCGTTACTCCTGTCCGTTATAGTATTGCGTTACTGCTGTGCGTTATAGTATTGTGGTACTCCTGTCCGTTATAGTATTGCGTTACTGCTGTGCGTTATAGTATTGCGTTACTCCTGTGCGTTACAGTATTGCGTTACTTCTGTGCGTTACAGTATTGCGTTACTTCTGTGCGTTACAGTATTGCGTTACTCCTGTGCGTTACAGTATTGCGTTATAGTATTGCGTTACTCCTGTCCGTTATAGTATTGCGTTACTCCTGTGCGTTACAGTATTGCGTTACTCCTGTGCATTACAGTATTGCGGTACTCCTGTGCGTTACAGTATTGCGGTACTCCTGTGCGTTACAGTATTGCGTTACTCCTGTGCGTTACAGTATTGGGTTACTCCTGTGCGTTATAGTATTGCGTTACTCCTGTCCGTTATAGTATTGCGTTACTGCTGTGCGTTGTAGTATTGTGGTACTCCTGTCCGTTATAGTATTGCGTTACTGCTGTGCGTTATAGTATTGCGTTACTCCTGTGCGCTATAGCATTGCGTTACTCCTGTGCGTTATAGTATTGCGTTACTCTTGTGCGTTATAGTATTGCGTTACTCCTGTGCGTTATAGTATTGCGTTACTCCTGTGCGTTACAGTATTGCGTTACTTCTGTGCGTTACAGTATTGCGTTACTCCTGTGCATTACAGTATTGCGGTACTCCTGTGCGTTATAGTATTGCGGTACTCCTGTGCGTTACAGTATTGCGTTACTCCTGTGCGTTACAGTATTGCGTTACTCCTGTGCGTTATAGTATTGCGTTACTCCTGTGCGTTATAGTATTGCGTTATTCCTGTCCGTTATAGTATTGCGTTACTGCTGTGCGTTACAGTATTGCGTTACTCCTGTGCATTACAGTATTGCGGTACTCCTGTGCGTTACAGTATTGCGGTACTCCTGTGCGTTACAGTATTGCGTTACTCCTGTGCGTTACAGTATTGCGGTACTCCTGTGCGTTACAGTATTGCGGTACTCCTGTGCGTTACAGTATTGCGGTACTCCTGTGCGTTACAGTATTGCGGTACTCCTGTGCGTTACAGTATTGCGTTACTCCTGTGCATTACAGTATTGCGGTACTCCTGTGCGTTACAGTATTGCGGTACTCCTGTGCGTTACAGTATTGCGGTACTCCTGTGCGTTACACTATTGCGTTACTCCTGTGCGTTATAGTATTGCGTTACTCCTGTCCGTTATAGCATTGCGTTACTCCTGTGCGTTATAGTATTGCGTTACTCTTGTGCGTTATAGTATTGCGTTACTCCTGTGTGTTATAGTATTGCGTTACTCCTGTGCGTTACAGTATTGCGTTACTTCTGTTCGTTACAGTATTGCGTTACTCCTGTGCGTTACAGTATTGCGTTATAGTATTGCGTTACTCCTGTCCATTATAGTATTGCGGTACTCCTGTGCGTTACAGTATTGCGTTACTCCTGTGCGTTACAGTATTGCGTTATAGTATTGCGTTACTCCTGTCCGTTACAGTATTGTGGTACTCCTGTGTGTTATAGTATTGCGTTACTCCTGTGCGTTACAGTATTGCGGTACTCCTGTGCGTTACAGTATTGGGTTACTCCTGTGCGTTATAGTATTGCGTTACTCCTGTCCGTTATAGTATTGCGTTACTGCTGTGCGTTATAGTATTGTGGTACTCCTGTCCGTTATAGTATTGCGTTACTGCTGTGCGTTATAGTATTGCGTTACTCCAGTGCGTTACAGTATTGCGTTACTTCTGTGCGCTACAGTATTGCGTTACTTCTGTGCGTTACAGTATTGCGTTACTCCTGTGCGTTACAGTATTGCGTTATAGTATTGCGTTACTCCTGTCCGTTATAGTATTGCGTTACTCCTGTGCGTTACAGTATTGCGTTACTCCTGTGCATTACAGTATTGCGGTACTCCTGTGCGTTACAGTATTGCGGTACTCCTGTGCGTTACAGTATTGCGTTACTCCTGTGCATTACAGTATTGCGGTACTCCTGTGCGTTACAGTATTGCGGTACTCCTGTGCGTTACAGTATTGCGGTACTCCTGTGCGTTACACTATTGCGTTACTCCTGTGCGTTATAGTATTGCGTTACTCCTGTCCGTTATAGCATTGCGTTACTCCTGTGCGTTATAGTATTGCGTTACTCTTGTGCGTTATAGTATTGCGTTACTCCTGTGTGTTATAGTATTGCGTTACTCCTGTGCGTTACAGTATTGCGTTACTTCTGTGCGTTACAGTATTGCGTTACTCCTGTGCGTTACAGTATTGCGTTATAGTATTGCGTTACTCCTGTCCATTATAGTATTGCGGTACTCCTGTGCGTTACAGTATTGCGTTACTCCTGTGCGTTACAGTATTGCGTTATAGTATTGCGTTACTCCTGTCCGTTATAGTATTGTGGTACTCCTGTGTGTTACAGTATTGCGGTACTCCTGTGTGTTACAGTATTGCGTTACTCCTGTGCGTTACAGTATTGCGTTACTCCTGTGCGTTAAAGTATTGCGGTACTCCTGTGCGTTACAGTATTGCGTTACTCCTGTGCGTTACAGTATTGCGTTATAGTATTGCGTTACTCCTGTCCGTTATAGTATTGCGGTACTCCTGTGCGTTACAGTATTGAGTTACTCTTGTCCATTATAGTATTGCGTTACTCCTGTGCGTTACACTCCATATTGGTGACCAAGATGGCGGCGCGAGTAGATCGCGAGGCTCTGGTTCTCTCCAGATTCTGCAATTTTGCGGTATTTTTCCTGTTCTTCTCGGGTCTGTTCGCACAGAACAGTTGTGCCTTTACATCGTACACCCGCGCTGAGCTTTTGGATATTGGTTTGCGAATTTCCGACAGTTTTATGGACAATCTACAACTCCTTCCTGAGATCGCTAAGACACCGGTGACTCTGCACTCTACCCGGCCGGGCGGAAGTGCACGCAGACGGCGGCGTGATCGTAAACAAAGGCGGGGGAGACGTGGAGGAACGCGTGCTAAGCTAACGCTTACTCCTCATCGGCTCTCTTTACCCAGCATTTTCCTTGCCAATGTACGGTCGCTAGTGAACAAAATGGAGGAGATTCGACTCAGCATCACACACAGTAAGAAACTTTTGAACTGTAACGTCCTAATATTCACGGAAACCTGGTTAAACAGCGGAATACCGGACACCGCTATCGAGCTAGCGGGACGCCACACACTCCGGGCGGATAGAACATTAGATGGCTCCGGGAAGAGCAGAGGGGGCGGATTGTGCATTTATATTAACAAAGCTTGGTGCACAAACTCTGCTATTGTTGGGAGTCATTGTTCAGCTAACCTGGAGTTTCTCATGGTTAAATGTAGACCGTTTTATCTACCCCGGGAGTTCACCTCCACCATTATCACAGCAGCCTATATTCCACCCGATGCTGATGCCAAGCTTGCTATGAAAGAACTTCACGCAGCCATCAGTAAACAACAGACTGATCACCCGGAAGCTGCGTTTATTGTTGCAGGTGACTTTAATCACTCAAACCTAAAGTCAGTGCTACCCAAGTTTCACCAGCATGTTTCCTGCCACACCAGAGGAAACAAAACCTTAGACCATGTTTACACAAACATGGCCGGAGCTTACGTTGCGACACCCCTCCCCCACCTGGGACAGTCAGACCACCTCTCTTTGTTTCTCAGACCCAAATATTCACCCCTCATCAACCGCGTGAAGCCATCAATGAAAACCATCAAGGTGTGGCCTGCGGGGGCAGACTCCACACTCCAGGAAAGGTTTCTAAACACAGACTGGAGTATGTTTGCTTCTCAAGCCACCAGTGGCGCTCACACGGACATTGACTCCTACACCTCCTCAGTATTGGATCATATCAATACCACCATCGACAGTGTTACAACCCAGAAACAGATCACCACATACCCAAATCAGAAGCCTTGGATGAACAGGGAAGTACGACTCCTGTTGAAGTCACGCAACACTGCCTTCAGATCAGGAGATGCACAAGCCTACAGCGCATCCAGGGCAAACCTGAAGAGGGGCATCAAAAAGGCCAAGCACTGCTACAAGCTTAAGATTGAGGGTCACTTTTCCAACTCTGACCCTCGACGCATGTGGCAGGGCATCCAGGCCATCAGTGACTACAAACCCCCCCACTCCACCCCCGCAGCCACTGATGTCAACTTCCTGAATGAGCTAAATTACTTTTATGCTCGTTTTGAAAGAGACAACAGAGAAACTGCCACCAAGCTCAAACCCTCAGCTGACCACCCACCAATCACACTCTCCTCCACAGATGTCTGCAAGGCACTGAGCCGGATCAGCGCGCACAAGGCTGCTGGACCAGACAACATCCCTGGACGTGTGCTCAGGGCATGTGCGGAGCAGCTCGCTGGGGTTTTTACAGACATTTTCAACCTGTCTCTCGCCCAAGCAGCTGTACCATCATGCTTTAAACGCACTTCCATTGTGCCAGTGCCGAAACACTCCAGCCCGAGGTGCCCTAATGACTACCGCCCTGTAGCACTCACACCCATCATTATGAAGTGCTTTGAGCGGCTGGTCCTGGAACACCTAAAAGACTCTATACCATCCACATTGGACTCACACCAGTTTGCCTACCGCAGCAATAGGAGCACAGAGGATGCCGTTTCCATGGCACTGCACTCTGTGCTCACCCATCTGGACCATAAGAACACGTATGCACGCATGCTGTTTGTTGACTTCAGCTCAGCATTCAACACTGTCATCCCATCCAAGTTAATTGCCAAACTTGGAGACCTGGGCATCAACACTTCAATGTGCAACTGGATTTTGGACTTCCTAACTGACAGACCCCAGAATGTTCGTTCAGGATTCACCTGCTCCACATCCATCACTCTTAACACTGGTGTACCACAGGGCTGTGTGCTAAGTCCGTTTCTCTACTCCCTCTTCACCTCCGACTGCAAGCCTGTGTATGGAACTAATTCCATCGTCAAGTTTGCGGACGACACTACGGTGATTGGTCTCATCAGCAACAACGATGAGACTGCCTACAGGGAGGAGATCCAGCACCTGGCCACATGGTGCGCTGATAATAACCTGCTCCTCAACACCACCAAAACGAAGGAGCTCATCGTGGACTTCAGGAAGGAGTCAAGAGGCACACACGACACCATCCACATCAATGGAATGGCTGTTGAGCGTGTCTCCAGTTTCAAGTTCCTGGGGACCCACATCTCGGCGGACATGTCGTGGACGACCAACACCTCCAGCCTGGTCAAGAAGGCTCACCAGCGCCTCTTCTTCCTGAGGACACTGAGGAAGAATCAGCTCTCCTCGGCTATCCTGGTGAACTTCTACCGCTGCGCAATAGAAAGCATCCTGACCAACTGTGTGGCAGTGTGGTATGGGAGCTGCTCTGTTGCGGAGCGCAAGGCACTGCAGCGGGTGGTGGAAACTGCCCAGCGCATCACAGGAACTCCACTGCCTGCCATCGAACACATCCAGAGGAAACGCTGCCTGCATCGAGCTCGCAGCATCCTCAAGGACTCCTCTCACCCAGCCCACAGACTGTTTTCTCTCCTGCCCTCCGGCAGGCGTTTCAGGATCCACCGGACCAGGACCAGCAGACTAAAGAACAGTTTTTTCCCCAGAGCTGTCTCTTTACTGAACTCAAACCCCCGTTGATCCACTTCCCTCATAAACTGCGAACTCTCCTACCTCACACCTACATTCACTTTGTTATTTGCACTACCGACTGTTTATTACAGTAACAACTGTTTACTTATGCATTCTGCACCACCATACCGTAACTGGATTATGCTCATTTGCACTGCCGACTGTATTTACAGTAACAATGTTTACATTTGCATTTTGCACCGTACTTCTAACTGGAATATGCAACCACTTTCCACTGCACTTTTACACTTTCTTTCGGATAGCTCTGTCCATAATTTATTGTACTAACTTAATCCACTGCTATATTCCTCATATTAGCCTAACATATTATTGTATACCTCTAACTGTAAAATTCTGTTCAAGTAATAACCGTCTGTATATTTATTCATAGTACATAGTCACCTGTAAATTCTGTTTATAGTAATAGCCATCTGTATATTATATTCATAGTACATATTCACCTGTAAATTCTGTTTATAGTAATAGCCATCTGTATATTATATTCTAGTACATATTCACCTGTAAATTCTGTTTATAGTAATAGCCATCTGTATATTTATTCACTGTATATATTCATCTGTAAATTCAGTTCTACTTATAGTAATAACCATCTCTCTACTTAAACATATTTATATATATTCAGAACATTTTTATGTCCTGCACTTACGCAACCATTGTATATCCTGCACTTGCTGCTATTGCACTTCTGGTTAGACCTAAACTGCATTTCGTTGCCTTGTACTTGTACTTGTGTAATGACAATAAAGTTGAATCTAATCTAATCTAATCTAATCTATAGTATTGCGTTACTCCTGTCCGTTATAGTATTGCGTTACTCCTGTCCGTTATAGTATTGCGTTACTGCTGTGCATTATAGTATTGCGTAACTGCTGTGCGTTATAGTATTGCGTTACTGCTGTGCGTTATAGTATTGCGTTACTGCTGTGCGTTATAGTGTTACTGCTGTGCGTTATAGTATTGCGTTACTCCTATCCGCTATAGTATTGCGTTACTGCTGTGCGTTATAGTATTGCGTTACTGCTGTGCGTTATAGTATTGCGTTACTCCTGTCCGTTATAGTATTGCGTTACTCTTGTCCATTATAGTATTGCGTTACTCCTGTCCGCTATAGTATTGCGTTACTGCTGTGCGTTATAGTATTGCGTTACTGCTGTGCGTTATAGTATTGCGTTACTCCTGTCCGTTATAGTATTGCGTTACTCTTGTCCATTATAGTATTGCGTTACTCCTGTGCGTTATAGTATTGCGTTACTCCTGTCCGTTATAGTATTGCGTTACTCCTGTCCGTTATAGTATTGCGTTACTGCTGTGCGTTATAGTATTGCGTTACTGCTGTGCGTTATAGTATTGCGTTACTGCTGTGCGTTATAGTATTGCGTTACTCCTGTCCGTTATAGTATTGCGTTACTCCTGTCCGTTATAGTATTGCGTTACTCCTGTCCGTTATAGTATTGCGTTACTGCTGTGCGTTATAGTATTGCGTTACTGCTGTGCGTTATAGTATTGTGTTACTGCTGTGCGTTATAGTATTGCGTTACTCCTGTCCGTTATAGTATTGCGTTACTGCTGTGCGTTATAGTATTGCGTTACTGCTGTGCGTTATAGTATTGTGTTACTGCTGTGCGTTATAGTATTGCGTTACTCCTGTCCGTTATAGTATTGCATTTTTCCTGTTATGTTATGCTTTGTATATCACCTCAGTTATTTAGAACATTAATATTACAATATAACAATGATAAAACATATTGTAGGAACTATAACGGTAGTTACATATATGCGGAAAGCTATTAGCAATATGGACTGGGCTTTGCTGGCACATACTCCTCATCACTGCTGTCACGGTCACTTCCACTGTCCTCTGGGATATTCTATATTATTCTGTACTGAGTGCTTGACCTATGCTGTCCCTGTTTGGAAGGCAAAAGGCAAATTTGTCTCTGTATGTATGTGTAAAGTTGCCATTTAATGCCGTAACGTAATTTTGAATGGTTATTTATGTTGATATATTTGTTAAATGTCTATTTTATTACAATATAAGACAATTCAAAACATATTTGCAAAAATGGAACAGATATACTAGCAGGTTTCAGAAATCAGACTTTATGCAATCTGACTCCACTGTTGCATAACGTCCACATACGTGGACAGTTAGTTTTTGGTGAATTAAAACTACATTTTACTCTAAATTTTAGTTTATAAAATACTGATATATTCATAATACTTTACTGTACATACTAATATTTTTTTTTAGCTCAATTGACCTCCTTGTATAAGTTTTTCACAGATATGGCTGGGGCATTTGGCACATGGCTATCGCTGTCAGCCATCTTGGATTAATGATGTCATCAAGCAATGAATATTTGGAATACAAGACAGTAGCCACTGTTACAATATTGCTGTCAATCTCCTGACACTGCCCTCAAGTGGTTTGGAGAAAATCACCATGATAAATGAACCCTAAATGGAGTTAAATTAACTGTCCACAAATGTGGACACCATGCATGAAAGTGTTAAATTGTAAATTTTAAGTGAGGACTCTCACCAGACAGCCGAGGGTGGCCCTGAGGAAGGAAAGGACAGTTGGAGAGATTGGTGCAGATGCAGTGAGGATGAATCGCAGGTTTCCACCCAGAGTGGCCTACAGGAAGAGAGAGAGAGGGACATTATTTTGCTTCACTCACACGTCATATCACACATTATATATCCACAGAGGGATGCCCCAGTCTCTTTTCATCAAATCTTTCAATAGCTGGAGCGTTCGGTTTTCGATTCGGTTGTTAAGAGACGTACCTGTATCTTATTGAAGATTAGTCGGTCCCACAGGCTGTTGTTCCTCACGACTCCACTACTCAGTTCTGCCTGTTTCCTCCTCACGGCGTAATGAAGAATGACTCTTCTCAACGGAGACGTAACCGAGCCCAGAATCTACACGCACAAATGACATTCATCACTTTAAAGTGAGTGATTACTCTCCATTTGTGTCCAAGAACTGAACTCTGCTGTGCAGAACACACTTTATCATAGATGCGGTTGAGTAATCGAGGGACCACGGGGAAGAAGGTGGGCTTCAGGGTCTTTATGTCATCCATCAGCAGAGAGATGTCACCCTGGTAAAAACCAACCCTTGCTCCGTGACAAAACATTGACACCTGACGAACAGAGAAAGAGTACACAATAAAAAAAAAAAACTGACCAATATAAAAGGACAGGAAGCTGGACTGATTGTTTTTGTATTAAATTTAAGTCAATATGCAATCATACAACAATCTGTATAAATCTAGGTTAATGTTAATTTATACACTACCAGTCAAAAACCTGGAAAAATTCAGATTTTTAAAAAATGTTTTTTAAAGAAGTCTCACAGAGGCTGCATTTGTGACCAAAAATACAGTAAAAACAGTAATATAGTGAAATAATATTACAATTTAAAACAAATGATGCAAAGCTGAATTGTCAGCATCATTACTCCAGTCTTCAGTGTCACATGATCTTTCAGAAATCATTCTAATATGATGATTTGATACTCAATAAATATTTCTTATTATTAAAAATGTTGAAAACAGTTAAGCTGCTTAATATATTTAATTTTTACACGCAATTTTGGTGCAAGTAAAATTTTAAATAAAATAAAAAGGAAAGTGGAATGGAATACTTGCTATTCAACAAGGATGTATTACATTGATATATTGATCATTAAATTGATCAAAAGTGACAGTAAACATTTATAATGTCACAAAAGATTTATATTTCAAATAAATGCTGTTCTTTTGAACTTTCTAATCATCAAATAATCATGAAAAAAATCTATGGTTTCCACGAATGTATTATGCAGCAAAAATTGATAATAATAAGAACTATAATTAATAATTGATCATCAATAATAATTGATAAATGTGCAGCAAATCAGCATATTAGAATGATTTCTGAAGGATCATATGACACTGAAGACTGGAGTAATGATGCTGAAATCACAGGAATAAATTATATTTTAAAATATATTAAATATAAATTTTTTATATATTTTAAATTGTAATATTTCACATTATTACAGTTTTTACTGTATTTTTGATTTAAAAAATTGAGAATTCTTTCAAAAACCCATAAAAATATCTTTATTACAAACTTTTAACTAGTAGTGTAAATATACTCTTCATGTTAATTCGTACTACATTAATGTTGCTTTATAAAAATTTGATTTACATTATTTAGGACTAATAAATACTGTAAAACCTCAATGATCTTATTTACACTTAATGTCCCTGACCTTATTATACACCATCAGAGAATTTTATTCTTAAGACAAAAGTCACGTTTCATCAAAATCTACTTTTCACCATGACTTTTCAGATGACAATAATAATATTAAAAAATCCTATATTATCCTAGTATATTTAATCCAATCAAAACCAGAGAGTAAAACTAAATCTCAATAAGATTAGTATAGTATAATTATTTATTATTATTTTTATTAATATTATTATTCAGAAACAGTGACATTAAATTAGTGAGGGGTTACCTGGATCATACGCTCAAACATGTGGGCGAGTGGCAGATAGGAGATGGACACATCCTCTTGACGGATCACAAAGAAGCCCTGGTGTGTGTGCACATAAAATATGACATGAATAAGATAAAATGGCGACTAAACGAAGTGATTAGACAAGCTGATAATATTTAACTGGTTATCAATTCTGCATTTTCACTGGCATTTTCCCAAGCAGAGTATCATTAGCAGTTGTTTTAAGTAGCAGTTGATTACTATAAAGTCCATTTCACCATTTTAACACACAACCTGCAGAAAAGAGGAACAAAGAGCTTTATAAACAGGACTTGAAAGAGAAAGAGGTCTCATGGGAAACACAAGGTCTTCTTTTAAAGAAGAAAAACAGAAGGAAGGAAGAGGAACAGGACAGAAGATAAGATGAAAGCTACGGAGAGATGGCGTTTAGGAGGGGAAATGTCACAAGTTGAAAGATAAGAAAGCAAAGAAAGCAGACAGAGAGGAAGCTCAAATCTCTCTGAACTGACCTCAAGGATCTTGATGACAGAGGAGGTGTTGGAGGCGATGTTGCCGTGAGTTATCATGGCTCCTTTAGGCTTTCCTACATGAAACAAAAGAAACACATCTGAACCCAAATAACTAAACATCATGATTAGAGCTGAATGATTACGGTTAAATTGAGAATCAAGTTTTGTTTGTTTCAAATAGAGATCACGATTCTAAAAGAACATGTCATTTACTAGAGTTTCAGACAAAATGTTATTCGCTGCAGTTTATTTCAAAAAATGTTTAATTAATTTGAATGCATTATGTAAAAAAAAGGTTTGAATGAATGATTCAATGACTCACTCATAATACTTGTTTCATTACTGGATAAATCAGTGTTTTTGACCGAATCTCTTAAAGGATTCGTTCACTTCAAAATGAAAATTTCCTGATATTTTACTCACCCCCATCTCATCCAAGATGCTCATGTCTTTCTTTCATCAGTCGAAAAGAAAATAAGTTTTTTGAGGAAAACATTCCAGGATTTTTCCCCACACCATTGACTTCCATGACAACCAAAATATTGACAGTCCAAATCAATGCAGGTTCAAAGCGATTCGAAAGGCTTCAGAGGCTCTTATCTAGCAAAACGATCGGTCATTTAAATTTTTTATTTTTTTTAAATGAATATACTTTTTAACCTAAATTGCTCATCTTGCGCTCTGCGACCTACCAATGATTGTGCAATCACATCGTTAAGGTCACACTAGACGTAGGCAGAAGTATCGCCCCCGTGTTTACAAAGCGCACATGTGAAGACTAATACAAACGCTAGGGTGGCCATTTCCATAACACCAAAAAGAAGGACACTTTGCGGCATTAAGTTAAGCAAGAATAATTGCATAGGACTCTGTTGTACTCGCAACTACAATACAATTTTGTCCATCATATCGATGGTATCATGATAGAGTGATTCTGAAATAGCCTACTCTATTCACTGCCAGACCATTTGATCTATGATATATCTTGACCTATGTGTAACAGAAGAGGCAAAAAAGTGTTTGTTCACAGTATTTGTATTTATTCAAGACAATGTGATGTCCGTTTCAAAAACTGACCACTGAGAGGAACCTGTCTTGCAAAGTGCACAGTGCCTGAAAACATAACATTTCTGGACTTCTGGAAATAAAAGAAATTCATAAATAAACAAATAATCTGGCACAGTGCCAAATCCATGAAAAGCATCTTACTGCTTTTTGATATAAATTTGTGCTCTTTTGTCCATTCCGGATTAAATGAGGTCTGACGTTTCAGCATTTTAACGTTATGATATGACGTAGCCAGCACGTCGTGGAGGCTTGTTTACGTTTTCAACCAATGATACATCAGATATTTATTTGACATCGCTTTCAGCCAATCATTTGTTTGACCAGAGATCTTACGGCATTAGACGCTGTGCTGCGGCTTCCCAATAAAGATTTTAGAGCGGGTTTTTTTAGCAACTTTTCAGCGCAACTCCAAAAAGGAGGACAAATGAGTGTCCAGCTTGAGGCTGCGCCTGACGCCGGACAGGGGGCTTAAAATCCGGACTGTCCGGCCAAAATCCGGACGTATGGCCACCCTAACAAACGCCCTTTAGCAAAAAAAGGTAAAACAACGATGTCAGACGATTTAGAAGTTGAAGATGGAGTGTTTTTTGGTAAAGGGTGTTTGTATTAGTCCCCGCACGTTCGCTTGGGGTGGTATTTCCGCCTACGTCTACCGTGACCTTTCCGACGTGATTGCGCAATCCTTGGCACATCGCAGAGCAGCACAAGATGAGCAATTTAGGTTAAAAAAGTACATTACATATATATATATAATTTTTTTTTTTTTTTTTTTTTTAAATGGCCGATCGTTTCGCTAGATAAGACCCTATTCCTCGTCTGGGATCACGTAGAGCATCTGAAGCCCTTTGAAGCCTTTTGAAACTGCATTGAGTTGGACCTTCAACATTTTGGTTGTCATGGAAGCCAATGGTGTGGAGAAAAATCCTGGAATGTTTCTCTCACGAAACGTATTTTCTTTTCGACTGAAGAAAGAAAGACATGAACATCTTGGATGAGATGGGGGTGAGTAAAATATCAGAAAATTTTCATTTTGAAGTGAACTAATCCGTGAATGATTCAATGACTTAAGTTTTTAAGACACGTGTCGCCACATGGTGGCGTAATCGATACAATCATTATTTGAAGCACCAAGTTACTTTCAAAAGGTAATTTGCTCTATTTTGATCGCTACCGTAGACATCAGTGTTAATATCTGAACTATACTCTTTTATCCTAGTACTTCTGTGATAATATTAATATTTGTAACATAGAAATAATGATAGCGGTTGAAAAGACTTTAGCTGTTATATACTGTTCAGTTTTGAATGTTCAGGTGTGATTTTGTCAAAGGTTTAATAGACACAGGCGAATCGGTCGTCATTTAGGAATGAGATTGTGTGGGTGTTTGAATCAAGATCGCAATCTTTTAACGATTAATCGTGCTGCTCTAATCCAGATCACATTATGGTATTAAAGGGTTTCAATTTCACAGGTTATTGCACCACACTCATTGTACCACTGATGTGAAATTTGGTTATATATTGCAACAGATCAAAGAATGACACATAAAATGAATCCGAGAGTGTGAGCAGGGTGTTTGTTGGTCGGTACCTGTGGTCCCACTGGTGAAACACACAACAGCCAGATCTTCAGGTTTAGGAGGCTGAAACAATAAAAAAAGAAAAACAAAGAAACATAAACCAATTAAAACCTAGATTAAGATGCCTCTACAAAGTAAAAGATTAAGGGCCACTTCATGTGTTATCTCTGATCATGAAAATACCAGGTGTAAATGCCCTCCGAAATGCCATCGAGATGGATTGCCATCGAGACGGATTTCAATCCAATCACACAAACACTTAAGGTGGTTTGAAACACATTCAAGATGCAACTGGCCATATGCATAGAACATTCTTAAGAACTTCCACAATGATATAAGCCAGCTGCGGTCAAATGTCACTTGTTGGTGTGTCTGTATCTTCAATGTCCTGAGGTAGCTTTAACAGTATCAATAGTGCAATACATTGTTTATAATCCTAATATAGTCACTTAATTAGTCAGGCCTATTAATTTAGTCATTCAAATGTCCTCCTCAGCAAAATTAAATTCGACCATCAGTTTTCACACTTTCGTGTGAAAAAAAAGCATCAACACAAAGTAAATTAAAGATGTATTGTGCACTTTGGTTAGATTCATTGAACAAAATGGGAAGCGTGCCGAAATCAGTGAGCTTGCGCTGCACTAACTGACAGCTTCTGTCAGTGATTATAAAGGGAGAGCGCAATAATTCCACAATAAAAGTAATTATTTTTCATGACACTTTGTGAGTACTTCATACTTCACCTTGACAAATTTGATTTATAATGTTTAATATTTATTCCAAATTGAAACTTGTGGAAAAAAATAATGACTGGAAATGGCTAATATGAGCCAATAAATGCTCCTCTGCCGCCATCTGGTTATAGTGGCAATTCATTTCTAATAAATGTTGGATTTCCTACATCTTGAAATGTGAACAAATAATGCTTTTGGTCATCGCAAGTGCTGGAAAAATGTTGCGTGTGTGTGTCCTATTACAGACACCGTGTTTTTTCTTCCAACGTTCCGACTAGCTTCGTCTTTATTGCAATCAATAGAACTGTTTTATTGGCATGTGTGATAACTGCATTAAAGGTGTAGTGTGTATTTATGACGATCTATTGACAGAAATGCAATATAATATACATAACTATGCTTTATACTGTGTATAAAGACATGAACCGTTATGTTTTTATTACCTTAGAATGAGCCATTTCTATCTACATACACCGCGGGTCCCCTTACAGTAAAGTCGCCATTTTGTGCCACCATTTTTCTACAGTAGCCCTAAACGGACAAACTGCTCTACAGAGCGCTATCTACTCCATGCTATCTCAGACGACGACATTTTTGTCCAGTGTCAGGCACTGTAGCTTCTCTATGTGCTTCGAAAGTGAGGGGTGAGCAGTGGGCTGTTGCAATTTGTAACCTCACCACTAGAGGCCGCTCAAATTTACACAGTGCACCTTTAAAACATAAATACAACATTGACACAGAACCATTAATGGTTGACTTTTTAATGTACAACGAGTACAGAATGACAGCTAACAGTTCACCGGAAATGCTAGATGTACGTGCTGGATGGTTGCACTCACATCTCGCTTTCTTTGCAGTGTCTCTGCTTTCTAAAAGTGTGTCGCTCAAATTAAACAAATGTGCCTCTAGACCACGGGTTCTCCCTCAAGGTCGACTTTCCTGCAGAGTTTAGCTCCAACCCTAATCAAACACACCTGAAGCCAATCAACATCTTCAGGATTACTACAAAGTTGCAGGTAGGCGAGTTTAATCAAGGTTGGAGGTAAACTCTGCAGGAAAGAGGAACTGGGCCAGAGTTGAGAATCTCTGCTTTAGACCTTACTTGGTTCATCGCACAGAAAAAAAACATGTTCTGTGTGACTATCCTTTACAAGCTAACAGCAGCGTGTCTGTGAATGTCTTGGCAGTAGCAAGTCTCTGTACTTGACAACAGCAGCAGCAACAGAGTGCATAGCAGATCTAGTCAGCCAAGACCAAATACATTAATACTGTCACATCCATCAACATGCTAAAACTACTCCCAGAGTAATCATAACTGAACTAGCAGAAAGGAGAAAAACGAAACATGGAGCTCTTACCACAGGTGGCTTTAAGTTTTCTCTTCCCAGATCCTGCAATGCATACACACACAGATTTGGATTATTGGAGCATGTTTTACAAGAAAATACTATTTCAGTATTTATACTTCAAAATGTTTAAATCAATGTTTCTTTATAAATATTGGTGGGATATACTAGCAATTCCTGTGTGAAAATTGTTTTAAAGTAAGCCTTTAATAAATTTTTTCAGTGACTGAGTCATAATGACCAGCAAATAAAAAAAAGCTTTCCTATAGCTCAAACAGTAGAGCATGGCGCTAGCAACGCCAAGGTCATGGGTTCGATTCCCAGGGAAAGCAAGAATTGACAAAATGTAAAATTGTACCTTGAATGCAATGTAAGTCGCTTTGGATAAAAGCGTCTGCCAAATGCATAAATGTAAAATGTAAATGTAAATAGACTGTAAAGGGGGAAAACATGATTCGAAATATGAGGTTGATATGACATGCAGACTTAATGTTCACATCTCAAAGCTCACAAGCAAATGAACAACAGCAGTGATTTCAATGACCACCCGCCATCCATGTTTACAGTCCAATGTTATCATGTTAACCACGTATTATCATACCTGATTAATGCCAGCGTGAACTACACCAGTACACAGAGGATAGGTATTCACAATCATTTACATATTAAGATAATTTGCATATAAAAGTCTTAACAGCCTGTTTAATTGTTAGCATCAGAGAGAGGGTGGAAATTGGCCATGAAAAAGTTAATTAAAAAACACTGCTCAGTTATTGTAACTGCATTAAAAAACATTCCCTACCATAATCTGTGAGAGCTGTAGTATCTCCACACCGCACTTCCTTGCTCTCTCCAGCAGGGCGGCGCTGAAGGGGTTAAAGAGCACCAGACAGGAGAGCATGGGGGTCACACCCTTCTCCTTGTTCTTTAATAGAGATTCTGCCTTATCCTCCTTATCACAGATCACCATTGAGATCTCCGCTGGAAAGAGATAGAAGACAGAGACGAAGCTCAACGAGTGCTGTGATGTAAATTAGACCACTGCAGCTTCGTTTTGAGAATGAGGTCATGAGTCTGTTTTACTCACCCAGGTTCAGGATGTGAACCATGGCCTCTAATCCAAGTGTATCGTACAGAGGCACCAGCGCCATGGAGAACGTGTAGCAGGCCAGCTCTGTAATGACCCACTGCAGCCAGCAGGGGGAGACAAACATAGCAGGAACATATTAGAAACATCCAGTTCTGATCCACCCGGAGAAAGATCTCTGTTAGCATTCCCATTCATCTCAATGGCAGTGTGACTATCGGAAGTGTGTGACTTGGCTCACAGCCACTGATTTAACTGATATTTCTGTTTTTATTTAATGAAAACACAATTGCATTGAAAAATCATTACAACTTACATTATAATTTGAGTGAAAAGTTGAGGCAAAATGAAAACATGAAAATCAATATGGTTTAACATTTGTTGTTTTCCCATTTTGCAAAACCTGATGACAATGTTATCCAGCATGATTTGAGAACGATCCAAAGATCTTTGCTTCAATGGAAGCAAGAAAATATTACCTTTTGCAGTTTGATTTTTAACTCTCCATCAGCTTCTTTGGATATTTTAATGTGAAAACTATACTTAAGAATCGAAAAATATAAAAACTAAATAAGATATCAAGACCCATTTTAACAAAATTGGATTAATTTGAATACAACCATTTTCAAGTGTATCAACAGAATAAAAATGTTCAGGAGTAGAAATATTACATTCCAAAAAAATATTTTTGACCTCTGCCATATACTCTGTGCCATGTAAATCTGTGACCAAGAAATAGTTCAGAACCTTAAATATTTCTTTTTTTCCCAGGTTCAACTGATAAAATGTTAAAATACTTGATCCCAGATTTTAAATTCAAACACTTTTGGACTTCAAATCATCTTATTATTTCTCTTGCATTAATACGTTTATTTTTTCAGAGGCAGAATTTGATTAAAGATTATTAAAAACAAACTTTGCACGTCATTGTTTGGAATCACTGCCAATTTAAATTTTAAATTGAATTTTAAAATATATTAAAATAGAAAACAGTTAGGGTCTTCAGAGTCTTTTCTGACCCCAAAGGACGTTTGCTCAAATTAAAAAATAAATTCCCTTTGTCCAAATGACATGAGACTTTGTACGGTTGTCAACACTCTCTAGATCTACAAATAAAAAAATAAATTGGATTGATATCTGTTTTTATGTTCGTGTGACAAAAAAAGTCACATGGACAAAATTCTATTCAAAAACAGAAACAACACAGAACACGCATACATAAATGAAGTGGCACACTTCCAACAATGCAGAAAACATCCACAATGCAAAATGATCATGCTAACACACACACACACACACACACACACACACACAGGAATACATTTGTTATTGCTTGTTATTGCTGTTCAGTTCATTGCATTTTGATGTTCATGTTGTGTATTTTTTACTCAATATGTAATATAACTGTTCATTTCTGTTCATTTTTGTTCTGTTACAGTTAGTAACTGAAGTGTAGATTACATTTGTAGAATTATAAGAAAATCAGATGTTTGAAATAAATGACAAACTCTAAAGACTCCAACTTTTCTCTTGTTCAGGTTTAATTCTAATCAATGTAACATCATTGAAAAAAATATTTTTTCAGTACAAAAAAAATGCTAAACTTTGACAAAATTAATAAATTTTAATTGTTATAAATGTGATTTCATAACATTTAGATATTAATCCAACTGAAAAATACTTGTGAAAAGATGTCTTTCAGTCTATTCATAGCACATAGCAAATAGTGGGGCTCTGCAGCCATTTACTGGTAAAAGTAATATTTTTTATTTTAAAACTGTATTTTCCAAAAGATGGCCAAAAATCTTACACTAAACCATGTCAAATTATCCATGTAATCCCCACGAATGAAAGTTAGAAATTTGGGTCTTTTATAAATGGAATTTTACATAAAAAACTGATTTTGTGTGAAAATCCATTAAAAAATATTTAATTTATATAAATTTAAAAATTATTATAAATACTCCCAAAACTGCACAGATGTTGAGTAAAAACATTAATAAACAGAGTAAAATTACATTTGTTCTAAAAAAAACAATAGTTTTGTCACAAGATTACATTTTATTGCCTGGGGTCTGTGGAGACCCCAAAGACCCTGAGTGTAATTCCCAAACGAAGACCGTACAAGGGTTAAATTGTAATATTTCACTATACTACTGTTTCACTGTATTTTTGATAAATTAAATGCAGTCTTGTTGAGCATAAGACACTTCTTTTAAAAACATGAAAAAATCGTAATGATTAAAAATGTTTGACCAGTAACATTTTGAATAACATGCACTGATGAATTGTTCACAATAATGATTTACCTCTGGTCTGTTTTGGGCAAAGATGCCCACAAACTGCTGAGGGTTTGGTTTGCAACCTTTCGCCAGCAAACCTGATCCCAACACCTGTGCCCTTTCTGCGACCTGTAATATGCACAGTGTCATTTTTAGGTTATTACATGTTTATAACACAGTAGTAATTGTGTTATATAACATGCATTGCTCTCACCTCAGTGTAAGAAATCCACTGATAGGGCTCTCCGGGTTTCCTGAAGCCAAGACACGGGCCGTCACCTGCACAGCACAAACAATATTGTTATTTTTTACCTGGCTCCCTGGAATACTTCATTCTGACTATGAAATACTGTGGTCATAAATATATATCAGGGCCTTAATTTCAGACCGAGATTGTGGGTATTGCACATATTTTTACTCATTCCTGCACGCTTAGAATGCAGGAAAATCCAGCAAAAATATATTCACTATAGCATTGAATAAGCAAATTTATCCACACAGATTATCAGTAGTAATTTGAAAACTTTCTTAAGGCTTGTTTACACCAGGATGATTATCGCGTGCGCTTATCGCTGGAGTTAACGCCTCGTCACCAGAGGCATCGCAATAGGGCAGGCAAAGCAGGCACTTGCCTGGGGCCCCGAATTTTGAGGGCCCCCCCGAGGGCTGATCATTTAAACAATCAGAAATGGCTTAGTGGGCCCCCCGCTCTCGTTACGCTGGTAATGCTTTCGCCACCTCGCCTCGACCGCCTTCTTCAAACTGTAGAAAATGCCTGATTTGATTTGTTAAGCATGAAGAGAACTTATCCGTCTAGCTTGGCCGCTCGCTCTAATGTTAACCTAGATAAATATATTATATTATTATTAGACACATATCCAAGATTTTGTAAAGAGTGTGGAAGCTGAAGTATAGCGCACTTGCATGACATGAAAGCGCCGGCGCGATCACTGGCATTTTTCACTGACAGCGAAAATAACTTCAAATACTCCAGAATTTATGGCCATACAGATAAGAGTAATACATAATTTATTAGTATTTGTGTAAACTCACAATAATAACAAATAGTTGTGCTTTTGTAAAATAAAGAAAACAAACAGGACGCGCGCTTTCTTTCGTCCTATAGTCTGCAGCGCATCTCATACATGTACCGAAACTAAGCGTAACATGCTTCTTGCCTTGCATATATATGAGAAATATATCTAGCCTATAGAAAGCTTGAAATGTCTAACAAACAAAAAAAATTGCATTTCTCTCTAAATTTATTTAAGCAGCCTAATTAAATTAGCCTAATATAAATGTGCGATTACTCTACTATTTGCTTAAATGAATGACTAGTCCACTAGAAAAATCTTTAGTCGGGGACAGCCCTAATCAATACATTTACTTAGTTGGCATTATAGTAGGCTAATTAGTACTTCCAGCTCTTCTACATTAAATTAGTTGAGTTAACATAACTAGTTGATAAATTTAATAAAGATTCAATTAAAATGAAAACCATATATTTCTATATGTAGGAGAATTGCTTGTTCCTGTCACACTGTCACTGTTTTTAGGTTGACAATTGGTTATAAATATGAAGATTGTACTGTATTTTGAAGATATTGTATTGTATCTTCTATTATAAAGATGAAAATTGACATTTTGTTAATTAAACAAAAAGCACTTTAATGTTATATTAATTAAACAATTTAGGTTCTGTTAGATTTGTTTTGACTACTTTGTGTATGTTGTAAAATTATATCTCTAGATAACGAAGATATATCAAAGGGGTCCTGAATTGAGAATGTGAGTAAAATATGTTTTAATGAATGTTTTTCAAATGTGATAGTATTGCATTGTTACAGATCGTTTGATATCTATTGATTATGTGTATGCGTCTAACTGAACATACCTTAGCACGCTGTCAAACGCTGAAGAATCCTTTATTTGGGGTTTTGTTGGTTCATTGCGATTCAGGATCAGACTCGGACATGTATGGGCCAGGGCTTGCAAAGCCCAACGTCCGGGGGCTATGTGTTTTCCAGACGGGCTACCAAAACGTAAGTCCGGCCTGCCGACAGGCTATCTTAAATAGTGAAATAGCATCCCTTCTTGATGTGCGTTGTTCACTCTCTTGACTTGATATTTGAAGTAAAAATACAATCGCAGAAGTTTTGATCATGCTGATTTGTCTGACTCTGCAGCGCATGTGTGCACGCGTGTGTGTGTGTACAGTTCGCAGTTATATCCACTGATCAGGCGGGCCAAGTAATAAAAAAATAACATTCCAGTCATTCAAGGGTGGATGAGAGATAAATCACTGTGTTTGTTTGATAAACACATTTTGCGAGTCCTGTGGGGCGAATCATCATTCCGGTTGCCGTGTTCCCCACACGCTTTCAAAACAATTCCCACATGTACTGACAGGGAAGCTGAAGCTCATTAAATATGCAAATCTTATCCAATCCTAGCTGTGAGCGTTTACTTCCAAGTCTTTAGTGCGGCACGCCCATAAAAACTGAGCGTTCCAGGAAAGAGCCTCAAAACCAGGTTAGAAAATAGCCTATTACTTATTCATTATGATGTTTTTGAATGTTAAAATCACACAAACGTCATAAGTTGACCTCAGACAACGGTATAATTTTTTTTTTAAAAGCCAGTTTCTGACACCTTTAACATAATTGATTAATTGATTAACTCATTGATTAATTTTGCCTGGGGCCCCCACTCAATGTTGATAATTTATTTAATTTGTGTAGTATACCTCCATCTGAATACTACTCTTACGTTGCATTCATACTTTGAATGGGTGACGTCATCCGTTGCCGAACTGAATTGTGAGTTCCGTCGCGACGCTTCACTCGCGTTGCAAGCAGCAGAAGTGGAAGATTTCTCAACTTTTCAAGTGCTAACGCAGGCATCATCCAATCAGATCGCCCTATGCAAATACCCTAGAGCAGACGCTAGCCAATTGTGTTCATTTAAAACACCGGTGAATGAAGAACGATCAAAATGAAAGAAAAACTGATAATTGCTGTAGGTAATCACCCGGTTCTGTACGACCAATCTTTGTATACATACCGGGACACAAACTGGAGAGACCAGGCCTGGAAGGAGGTGGCAGAGATGGTTGGTGAATCTGGTATTTATCGTGCTTGTATTGTGTCCGTGTACTCTGTTTATCATTGAATGACAGGCAACCAAATCGGCATCCATTTTGTCTAACAGACTAGCTGTCAAAAGGCGCCTTTTTTTGTTGTATTGTGGTCCAAGCGGCAAGTAATGTGATTGGCTGTTGTCAAAATGATGGGCGCATCAGCACCAAGCTTCAGCCACGCCCTCCGTCAAGCATTAACACAAAGCCCTGTGTGAATGTAGCATGAAAAACCTAAAGCACTGTTTATTTCTTTTGTATGTTTATTTCTATTGTATTTATTTGTGCTACTGCTTGTAAATGTTGTAATTGGTTATTTTATTACTAAGTGTTGATTTTTGAGTCTTTTTGTCAATTGCAGTAAAAAAATTACCCTATTGTAAAAGCAAAAATGCATTGCATGATCAAACATTTAGGCGAGATAATTGTAATTTTTTAAAATGTAAAAAAAAAAAAGCCCCTCCCACAATTAAATCAAAACATCCCCCCCAAAAAGAGTCACGTGAGGGCGGAATTTCCCCCATTTTCCAAAACGAAATTCAAACCCTGTATATTATATAATTACTACTAGCTAACTGAACTGCATAACCGGCTGATTTTTTAGGTTGCTCTATGTGCTTTGTGTCCTGATCACATTGTCCATCACCCCCTTACTTACCGTTTGCCTGCTGTTCTAAATTATTAGTCTTTTAGCTTCAATCCAGATGCTTTCTATGTTCCATCAATCCAAACACAAAAAAACTTCAAACACAAGCAATCGACTACCAATCTATTTCACAATCCCTTCACTGAAGGAAGCTACATGTGATGAAAGCATTATCGATCCGAGAAAGCCTTGCAGAGCACTGCAGTAAACGAAAAGAAAGGGAAACCAAGAAGCCATTGAATTCATCTAGGGTCAACAGACTAAAGAAATTGAAATAGTCACTCAAAGTGTTCTCAAACTTTTCAAAGAGGGCAAGAGACACTGTGGCTGTGTTTGTTTGAGCGTCACACAGACCTGCTATCCGCAGTCCTCTCAAGAACATGTCGTATGCTGTCTTTGTGTCCTCGTAGTAGAACTCCAGCAGATTGTCATCCTTCAGTAAAGCCGAGCGCCTACAGCTCTGGTCTCCCTGGAAACAGACGCATGTGTCAACATAGCATCAATCATTATCATAACTGATATGCAAAGCTAGTTCAGTATACTGTGTACAGTACAAACATTTGATGCATTTGCAAATAACAAACTACTGGTGTAATAAGCTACCCAAACATTGAGTGTGTGACAATGTATCTGACAATGCAATGCACCCACCGTGACCTTCCATTTTCAATGTGATGAATAAAGCAGAAGCAATGTTAAATATGTTTTTTTAAATACCTCTTTCTGCAGCTGAAAAAAAAAAAACATAGCTTTAGTTGGTCTTGCAGTCTGAGCAGACTGGTCTGTTGGCTAGTTTTCAAAGGGAATTTGCCCACTTTTCAGCTAAACAGGCAGACCAGCTTGACTAGCTCAGTTGGACCAGCTAAAGACCAGCTTGACCAGGAAGACCAGCTTAAATCAGTGAAGACCAGCAAACCAGTTAAGGCTGATTAAAGCCAGCTTTTTCAGCAGGGTTAACTTATTATTTGATCCAACTGCCAAAAGATAACTCATGTGAATCAATTGACCATTTCTGCATATGAATCAGAATTATTGGCACCCCTGGTAAATATGATCAAAGATGGCTGTAAAAATAAATCTGCATTGTTTATCCTTTTGATATATTGTTCAAAAATGTTGCAAAAACCTAACCTTTCATTGAAGTAAAAGAATGGAAAGTCGGCGGTAAATCACATTATGAAATAAATGTTTTTCTCCAAAACGCGTTGGCCACAATTATTGGCACCACTAGAATTTTTTATGAGTAAAATATCTCTGAAGTATATTCCATTAATATTAAAAAAAAAAAAAAAAAAAAAAAAAAAGGTAGCACACCAGAGTGACTAGGAACATGAAATTGTCTAGCTATGATGTCGTTTCACAGGAGTATAAATATAAGGTAACACAAAGGCTTAAATTCCCTTAAATAGAAAGAAATTTTGCTTCACAAAGTAGAAAGTGACTAAGAAAATAGCTATTGAAATAGCATTGAAAATTCCAATTTCCACCATCAGGGCAATTATTAAGAAGTTCCAATCAACTAAAGATGTTACGAATCTGGAAGAAGACGTGTTTCTATATCGTCCTAAAGTACAGTGAGGAGGAGAGTTTGAGTGGACAAAGACTCCAAGGATCACAGATGGAGAATTGCAGAGATTAGTTGAGTCTTGGGGTCAAAAAAAAAAAAATTAACACAAAAAAATTCAAACAACCCCTACATCACCACATGTTGTTCGGGAGGGTTTCAAGAAAAATCCTCCTCGCACATCCAGCAACAAATTCCAGCATATTCAGTTGTGTCCCCGGTTAAAAACACAGCTGGATCTTTAATGTTGAGGGCCTATTTTTTTTCTGGAGGTCCCACACTGAAAAAAATGCTTTTCTTATTTAGTATTTTTGTCTCGTTTCTAGTCTAAATATCTAAAAATTATTAAATTAAGATGCATTTACTAGATAAGTAAAATGACATGATATTTTTTCTTGTTTTCTGAGAAAAAAAACCCAAATGAAGTGAGTTTTTGCTTGAAACAAATACAATTATCTGTCCATGAGGTAAGAAAAATAAGCTTGTTTCAAGATTAAAAAAAGACAAGATTTCAAACAGAGACGGGTATTTCTTACATCATTATTTTACTTCAATGAAAGGTTAGGTTTTTGCCTAACTTACTTTATTTCAAGTTTTAGTTACCTGTACAGGTATAGACTGGGCCTGCAGGTTACATGGAGGCTGGATTGGTCGAGGTCTGGTCACCAGCCAATAGGTTGTGAGAGAGGCTAGCGCTCCTAGCCCGATGATAGAGGATGGAGAGAGGGACAGAGAGGAAAGAGAGAAGGACGAGGGGAGAGATGGAAGGAGGGTCTTCAGATTGTCCATTTCAGACTTCCCGTCTCCTCCACTGAAACGCAGGGAACGTAACCACTCCTGAAACTGCATAGCTGTGAGAGACACAGATTCACTGGCATTACCATCATCATAAGAGGAAAATTATTCACATTCCCTCATATTTCTCTTATATTTACAATTTTCATTTTTGGGTAAACAATCCCTTTAATGTCCATCATTGACACATGCTTTGGTATTATTGTGTGTAAAACAGTATATTTATAATACGTTTAATTTATACATTTATATTTATTTATTCATTTATTTGTATTTAATACTCACTATATTTGCTTTATTTTTGTTAAACAAACCTGATTCCAAATGTGTCATTTCTGCAGCACTATTGGCATTTAACAGACAGAAAATAAAGATTGTTCTAACGTTTTCAATCTCTCTCGTCGTCTGTCATTGGTTGACCAAACAGGCAGTCCTGTCCTAAACTAAGACCATTGGTTGAATCAATGGTATGTCCGGCCCAGTCGGGCAGCTCAGACAAATACATTACTATTCTATTTGGTGATAGTGACACAGAAATTCACATTTAACCATAGAAAAAGAGAATCAAAACACTGTCATTCTATTTACTGGTGTCAAATATGCTGAATTGGCCTTTTAATAGAAGCTCCCCAATAACCAGCATCAAAAATATATATGTATTTTTTCAAATAGTAAATGTCTGTTAACGGGTCAATGACATGTTGTGTATATTTTTGTCAAGTGCATTATTTCCTTTTAAAATAATTTGATAAAATTCATGACATACATCACTTTATTCTATAAAACCCATTTAGTTTGAATTTATTTTTTGTACATTTAAATAATAGATTTCATCTTATGTTTTGTTATCTTAAACCCCCAAAATGTCAGGTGGTGCAACTGTCCGAACAAATGAACAGAATAAGAAAACGATTTAAAATGGTGTCTTAATAATATAAAACAAAATGTAAGATCGAAATACTATGGCATCATTTTAGGTTTGAAACCTTTTTATATAAACACATTTTATAAATATCAGTAGTTTTCTAAAGCTGTTTGTATATTCTCAAATGTCTCACAAAACAGTCAAAAAATTATTTAAACACTTTGAAATATTATTTAAAAGGTCCCATGGCATGAAATTTTAATTTTATGAGGTTTTTCAACATTAATATGAGTTCCCCTAGCCTGTATATGGTCCCCAAGTGGCTAGACATTTTGATCGGTGTAAACCGAGTTCTGGCTGTCTTTCTCTGCCTTTAAGAAAATGACAGCTCAGACGAGCTGATCTTGAATTCTCCTGTTATGACATCATAACAGGAACAGTTACCTCCCTTTCCTCCACCCAGAGAATTTGGCACGCCCATGCGAGCGCCATATTTGTTTGTCCTCGAGAGATTGTGGCTTGTGAATGAGTGAATGCTGGCATTTTCTCAGTGTTTGGATGTACAAATGAAAACAGAAGTCTTTTTTCAGTTCCTTCTGATCTGTGATCAGTGATTTCTGATGTGTAGCTAATTATTCAAGTTCACGCAGAACTTTATTATTCATGCACACGCTGCGGCTTCTCTCTCTCCCGACAGAACGGTGTTTTCGTGTTTTCTATCTTGTGAGTCAGTGTTTTTGTACATCCTCGTCGCGTCTATCTGTTCTAAAATGTGCATACAGTCGTGAGTTTCTGCTCAACATCGGCAGAGTCACATCTTTAGAGATAAACCTCACGCACGCCGAAGCTCGGGCTGCACTGTCCGGTCGGCCTTCAACATCACTGACCCCCACTACTGCATCTCGCCCACAGCGGAGGCGCCTTACGCGACACGAGATTAAGCAGAAGGGGGGTAAGCGTGAGGTTATACGGACTAGGCTAGCCAGCTATCCCCACAATAAACTGGATTACATTCGATTACTGCGCTGTTGTGTCTTTGTTTGCGCTGTGTACTCAATGCGCATCACTGACGCTTTTCATATGATAGGAAAATATCAAAAATTAATGCTATAATTAACACTTACTCGTAACTCGTTCATCTCGACAGCTGTAATGGTACATTACATGTGTTACAAAGTTGGTAAAATAAGGAGGAAGACGGGCTTGGTGTGACTGGGACTCGTGTTTATTCAGAACTCTCAGATACAAACAAAATAAACTTGCGCTGACAGCACTCACACAACTCAGTAGTTACAATATAACTTTGTTAGCAATCGCTCCGTCTCTGGTCCATTTTTTGATGTCCGGTTAGCAAACGAATCGTTCTTTTTTCGAACCGGTTCTTTTTAGTGAACCTGTCGAACCAGTTCACCAAATCGGACTGAATCGCTCTAAACGGTTCGCGTCTCGAGTCAGCGCTGATCCATCATTTACTAAAGTTACTAACTTTCTGACATGAGTGACAGTCCCTCCGACTAGAAATAAACGAATAACCTGAAGCATATGCTAGTAACTACAACAGTTCACTGAACTGAGACGTGCTGAGAGAACTGATGAGAAGTGACATCCGTCTCTCTGGCAGGCTTGTGCCCATAGACTCTTGTGCCTCATAGACTTCGTTAAACCACGCCCCCTCCGCTACAAGATCTAATCCTAATTTCAATTGCAAAGATGTCAGCCAATCACAACAGTGGGCATTTTTACTGAAGTCTCACAGCAGACACGTCCCTTGAAACAGGGCATTCAGTCAGAGGGCAAACATCAGTATAGAAAAATTGCCTTTTATTTCTAAATTATGACATTTTATGATGTAAAAATCATACTAACAATATAAGTACACCTCAGAATACATTATAAAATAAAATAAAAAATCCATGCCATGGGACATTTAACAACTGAAACTTGTTTAAACACATTGTTCATGACTCAAAATATGCATTGCATCAGTTTTGAAAAAAAGCTTTATTTGTCAAATGACCCCAACACAAGTCATGACACCCTAGGAGTCCTCTTTTTTTAACAACTTATAAATGCACAAATGGTAAAATGTGCATAATAAAGCAGGGCTGTCAACGTTGATGCGATTAAAAATCCTTGACGTGTTAAAATAATTGGTAACATTTTACAATAAGGTTCATTAGTTAACATGAACTAATAATGAACTGCACTTATAAAGCATTTATCTTTGTTAATGTTAATTTCAACATTTACTAATACTTTATTAAAATCTTTTTAACAGTAATTAATGCACTGTGAACTAACATGAACAAACTATGAACAGTTGTATCTTTTTTAACTAACATTAACAAAGTTTAACAAATACAGTCACAAATGTATTGCTCATGGTTGGTTCATGTTAGTTAATACATTAAATAATGAAACCTTATTGCAAAGTGTTACCAAATAATTTAACACAAACAACGCAAGTACTGAAGCACACAAAACTGCATCATTAATGTAATTTATGTCACACAGTTACACAGTTAGATGATCTTAGAAGTCAAGAGCATCTACAATGGCGCAAGCACTGTAACCCTGGTAGGTGGAATTTTCTATTCAAACCCTTTAACCTGATTTCGCTTCTGTTTGCGATCTGATCCTTTTACGCCTGCTAAACTCTGGGAAATCTTTCAGTTCAATGATTCAGTAAGCAAATTCATTCAAACAATCATTCCAAAACAGCACTAATGTAAAGAAAAGCAGGCTGATTACACCAGAGACTGCAGGGAGAATAGAGACTCAAGTTGCGTTTTCAGTGAATTACTCATTCCAGTGTGCATTTCGCTTTAAAACACAAGCTCAGTCATATTCTGTGATTGTTTCTGAGTCTCCAAGTGTCGTTTTTTGGAAAGACACCAACATTTACCTTAAAAAAAGCTTGCAGAAAATACAGTTTTTTGAGAATCACACTTTAATCTGATGGTTTACTTTGCTGGATATAGCAAATGATGACTGTGTGATGAAACTGATGTGATGAGCAAATGATGAAAGATGAATGTGTTAAACAAGAAATGATGTATGCTTAATTTCACGTTAAGTACGCGATTAATTGCACAAAAGGGTGCAATTAATCGCGATTGATTTTTTTTAATCTATGAACAGCCCTATAATGAAGCAAAAAAAAACTACTTGGTAAAATCACTGTTTTCATGACCTTGAGAAACTTACTGCTATTATAAAACATGCATGGCATCCAGTGTTGGGAAGGTTACTTTGGAAATGTAACAGGTTACAGATTACAAGTTACCCTATTTAAAATGTAATTACTATATCATTTACTTCATTAAAGTAATACAAGTGATTACATTCAAACAATTATGCAAAATAAAAAAATAGCACTGCAAATTCAAACAAGAGAAGCAATCAAAAGCATCGGAATTTGTCTGGCCATCACCAGACCAAGCTCAATCTTTTAAGATTGAGCATTAGTCTGGGGAGTCTGCCCTGTATTTTCTACTGCACAAGAGGCGTGATCAACAGGCATAGTTCAAATGACTCTGTACGAAATTGGATAGTCCTTCAACCAATCAGACCAACGATCCATTGCTTCTCTATCCGTCATTGTGTTAAACCCACCAATAGCGCGCCAGGTGGATAAGCCGGTTTGTGATTGGTTTCCAACTTGAGCTGCCCAGGGCGAAATCAAATCGCCGGTAGAGCAGGCTGGGTTTACCCAGTCTACATCAAAATAGCATCGCTTCATTAAATGGCCTTTAAATGGCAGGAGGCATTGTGTACTAGAGATGTGCGGTTGGTGGTTACATCTGGGGCCTATACCATGAAGCCGGTTTAGCTGGCTAGCCAGATATGTTTAAGCTTAGTTTGTGCCAATCCTGGGTTTTAGGTACCATTAAAGTGGTTTGGCTTTTAGCAGTGTTCATCTCCATAGTAACTTACGCTCCACGGCTAACCTGCTTCAGGGCAGGTTATGTTCTGGATAAGAGATCTCAAACTGAAATTAGACCAATCAGCTGTTAGCAAAGTGACACACCTCTGATGCAATGAAGTCACTCCCCCTGTTTCTACGCCAAATTAAAGGTCACTACATAGCAAATGGTTTTTAAAGACTAAAGTGTCCGGCTTTTAACAATGCTTATTTATTATAATAATAATAATTTTGAATGACTTAGATATCATTTAAGTAATTAGTATACCCTTAATCAATTACACACGTATCATTTTAGTTAATCAATCATTAAAAGGCACATAGTTAAAATTAATATAAATAGCCTATATAAAGGTCATACAAATAAGCTTTAAAATCAATAAATAAAGCTTTAAAAATGACTACATGTGAGTTTAAATGTTCAATTCTCTCTATATATCAAGTAAACTAACTTCATAACGTTTATTGCACTGACTAAGTAAGATTTTTCTTAAAGTTTCATTGAAAGCTCTTTTCTTCTTCCTGTGTAAATTTGTTTAAATTCGTAATATTTTCAATCATGAAATATTCTGCAGAAGAGAGAAATCAATTTCGCTGCTTCTCTCGCGAGAAGTGAATCTCAGTTTCACTGATCCACATCATGTGATTGGCTGTTCACTACTGATGTCACAGCTAAAATCCTAAACTCAGGATCAAAGCCTGAGTTGACAGAGAAAGCTGATGATCAGCATCATGGGACCAACAAAGCCTGAATAGATTGGTTTGGTTTTGTCAACTCGAAACTAATCCTATAACCCTGAGTTTGTTAAACTACCATCATGGTACAGGCCCCAGATCGGGCGGATGACGTGACGAAAAGAAGAACGCAAGAGCTAAACTTCTACAAGCTCAATAACATCCACAGCAAAAAAAGAAGGTACGAAAAATAGTCTGAAAACTTTGCCCATTAATTAGATGTGCAAGGCAAGCAGGCAAGTTTTGGGGTTGGACAATTAAAAATGTGAACATGCACATTGCACTGTTGTGCGGTGGACTTTCAGAGAATTTCAGTGAATGAATAGAGTCTGCATTTCTTTAATATCGAGGCTCCATAGTTTGTTTCTTGTATGATTGTTAGGCCTGCTGGTATAAAATGAATTGCACTGTCTGCCTGAAAAAGACGCGCTCTCTTCCCATGCAGTCAAAATTAACGGTTTAATTTCTTCAGGCTCGTCCTAATCGTCACCCTGACATGACAGTGTGTAGAGTTAATTAGCCTATAATGTCAATGAGCTTTCTTTCTTTTAGCAAAACAAATACATAAAGTGCAATAGGCATTAATTAGTAGTGGGCTAAATAGCAGCATGTTAAAATGATGTGCCAAATAGCGTTTTTTATTACAATGATAAAATTGTACAGTAGCCTATTCAGGTAAAGTCAGGTTTGCCGATGTGCGTTTTATTTAGGCTATTTATTTATTTTTGACCCTGTTAATTGATATTCAGGGGATACAATATTCATATTGTAATATTCTGTTGGGCGCTGCACTGTGGCGACCTGTGGAAGCAGTAGCGTCAACGTAGTAACTCTGTTTGTTTGTTTGCTTGTTCGTCCTTTTTTGAATTGGATTGTGTATACTGAACTATCATGATGATATATCGCACGTATCGCACGTTTGCGAACCTGCTGATTATTTGCCTATTCCTCGGCTATTTTGCGAGAGGACAGCGTGGGAACGGAGAGCGGCTTCAATACAGTCATGACTTCCTTGTGCAGTTCCGTGCTTCTGACTACGGCGTGTTGGATCAAATCCTCGACTGGCCTGCAGAAATCTTAAGGAGTGAGTTTCCCAGTGTGCGTACAGAAAAGACTGCTGGCCAGAAGGTGAGGAAACGGGGGAAGAAAGGGGGATTGCGGCAGAGACTACGTAAACAGCGATTGAATCGCATTCCACTCCCTTCAATAATCCTGGCCAATTGCCAGTCTCTCAGGAATAAACTGGACGAATTACAAGCAAATGTCCGGTTTATTTCTGATTATAGAAATGCATGTGTTATTTCCCTGACTGAGACTTGGCTTAAAGAACATGACTTAGACTCTGATTTGGAAATCGATGGCTTCGGTGTTCCAGTGCGGTTGGACAGGGATGCCGCTGTAACGGGAAAATCCTTGGGTGGAGGGGTATGCATCTACGTTAACCAGCGTTGGTGCAGGTCTGTGATTTTGAGAGAATCTGTGTGTACTCCCGATATTGAACTGTTGTCGATTTCACTCCGCCCCTTCTACTTGCCCCGGGAGTTTCCACAAATATTTATTTCTGTTGTATACATCCACCCAAAGGCTAATGTGGAAAATGCCTCGGATATTTTATGTAAAGTGGTACACCGGCTTCAAAGCATCTCCCCTGATGCACCTAATATTGTGATGGGAGATTTTAATCATTGTAAAATGAAGACATCACTTATACATTTTGACCAATATGTGGACTGTCCTACCAGATATGGAAAATGTTTGGATCTTTGTTATGGGTCTATTAAAGGTCCCATGGCATGAAATTTTCATTTTATGAGGTTTTTCAACATTAATATGAGTTCCCTTAGCCTGAATATTGTCCCCAAGTGGATAGAAATGTTGATCGGTGTAAAACCGAGTTGTGGCTGTCTTTCTCTGCCTTTGAGAAAATGACAGGCCAGACTAGCCAATCCTGAAGTCTCCTGGTTTGACGTCCAAGCAGGCACGGTTTCCTCCCTTTCCTCCGCCCAGAGAATCTGGCACGCCCATGCAAACGCTCGTCGAGAGATCATTGCATCATTGCTTGTGAACGAGTGAACGCTGGCAGTTTCTCAGTGTTTGGATGTACAAATGAAAACAGAAGTCTTTTTTCAGTTCCTTCTGATCTGTGATCAGTGATTTCTGATGTGTAGCTAATTATTTATTATTCGTGCACACAATGCGGCTTCTCTCTCTCCAGACAGAACGGTGTTTTCGTGTTTTATATCTTGTGAGTCAGTGTTTTTGTACGTCCTCGTCGCGTCTATCGGTTCTAAAATGTGCATACAGTCATGAGTTTCTGCTCAACATCAGCAGAGATAAACCTCACACACGCCGAAGCTCGGCCTTCAACATCCCCGACCCACAGTACTGCATCTGGCCCACAGCGGAGGCACCAAACGCGGCGTGAGATTAAGCAGAAGGGGGGTAAGCTTGAGCATATCCGGGCTAGCCAGCCTAGCCCCACAATAAACTGGATTACATCCGATTACTGCTGTTGTGTCTTTGTTTGCGCTGTGTACTCAACGCGCGTCACTGACGCTTTTATTTTATTTAAAAAATAATGCTATTATCAACACTTACTTTTAACTCGTTCATCTCGACAGCTGTAATGGTACTTTGCATGTGTTACAAAGTTGGTAGAATAATGATGAAGAGACGGACTCGGTGTGACTGTTTATTCAGAACTCTCAGATACAAACACAATAAACTCGCGCTGACTGACAGCGCTCTCATAACTCAGTAGTTACTATAAATAACTTTGTTAGCAATCGCTGAGCTCAGTCTCTGATACATTAGTGATGTCCGGTTCGCGAACGATCTTTCTTTTGAACCAGTTCTTTTTAGTGAACCGAATCAGTTCACCAAATCGGACTGAATCGTTCTAAACGGTTCGCGTCTCCAGTCAGCGCTGATCCATAATTTACTAAAGTTACTAACTTTCTGACATGAGTGACAGTCCCTCCGACTAGAAATAGACTAATAACCTAAAGTATATGCTGTAACTAAAACAGTTCAGACATGCTGAGAACTGATGTGAAGTGAACTCAGGTCCATCCGTCTCCCTGGCAGACTCGTGCCTGCTCGTGCCTCGATAAACCACGCCCCCTCCGCTCATATAAAATGCAAAGATGTCAGCCAATCACAACAGTGGGCGTTTTTACTGAAGTCTCACAGCAGACACGCCTCTTGAAGCAGGGCATTCAGCCACAGGGCAAACAGCAGTATAGAAAAAATGCCTTTTATTTCTAAATTATGACATTTTATGATGTAAAAGTCATACTAACAATATAAGTACAGCTCAGGAAACATTATAAAATAATAGAAAAATGCCATGCCATGGGACCTTTAAGGGGGCATATAAGTCGTCATTAAGAGCCCCTTTGGGCAAGTCTGACCACCATGTTGTTTATCTAGCCCCTACTTATAAACCTGTTTTAAAAAGGGAAAAAACAGAGAAGAAATTAGTTCCTGTTTGGTCTGAAGACTCAATTCAAGAGTTGATGGGATGCTTTGAATGTACTGATTGGGACTTGTTCAAATCCGAATGTACTGACTTAGACGATCTTACTGAAACTGTGACTAGCTACATCGAATTTTGTGAAGACTTGGTAATTCATAAAAAAGAATGTATAGTTTTTCCAAACAATAAGCCTTGGATTACTAAACAAGTTAAAAATTCTATTAACTTAAGGAATATTTATTTTAAACAAGGCGATAGTATTCGGTACAAAGAGGCCAATAAACAAGTTAGAAATGAGGTGAAATTAGCAAAATTGCGGTACAAGGAAAAGATAGAAACAATGTTTACAAATGGAAAGTCTCATGTAGCTTGGGACGGAGTGAAGTCTATTATCGGAACTAAACAGAAGAGAAAATGTATTAGTTTTGGAGGGAAATCTGATTATGAATTAGCAGATGCTTTTAATTCGTTTTATGTACGTTTTGACAATCATGATTTTTCAAGAGAATTGTCTGAATATAGGGGAAATTCTGTGACTCAGAACACTCCTGTTAAAATTCAAATTAATGAGGCTGATGTACGTAGCTGTTTTAGTCAGGTCAAGGTTAGAAAGAGTCCAGGCCCTGACCACATTGGTGGTAGGTTGTTGAAAAACTGTGCAGAGCAGCTCTCAGGGATTTATTCATTTATTTTTAATGAATCATTAAAATTTTCTAAGGTCCCTCGTTTATGGAAAGATGCCATTGTGGTACCAATTGCGAAAAAGAGAAATTCTTCTTCTCTTAAAGACTACAGGCCTGTTGCATTAACCTCCTTGATTATGAAATCTTTTGAAAAAATAGTAAGGAAGGAGATTTTAACCCTAACTAAGCCAGCACTTGATCCTATGCAGTTTGCATATAGATCTGGTAGAGGAGTTGATGATGCCACTTGTACCTTGTTGAATATGATTTTAGGACATTTAGAAGGCAAGAAAAGTCATGCACGTTTGCTTTTTATAGATTTTTCTTCTGCTTTTAATTGTGTTCAGCCTCACATTTTGGCAAAGAAATTGATTGATACTTTTAAACTAGATCTAAATACTGTGTGCTGGCTGGTGGATTTTTTAATTAATAGATCCCAAAGAGTAAGGGTCAATGGAGTGGTGTCGAATATTTTGATGTCCTCCACGGGTACGCCACAAGGTTGCGTTTTGTCTCCTCTTTTGTTTTCTTTATACACTGATGATTGTCGTAGTGTTTTTAATGGGAGACACATTGTTAAATTTGCGGACGACTCTGTGATTGTGTCTCTTCTCACTGAGTCTGAGCCAGATGTTGGGCCAGTGATCGATAATTTTATTCAATGGTGTGATGATTCATTTTTAAATATTAATGCTTCAAAAACAAAAGAGATGCTTATTGACTTCCGTAAGAAGAGCTCTGCACCTGTGTTGCCTTCTATCATAAAGGGACAGCAGGTAGAAGTAGTCAAACAATATAAATATTTAGGGACTATAATCGACGATAAATTACAATTTGAGGAAAACACCGATATAATTAGAGGAAAAGCTCTTCAGCGTATGCATTTTTTAAGGAAACTTAGACTTTTTAACATGGATGTTTCTTTTATGAAAATGTTTTATACATGCTTCATTGAAGCCATTTTAAGTTTTTCCATCGTCTGCTGGTATGGTAACCTTAATTTAAAGAACAGGAGGAAGCTGACAAGCATTGTGACAATGTGCAGTAAGATAGTGGGGACCGATTTAAGGACTATCTCACAGATTTATGAGTGCAGGACGATTAGGAAGGGCCAGGTAGTGCTTTCTGATGTTACTCATCCATTGTATGCTGAATTTCAACTCCTTCCTTCAGGGCGGAGATTTAGACTCCCCTTGTGTAAGTCAAATAGATATAGAAATTCTTTTATACCGGCGGCAATTAAGTTTTTAAACGATTTTTCTGTAATTCAAGGTAATTGATGTGTTGTGTTGTGTTGTTAATATGTGTATGTGTATACTACTGTTCCTACTGCTGTCTATACAAAGAATTGCCTTTAAGGACAATAAAGTTTAACTAACTAACTAACTAGCCAATAGGCTATACTAGTACGGACTTTAGCCTTTAAATATCTTTGCTGCATTGGATCAGTGTCCTTTCTAGAACAGGTAAGAGCTTTCTAGTCTCGCGTCAGCAGCGCCTTGCATCGCCCATAGACCAACAATCAGCGGATGGGGGGCGGGTGCTGCTTTGAAAATGGATCAGAAAAACATTGGTGCGGATGGATGGCGGACAGATGATGAGTTTTGTGATGCGGTTGCGGATGAAATAATAGCCCATCCGCGCATCTCTATTGTGTACATCAAAAACAGGCAAAGCAACATATTAATATTATTCAACATATCCTAGCTTTTTTACAGAAAATATTAATATGTAAACCCCTTTGTAATCGTTAACATTTTCATAAGTAACAGTTACATTTGTTTTGTAATTAGTGTTTTGAAAATAGTATTATTAATAGTAATATTTTCCAACTCCCCTAGAGTTATACAGTTGAGTTTTACCGTTTTCGAATCCATTCAGCCAATCTCCGGGTCTGGCGGTAGAATTTTTAGCATAGATCATTGAATCTCATTAGACCGTTAGCATCTCGCTAAAAAAAACGACCAAAGACTTTCGATATTTTTCCCATTTAAAACTTGACTCTTCTGTAGTTACATCGTGTACCTGAAAATAGGCTAACTTCCATCAACATAACCAACTTGACAGCCTGCTTGCACAGGGAGCATGCTGGGGACTATTTTCAGGCACTGTGTAATATCATTGCGCCTCATTGCCCATGGTACAGCAGCAAAGTTCCTTGATTATTACGCAGGAATATGAGAGCATAGTTACTATCCATATCGGCCTAGAAAATCGCAACTTTTCATTTTCCGTTGGTCTTAGTACATGATGTAACTACAGAAGACTCAAGTTTTAAATACTCAAAAATGACCAAAGACTTTTGATATTTTTCCTGAGATGCTAACAGTCTAATCAGATTCAATCACCTATGCTAAGCTATGCTAAAAGTTCTACCGCCAGATCCGGAGATTGGCTGAATGGATTTGAAAACGGTAAAGTGTTCCTTTAAATGGGGGGGGGGGGGGGGGTCCATTTCTATTTCATGCATTTACACTGTTATAGAGTTGAATTCTCATGCTAAACATGGCCAAATTTTCAAAAAATTAGTTGGACATATGACAGTATTTCTGTGCTAAATACACTCTTTCAGGATTCAAACAAGTTTCGGAAAGTTTTTTTCAGAGTATGGCCCTGTATGACATCATAAAGGGGAGAATTGTATGGGCACTTCTCCCGGATGTGCATGCCACATCAACCAGAGCGAGAGCAAGAGCGCGTCCGTCAATGTGCTTCGTTCGGGTTACAGAAGTCGTCGGCAGAGCTGTCATTTTGTTCAGCTCCCCAAAGAACCCAGTGTTAAGGAAACAGTGGATGCAGTTTGTTTTTCTGGAGCAGCAACGGAGCAAGTGTGTTTGTTTGTTCTCGTCATGAAACCGCAGGCTGTGAGTGAAACTGCATCAAATGTCTGTGTTTTGTTGGCAAACGGCGCGTAAGTACATATAATGTAAACAAAACAAATGTAATCGAAAGCTATCCAGGGATAATGCCATGATGTATTGTGTGTGTGTGCGTCAAAGGTGTGTATGTGCTTGCGAGTGACTCTTTAGCTCCGCACACTGCACGCCTCCACAAAATCGTCTGTTTTCCGAAAGAATCGGTACAGCGTATCTGTCTTTTATAAATATAATAAAACTAAAGACTCTTCGGAGATATGAAGGATGCAATACTACTCACGATTAACATGAGACTGGCAGAAACTGTGTGTGTCATGTACCCTTTAAATTACTTAACGCTGTTACATGTAACTCCCCAACACTGATGGTAACATTATAAAAGATGATAATCATCACAAAAAACAGCAGGAATTATTGTTCAACTCTAATATAGTTTAAAGTTAATGTGCAGTGACTCCAAATTACGTAATTAATTATATTGATTTCTTGTAAAGAGGCCTGAGAACAAAACCTGAATGAAAGCCACTCAGCCCTGAGAGAAGCCAACAAATGTTTTGGGCCCCATTTGAATGCCAGGAGGAAGTAGTGATGATTGGCCGACAAACAACAGGCGCTCGGGGTAACTTTCGGCCATTTTCTAGCAGGCAGCCAAAACACAAACACAAGCAGGTGTGAATGCGTTGCAGGACACACAGAAGGACAGGTGGAGGTGATGAGAGCTGCATGGGCGATAAGAGGTGCGTTTTCTCACTGACAGGTTGCAAATGAATTTTAATGTTGTCCAGCAGCAGAACATGACACTGGTGAAGCGGGTATCGTCGGCACTGATTTGGTGGTGAGATGGGGTGACTGGGAGGCCCGAGTGTGAATGAGTGTGATCGCGTTTGCCAATGAGACGATCTGTAACGATCACATGAGACGATCCAAACACGGTCATTTCCTGGGACTTTATTCAGTCTCACAGAATGCGCTCTCTCTCTCTCACACACACTCTCTCTCTCGCCCAAATAAACTCACTCATCTCACCCCCCTCTCTTCTCTAACCTCTCACCCACTTCCTCCCCCCATTAAAGAACAGGAGGATAAAGGGTGATGTCATCAGCCCTCACCCTGCATTGGTATTCCCACAGTGAGAGGGAAAACACCCCCCCCCCCCACACACACACACACACACACCCTCCCTCCCTCCCTTCCTTTCTCTCCTTAAATGCCACCACAGCAAGTGCCATGATGCTTGCCTCCGGAATACTTAATACTAGAGTTTATACACACACACACACAACACAACGACTAATGAGACAAAATATGTATCAATATTACTATTATTTACAATAATAGTTAGTATCATAATATGGACTCAAAATTCATTCAAAACCGAGAATGTCCAAACCACAAAAACTCCAATATCTTTGGATATTTTATAAACTCATTTTACTGCATAGCCATTACTAATAAAGTGTTTACAGTATATACAGTGGGGAGAACAAGTATTTGATACACTGCCGATTTTGCAGGTTTGGCCACTTACATAGCATGTAATTTTTATCATAGGTACTCATAAGTACAAAAATCCAGAAAATCACATTGTATTATTTTGAATTAATTAGCATTTTATTGCATGACATAAGTATTTGATCACCTACCAAGAATTCCGGCTCTCACAGACCTGTTAGTTTTTCTTTAAGAGGCCCTCCTGTTCTCCAATCATTACCTGTATTAACTGCACCTGTTTGAACTCGTTACCTGTATAAAAGACACCTGTCCACACACTTAATCAAACAGACTCCAACCTCTCCACAATGGCCAATACCAGAGAGCGGTGTAAGGACATCAGGGATAAAATTGCAGGCATAATTTGCAGGCAACAACTGCAACTGTAATAATTGGCGCAATTATTAGAAAATTGAAGAAGATCAAGATGACGGTCAAGCTCCCTCGGTCTGGGGCACCATGCAAGATCTCACCTAGTGGGGCATCAATGATCATGAGGAAGGTGAGGGATCAGCCCAGAACTACACGGCAGGACCTGGTCAATGACCTGAAGAGAGCTGGGACCACAGTCTCAAAGAAAACCATTAGTAACACACTACACTGTCATGGATTAAAATCCTGCAGCGCACACAAGGTCCCCCTGCTCAAGCCAGCGCATGTCCAGGTCCGTCTGAAGTTTGCCAATGACCATTTGGATGATCCAGAGGAGGAATGGGAGAAGGTCATGTGGTCTGATGAGACAAAAATAGAGCTTTTTGGTCTAAACTCCACTCGCCGTGTTTGGAGGAAGAAGAAGGACGAGTACAACCCCAAGAAAACCATCCCAACCGTGAAGCATGGAGGTGGAAACATAATTCTTTGGGGATGCTTTTCTGCAAAGGGGACAGGGCGACTGCACCGTATTGAGGGGAGGATGGATGGGGCCATGTATCGCGAGATCTTGGCCAACAACCTCCTTCCCTCAGTAAGAGCATTGAAGATGGGTCGTGGCTGGATCTTCCAGCATGACAACGACCCCAAACACACAGGGTTGGTTCCGTAAGAACCATCTCAAGGTCCTGGAGTGGCCTAGCCAGTCTCGAGACCTGAACCCAATAGAAAATCTTTGGAGGGAGCTGAAAGTCCGTATTGCCCAGCGACAGCCCAGAAACCTGAAGGATCTGGAGAAGGTCTGTATGGAGGAGTGGGCCAAAATCCCTGCTGCAGTGTGTGCAAACCTGGTCAAGAACTACAGGAAATGTATGATCTCTGTAATTGCAAACAAAGGTTTCTGTACCAAATATTAAGTTCTGCTTTTTTGATATATCAAATACTTATGTCATGCAATAAAATGCAAATGAATTACTTAAAAATCATACAATGTGATTTTCTGGATTTTTGTTTTAGATTCCGTCACTCACAGTTGAAGAGTACCTGCGATAAAAAAAATTACAGACTTCTACATGCTTTGTAAGTGGGAAAACCTGCAGAATCGGCAGTGTATCAAATGTATATAAATATCCCACTGTATATAAGTGGCATATATTTTATTATCTTAAATATCCTATGTCATATTCAAAGAGTAAGTGCATTTGGCACTTTAATATTGAATTCATGTGCAGTCAGATATGCATGTATATCAGCTATTTTACAACAAAAATCCAAAAAATGTAATCGTAATTGTAAAATTGTAATCGGTAACAATATTAAACATTTAAATATTTAATTTATACAATTTTAATTATGAAAGTTCTCTTTAAAATAATTTAAATGACTAATCCATTTCAAACAGTATGGAATATACTGAATTCTAAATGGCATGCATGCTCAGAAAAAGAAAAATCGTAAATCTTTTTTTTGGTAACACTTTACAATAAGATCTCATTTGTTAACATTAGTTCATGTATTAACTAACATGAACTAACCATGAGCAATAAATTTTTTACAGTATTTATTAAACTGTTACAGAAAAATACAGTCATTCATTGTTTGTTCATGTTACTTAGTTCACAGTGCATGAACTAATGTTAACAAATACAACTTTTGATTTGAATTATGTATTAGTAGACATTAACTAAGATTAATAAATGCTGTAGATGATTTGTTAATTCGAAGTTCATTCTAAAGTAGTTAACTAATGAAACATTGTAAAGTAGTAATGATTTCTTTTGATGTTTTATTTTATCAAATATACAGTAATAATGTGTGATATTAGTATTACAATTAAAATAACTGCCATTTTTACATTTTAAAATGTCATTTTTATTAATTAGTATATTTCAGCGTCACGTGATCCTTCAGAAATCATTCTAATATGCTGATTTGCTGCTCTAGAAACGCTTGTGCTGCTTAATATTTTTTGTGGAAACCGTGATGCATTTTTTTCAGGCAAGTTAAAATAACAGCATGCATTTAAAATTTATTTGAAATGACTTTAAAGTTACTTCTGATCAATGTAATGCATGGCTTATTTAAGTATTGAAGATTTTCATGTTAAACATGAGATTAATTGGATTATTAACATGCAAACTTATTTAAGAGACCATGCAACCATGCAAAAAAAAAAAAAAAAAGCACTTCCAAGGGACTTTGTAAACCCTACATGTGGTCACTTTAGAGGTGAGGGTTAAAGCAATGCAACTGCAAACAGCGACATCCCTTTTCATATGACCATCTCTGCACATCCCTCTCTCTGTCACAGGTCCACAAAAGCCGGGGATAAATGGATTTTGCAGAGATGACATCTGAAAATAATTACGCGTCACAGATGAGGACAGACCACTCTCTTTCTCTCCCTCCCTCCCTCATCCATAAGGGCCATTGTCAGAGGTAGACAGGCACTATTGTGTGTTTCTGGCACTCACTTGGGAACTTAAACAGAACAAAGAGGGGAGAGAGCGACAGAGGCTATTACTCAAACTGGTGCTAAATGAACTAAAGCCCAATTCAAAAGAAAGGCCTACAGATTTACAACCTGAAGAAACCTCAAGCTCTCAGACATCCGCATGGTAGATATCAAAAACTCACAAAGAGCAGAGATGGGGAGACAAATGTGGCATTTTAAATAAGATGCAATTAAAGCAATGTTAGAACAAATATTATTTCGACTCGTCCCCCAGTTTGTGTAAAAAAAAACAACAACTCACACATACAGTGATGTACTTTCAATGGAAGTCTATGGGGCAAGGCACTCTGGAGAGTTTAAAAGCATATTTAATTTGAAAATGAGGCTGTGAGGAGATCAAAATGTAATATTCTGCAGTGAACCCTTATTTCAATCATTCAGCTGAAAGAATATTGAAAATATATCTTTAAAAACAAAAATTCTTTGAACCAGGGGCGTAGTTAGACCTTTTTTTCGCCGGTGGCCAGGTAAGACCCCTTCATTGGGGTGGAAAAAATAATAAATAGAAATTCCTGCTTCTAATCTAGAGAAAATCACATAATATGCATCTAACTGTGACCGTGCCTGGAATACCTACACACAAAAACAAAAATGTTTTAATTTTCATGCTTTTCATTAGTGATAACTTTGGTGCACAGGAGTGAAACCTGCTTTTAAATGTGAGAGTGAATCATTCCATTTGCGCACAAAACACAAGCATCTTCCAAAATGGTGTTGATTGCAATGATGAATTCATAGAGATCAGCAGTTGATTGTCACAGTGGTGTAACGGACACCAGCTAGTGAGAGTTGTGTGTGTAAACCTCACTCCCCTGATCTCAAGAGGCACAAGCAACTGAATACGGTCTTTAGCGTCCTTGTTAGAGCTCCCGCCTCCCATGCCGGAAATGCAGATTCGAATTCCACTCGGACTGGTGTGAGTAGAACCGGAGGGGTTACACATTGGTGCCGTGACCCGGATGGGAGTGGGGTTTAGGGGGTGAGTGTAACGGACGCCAGCTGGTAAGAGCTGTGCGAGTAAACCTCACTCAAGAGTCGAACTAAAAACTGACGCTAGAGCCGGAAACTGCAATTCGAATCCCACTCGGAGTGGTGGGAGCAGAAACGGAGGGGTTATAGTAGCAAGTAACCATAGCAATGTCTCACAGCTGTGATGACAGCTGCATTTCGCTGAGCTACTTATTCATTGTTTTTCAATGTAAACATGCGCTTGATGGATATGTTTGACCGCTGCACTCACATCTCGCTCTGCTGTGGGGCAGTCGTGGCCTAATGGTTAGAGAGTCGGACTTGTAACTAGGGTCATTGTTTGAGAGGGGACCCATTTCACTGTTGCACACTGGTGAGAGCAGTCAGAGCACAGCTGAGATCGCATTACAGCCTATGGCTGAATCCGAAATCGTCCCCTATACCCTCATTCACTATTCCCTACGTTATCACTTTATTTGAAGGAGTGAATGAAAACGAGTGTGTGAAGTCGGACAACAGTTGTGAATACATCGGCTGTACACTCGTTATTGCGGTGCGATGTGGGATAGAATGAGTGCACTCAATAACGTCCACCATGGTTTCGGACACCACTACAAAGCGCTGTCCCCTCCAAATAATGGCCTTTTTGAGGTTATAGGGGGCGATTTCGGATTCAGCCCTTGATTATAGCGGAGAATTCAAACTACACGCGGCACGCGAGAGAGAGCAGTATCTGCGTGGAGCGCCATGATTAGATTAACAGCGTTCTCCACAAGGATCATAACACATATATAGACCGGAGCGAGCGTGTTTAAGTTTTTTATGAACATATTTCATATACTCTAGTGCTCTGAACAAGTACCAGAAGCGTGTATGAGCGCAAATTTCATCACGTCTTCTTCAAATGAAATGTGCATTGATTACACTGATACAACCATACATCTGATCACGACCGCGATGACACAATGGATTATTCTGCTATACAAAAGACAATGAATGATGTAAGTTAATAAATAAACTGACAATTCAAAGAAGAATGGGCAAAAAAGTAATTGCTTTATTCTTTCTGTGTTAAACTGAGTGTGTCATTTGTTCAGAGAGTACTCTTAAATGTATTGCAAATATCCGTGTTTCTCCCTTGTTTTGTCAGTTTGTTGTTATATAGGGTTAGATTTTTAAAATGCTTAAGGTGCCCTCAACTCTGTTTCTTTTCTCTCCGTGGTCATATTTTAATATTCATGTGCCTGTAATGAGTGTGTTGCAGGTCTGTGTTTTATCGGTTGTCTCTCCATAGCATCATTTTGTGGGGTTTTGCAAACCTGTATTAATTGTTTTTCTACAATCAGTAGTTTTGTACTCTCTCAATCAGTAGAAAATGTGGTTAACACCCAGTCATGCATAGGGGAAAAAAAATACCGTCAAATACCGTGAAACCGATATAATTTAGAAAAAATACTGTGATGTACATTTTTGGTCATACCGCCCAGCACTAGATTGAGTCTCAGGTCCGGCAGGAATTGGTGGGGGAAGTGAAGAACCAGCGCTGTCTTCCACCCTCAATACCACAACTGAGGTGAGACCCTTGAGCAAGGCACCGAACCCCCAACTTGTCCCCGGGCGCCGCTGCAATATGGCTGTGTGTTCACGGTGTGTGTGCACTTGGGATGGGTTAAATGCAGAGCACAAATTCCAAGTATGGGTCACCATACTTAGCCACACGTCACTTCACTTCACTTCACTTTTAAATGCTCATAGCTGCTTCGCCAAGAGCGTTCTTGCAGTGTTGCCATGTCCACTTATAGGCATCTTTAGGCATGTTATTTTTTGTAGGGTTTTTGTAGGAGTGTAGGGTTGCAAATGGGCTGGGAATTTCCGGTATATTTCCAGAAACTTTCTGAAAATTTCCAAAAAATCCTGGAAAGCTTCCAAAAATGTCTAGAAAATCTGGAAACTTTGCAACCCTAGTGAAGTGACAACTTAGTTCAGCTGGAGTGTGAACATGGCCTTTGTGCAAGTATCATAGTTCTTTAAGCTGAGAAAAGTCAGCTGTTCATGCGGTCAAAATGTTTGCATGCCCCTGCTTGGGACAAAAAGTTCCAGAAAACATGGGTTGCGGGAATGAGATGTGATGAATAACCTTGATACCGTACTGAACACAATGTTTTCAGCCTATAGGCTCTGTACAGGAAGCAAAAATGATTAGATAGAGGCTATGCAGTCTATATCTGAAAGAGAAATGATTAGTTCACCTCCCGAGTCTTCGTGTCTGACTTGGAGTCGTTCGTTATTTTGTCATGTGACATGACAGCCTTATAGGATACAGAAATTAGTTAATAATTCCCAAACAAGTGTGTAGTCCCAAACAAGTGTGTAGCCAGTTTTTTTAACTCTTACAGTTATGTGATGCGTTCTGGTCTCAAATTGTAGCTTTTTTATTTCTTACAATTTATACATTTGTGAATTTCTGTCATGACGGTTCTTTTCCATAACACTGAATGTGGCAAAGAGTTGGTTAATGCTTTAAACTTTATTTGTATGATAGGGAAAATCACTTTGATAAAGCAAAGATACCTACTTATAATAATAACATACAGTTACGTGACAAAAGATCGAACGACTAAAACCGAAGACTCGACAGGTGAACTAATCATTTCTGTATCTGGTACAGACTGCATAGCCTTATAGCCTATGGGTCTGTCACATGATGAACGAACAACTCGAACCTGAATACTCAAGGGGTGAACTAATAATTTCTGTATCCGGTACCGACTGCATAGGGGGATGTAATGTGACAAGGAATGACTCAGATCGGGAGGTGAGATAAACTAACCGACTGCATAGCCTGAAGACCCAGCTAAGCAATTAATTCATAGTTTTCTTTTTCTCATAATTTGGCCTTGGTTGCATAAATGGTACTCTGTGTTTCAACTGCAGGAACAGGGGTCTAAATGAAGTTCCGGGTAAAAATTTTCCCCTCAAAAAGTCCCTGCTGGCGAGGTAGTACTTTTTCAAAGTTTAGGAACTTTTGGGGGTGGGACTTGGACGCTGAACATGCTGATTGGTTGAGTTCATGCCGCATGTTGATTGGTTGACTCCAAGCATTTTATTTCAATTTTTAGAAGTCTGTTGCAATAAGAGTTGTGTGCTATTTGAATCAACAATGGAGCTTAAAATATATAACCGATGGACCGACGACGAGCTTCAGGCTTTATTAAGCTTATATGCGGAGGACGAAATCCAGTGGGAACTGGAAAGTCATGCGCAGTCCTACATCAACAGACTAATCTTCACTGTACTTTAGACCTCGATGGATATGCAGAAAGCATTGGGTCTAGGGGTAAAGAGTACCTGGGACAAATTGTTCTGGGTAATTTCAGTGGAAACGGGGCTTTATTTACATAATGTGTGCACTTTGTGTAATGAGCAGATTTGCGAGAGTGCAGAAATCCGAATCCACTCGCCACTCAAAACACCTGAGTTTTTGTTCAGTGCTACCCTGACTAAGGTCCCTTAAGACCATTATTAGTGTTGTTGCGGGACAGGAAGCAAATGTTTTGCGGTTGTGATGGCAGGATGGTGTTGTTTCCTGTGCGGAACACTTTAAAAAAACGCATTTTAGCCTTAAGTCGTAAAATGGTACCCATTAAAAAGTGTCATAAAACATTATAGGTTGTAGTTCAGAGAAGAAACCTCAGGCAATGGGATGTTAGTGTACTTGGGTCTTTCATCAAGGGTCATTTTACAGCACAATGTTGTGGAAATGTTGTGACGGGAGAAGCCACTTAGATGAATAAAGAAACGCCTTGAGCACACTTTGTGCTGCTGAAATGAATGATACCTCATATCATGTGCTGAGAGGTGTCATGTTAGTTTTCTAAGCCATCAGACTTACAGTTTTGCCTGGTGGGTAAAATGAATGAAAACTATCTGACAAACTTACGCTGAAGGAGGAAATCGAGCCATATCTACAAACTAGAAAATAATAGAAAATTGGGGTTGGCCTCTTTTAACTCGCAGCCACCCAGAACACCTTAGCAACTTTATGGCATAATTCATAGCTAATTTTTGCCTAAATATTTCTGAAGACAAAAGATAATAAATCTATTGTATTTTGTGAACTAGACAAGATATCTCATTGCGATCTCCATTCGTCAGCATCTTGTTTCATTTCAACATACCAACAGATAATTATTAAAGGGATAGTTCACCCAAAAATTTAAATTCTGTCATTAATTACTCACCCTCATGTCGTTCCAAACCCATAAGACCTTCGTTCATATTCAGAACACAAATGAAGATATTTTTGTTGAAATCCGAGAGCTCTCTGACCCTCCATAGACAGCAACACAATGACCACTTTCAAGGCCCAGAAAGGTAGGAAAGACATTGTTAAAATACTCCATGTGACTCCAGTGGTTCAACCTTAAATGTTATGAAGCGACGAGAATACTTTTTGTGCGCCAAAAACAAACAAAAATAACAACATTATTCAACAACTACTTCTTGTCTGTGTCAGTCTATAAATAAATACAGTGCAACGCTTCCGAGCTCTACAGAAGAACGGCGACTTACCATTGGCTGATGCATGCATGTGATGCTGACGCAGGAGCTAGCCAATGATGAGCCGCCGTTCTGGCATAGAACTCAGAAGCGTTACACTTGTTCACACTACGCCAACAGCGTAAGAGTCTGAGGCCTCAAACACACTGAGACACGTTTAGCTGTACATGTAAACATTTTGTATCGTATCCCGTTTCGTCCAGATGGATCCGGCCCCAGGGTCTGGGTCCCAGAGTGGATAAATCTGAAAACGTCACCCTTGCATTTTGTGTGTACAGCCAATCCGTATATTTTGTGAAACGATGATGGCATCACCCCACGTCTCGATCCTAGGCTGTGTTCCAGTTTGTTTTTATTATGCCCTTCACTCTCTAACTTCCCTCCGCCTCGTTCACTCGGATGTGCGCCATTGCTTACGTTGCATGAGTGCCCACTACTGGCGGAACCTTTGCAATGGGCTGAATTGGAACGTCCTAAGCCTTTGATCACTTGGAATCCACTATGGAGCAGTGTTAATTTTGACAGCATATTTTGATTTAGTTTTAGTCATAGTCTTTTGACTAAAATGCCATTTAGTTTTAGTCATATTTTAGTCACCTGAATTGTTTTTAGTTTTAGTCTAGTTTTAGTCGACTAAATAGCATAAGATAAATACCTAAAATCTAATGAGTTTAGTTAAATTGTAATACATTAAGCATTTAAGTATTACATAACCGACTTTCACTTGAACTGACATTTTGACATCATTTTGTTTTTGACATTAAAAATACACGAAAGAGCTCAATTCACTTGTTTGTTTTTAAAAACATCTATATAGTTTTTATAACTTTGTATTTCTGTTTTAGTTAGTATATCATGTTAAGCTAAAGCTTCAAATAAGTTTGTTTATTTATTTTTTTAATTTCAGTCAACATTTATTTAATTTCAAGTAACAAAGATTTTTTTTAATGGTTTTAGTTAACTATTATAACCCTGATACTTTATTTAATATGTGTCAAATACTGGTCTTTCCTCCTGACTAAAAATTAAATGGGAATGAAATTAAATACAGTTTATTGAGTACGAAAAAAACAAATATATAATGCGTGACTTTTAATTATAAACCAGCTGGAAATACACCGGGACTCTTATTTTGAAATCTCGCCTTACTATTGCAGTGGCAGGAGCTCATTCAATTTCAGAAGAGGAGATAAAATATGCATTGTTACAACCGTCTAAAACATATTACTATATAAACATCGTGAAGTAAACATTGTCATTATTCATCAGCATTAGTTCATAAACAATTGCCTGGCATAAATGTGTGTTATTCATTGATTGTGAGCCGCTCTGGAGCGCTGGATTGGGGATGCGTGAGTGAGTCTGTAGTGTAGAGCACGCAACAGCGCCATGTTCTCCAGCGGTTAGATCAGTTCAAATCAAATGTGCGCATCTGTTACACAGGATATCAGTTCTGACTGGATCTCTTCCCTAATCGTCCCTTCCTAACATTTTCGTCTCGTTTTTATTTGTTGACGAAAATGACAGTTGATTTTCGTTATAGTTTTTGTCATCCAACACTTGTTTTTATTTAGTTATCATCTCGTTTTCGTCCGTGAAAAAAGGTTGTTGACGAAAATTATGACGAAAATTATTCGTCAACGAAATTAACACTGCTATGGAGTTGATTTATTATATTTTTTTCTCCCTTACGAAATTGTTTAATTCAGCATACTATATGTATATAGGCAGGGCTTGATATTAACTGTTTTGCTCACCAGCCACTGTGGCTAGTGGTTTTCCAAAGTTATGCATGCGTCAGCCAATGGTAAGTCGCCGTTCTTCCGTAGAGCTCGGAAGCATTGCACTGTATTTATTTATAGACTGACACAGACAATAAGTAATTGATGTTTTTGTTTGTTTTTGGCGCACAAAAAGTATTCTCGTCACTTCATAAAATTAAGGTTGAACCACTGGGGTCACATGGACTATTTTAACAATGTCTTTACTACCTTTCTGGGCCTTGAACATGGTCATTGTGTTGCTGTCTATGGAGGGTCAGAGAGCTCTCGGAATTCATCAAAAATATCTTCATTTGTGTTCTGAATATGAACGAAGGTCTTACGGGTTTGGAACGACATGGGGGTGAGGAATTAATGACAGAATTTAAAGTTTTAACTATCCCTTTATTAATTATATGTTGATATGTTGAAATGGAACAAGATGCTGACGAACGGAGATCGCAATGAGATATCTTGTCCAGTTCACAAAATACAATAGATTTATTATCTTTTGTCTTCAGAAATATTTAGGCAAAAATTAGCTTTGAATTATGCCATAAAGTTGCTAGGGTGTTCTGGGTGGCTGGGAGTTAAAAGAGGCCAACCCCAATTTTCTATTATTTTCTAGTTTGTAGATATGGCTCGATTTCCTCCTGCAGCGTAAGTTTGTCAGATAGTTTTCATTAATTTTACCCACCAGGCAAAACTGTAAGTGACACACAACAGAGCGCTTCTGTTGTGTGTCATTCAGCGCAATTCCTATCCCGCCTTCACTAACTGCAAGTTAGTCGATAAAGAATTGTAATTTTGTGATACGACGGTCTTGGCATCTCATTTGGCTGTAGGCTGAAATTATATTCAACCCGCCAAAGTGGCTAAAGGGAGTGGCTGCCTTACCCACCACATCTTAAATATCCGCATTTGGCGGGTGTTAATGTCAAGCCCTTTATGTGTGTTTTTTTTAATGTTTTTCAAATTAATTTAAATTACATATGTAGTTGACAAGGGTAGGGTTAGGGTTTGTCCATATAAACTTCCCTCATCCACTTCACAAAGTGGAACACACTTTAGAAACGGCGGCAGGGATTCCCCGAAGGGAAGTTCGCAAGTGGGTGTCTAAAAGTGGAGTGGAACGCAGCCCTAGGCTGAATCCGAAATCACCCGCTATACCCTTAAATAGGGCACTATTTGAGGGGACAGCGATTTGTAGTGGTGTCCGAAACCATAGTGGACGTTATAATGAGTGCACTCATTCTATCCCACATTGCACCACAATAACGAGTGTGCAGCCGATGTACACAATGTACGAATTCGCTCACATGTTTTCGTTCACTCCTTCAAGTCATTGTATTAGTGGACTAACGTAGGCAATAGTGATGAGGGTTTAGGGGGCGATTTCGGATTCAGCCTTAGTCACCGCATGCACACATGCTCCAATTCTTCTTTTTTGAAAGAGGATGTGGCCTGATGCAGATGAGAAGAAATTGTTGAATAAAGTTTTGTTAGTTTTTTTTGCACACAAAAAGTAATTCTCATCATTGCTTTATAAAAATAAGGTTGAACCACTGGAGTCACATGGACTATTTTAATAATGGGTTTCTGGGCCTTGATAGTGTTAATTAAATTGCTGTCTATGGAGGGGTCAGAGAGTTCTCGGATTTCATCAAAAATATCTTCATTTGTGTTCTGAAGATGAACGAAGGTCTTATAGGTTTGGAACAACATGAGGGTGAGGAATTAATGACAGAATTTTCATTTTTGGGCAAACTATACCTTTAATTCAATAGTATACACCTGGGTTGAGCTCCTTAGTATGTATGGAACAAATGTTAAGGTTGATTTTGTGACCACCGAACTGCCATAATCGCACACATAATATGGCTGAAACTCTTACAGTGTCAACAAAACCTCAGCTCAGGAACAACAGGCACATTGTTAGACTAAAGACATTCAGCATCCAGGACGAACATCCGTTCCCAAGTGTGTAAGGTAAAACCTCACCAGTAAACAGAAGGAATGTGTGAGAGAGTGAAAGTGATGGTGGCTTTTGGAGAATGGAGAACGGCAAGAACTGAAAGAGCAATGGAAAGAAAACTTTAATGGGATATCAATTGTTTCTCATTGACATGCAATGACATTAAAGTAAGAATTTGGCTTGTGACTCAAATGCATGGTTTTAATGGTTTCCGTTTACAATAACAACACTGGACTGAAAACACCTCAATTAAGATTCCTGCGCTACAAATGAGCAACCTTTGGACAAAAACATGCACCTCTGGCAGTGAATGAAATGAGGGATGTGAAATGGCAGGTTCACAGGATATGATGAGCGATGAGTGGGTTCTGGAAGTGGCATTCCTGAGGATTTGAAAGGGAATATGATGAGGAGGCAGGGAATGAGAGAGCGCAGGAGATCCGAGCGCCTGCCCAATGGTTAATGAATGAGGGAGGGGGTGAATGAGAGAATGGCCCGGGTGTTCTCTGGCTGTGATTCCCAAATGAAGCATGAAGAACACAGAATCACACTGAAAAGGTTTGGAGAGGAGAGGGAAGAGGGAATGGGGAGGGAGTTGCATCACAGCGGACAAATTAACTGTCTGGGAGCGGAAGAGAAATGGGGAAAAGCAGTGATGTATCCTCATGTCTGAAATGTAACTGTGTCAACCCGTATAGTGGAAGTAGGTGTAGTATGTTTTTACACAATATTGCTGCTATGGGGAATAATCGGAAATGTCTCCTGAAGAGACAGATCACAATGTGTCTCATCCAACAGTTTGTGGCTATGAGTCATTTTAAAGCATGTTTCCATACCAAAACCAACCGTACTGCAAAACAAACCAATGAATTCTCGATTGTGTTACACCAGGACAAACTTATTCAGCATGACTAGACATGCCACACACATGCACAACATCTACAGGGATTCGCCAGTCTTCTGCTTAGCAGGCAAAACTGGCTCTTGTTCTAAAGCGGAGCATTTCAAATGCACTATTTTGCTGGAAGCATTTTACAGTTTTTTTCCTTGACAAACAGCAAGCACACCCTTGCTCAATATAATATTGATCACAAAAAAAAAAAAAAATCACACCCACATGACCCAACACAACATTAAGAGCACTAAATCAATACTCAAAAATAGAAATGTGTTTATTCAAAGTATAGCCATCTAACAATGAAGTCTATCTCACAGAAATGTCACTATAGGCTATATTGATTGTAAAACATGGTACTTTGAGAATCATGTACCATTATTTACATGGCACTCCAAGGTAAGACTACCATGGTACATATCCCAAAAACAATGAAAGTACCATGGTATTTGTTATACAAACCATTTACTTACAGCAGTCATTCCCAAACTGTGGTCCGCGGACCACTAGTGGTCCGTGAGGGTACTGCAGGTAGTCCGTGGAAAGGCAAAGTAAAATAAAATAAATAATATTTTTTTACCTTCATTTTACCAGGAAATTCCCATAAAAAAATAAAAAATAAAAAGAATATGTAGGCCTATATTGATATAACATTTGTATTTAATTGTCAAGTTATTGTGCGATTACTAAAATAGGCTAGTGGCGCTCGGCCGTGACATTCAAGTTCAGTGCTGTTATGGATCGGTGGATAGCAACAGGTTCTTTGAAGAGAAAAGAGACAGAGGCAGAAGTTACAAAAAATTAAGAGATTGACAGTGAGTCGGATGCATCTATGAGCCAGAATAAATAAATTAAATATGTAGCCGTTGTGTGCAGTAAACTTTCTTTTAACAAGCCTGTTGTATATACTGATGTGATGACTAGTTATAGTTTTAGTGCTAGTAAGCCTATTTAGAGGTGCGGAATAATTTAGGTAGGACTGTGTGTAGACATATTTTATTATGTGTGTTATGAGGTGGTCCGCAAAATTTTTTGATTACAAATAGTGGTCCACACACACAAAAAGTTTGAAAACCCCTGACTTACAGAATACAAAAGTGAAGAGCCATAAGCCTGAAGAAAGAGCCATGTGTTCATGGGCGGACAAACATTACATCACGTGTGAATTCAGAGAAAGAAAGAAAAAAAAACTTTTAAAAAATTAAAAAAATTAGGAAATATCACTCTGTAAAATAAAATAAAAAATCCTAATTTTACGGAAAATAACAGTTTTTACAGTATTTTTTTATTTTATTATTTATTATTATATTTTTATTTATTTTTAATTATGTTTAAAACTATGTAAAATTGCAAACAATATCTGTACATTAACAACTTGACTGTTATTTTAAGGATTATATCATTATTGACAAATTACAGTAATTCAAAAAAAAATTTACAGGAAAATTAGCGTATTATTTATACAGTATTTTTTTCTGTTTTCATAAATAACATGCACATTTATGTCAAATTACAAACAATATCTGTTAATTAACAACTTGACCATTATTTTAAGCATTATATCAAATTACAGTAATTCTAATTTCATACAGGGAAATTACTGTATTACAGTATTTTTTCTGTTTCGTAAAATTACATCCAGATTAATGTAAAATTACAGAAATAATCGGTAGTTAAATATGTAGCTCATTACATTAAAGGTTTATGTCCATACTAACAATTTAACATTATTCTTTGTCATTTTAAAGTAAATATTATTAGTTTTATATGTAGGCTACACTGTAAAAAAAAAAATTGTTCAAATTTTAAAAAAAATCTTAATTCAAATAAAGTGCAAAAACTATTTTTTTGTTACGTTTTTTTTTACAGTGCAAGTAAACAGATCACATAAATATAATCATACCCCAAAAAAACATAAAATAATCATATTAAATAAAATTATCCAAAACCACCAAAAAGTGAGCATACATTAAAAATTTTAGTAGCCTTTTTGTTACTGGAGGTAGATAAGGATTCAATATAGATCTTAACATCTTGAAAGTGAGAATAATTGGGGCTAATGGTAGTACCATTGTACTTTTTGGTGATTTTAGTGGATGTGACATCAGTTGTCCTCAAGTTCACAGAGATATTAGAATAATGTTCACTAGTTTGACAACCAGAAAGTTTTAGAATATCTTATTTGAAAGTATAGACGCATAGCCTTGCGTGCATGTGTTTTCAAAAGGGGCTTTAATCGAGCACATGACATGAATTGCAAGGAAACCATATAAACAATATCTTAAAGTGTTACTACTTAAATCTGTTAAGTTTTAAAGTGTTTAAAAGTATTTATTAATAATTTAGACATGATCACCGCGCACCTCTACTTGTTTACAAAATACGTGCACGTGTCACGCGATGACGCCAAACACTATACACTATTTCATATAAAATCCTTTCACTCACTCAACAAACGATGTTTGAACGTTAAATTCACATTACAGTACTGATGCATTGCTAAACAAACCAAATGTTGAATTATAAACGGGTCGAGTGAGTGATGAATGAATGAATTGGATTTCCATTGATGAATTTTGGCAACTTCTTCCGTCAAACTAAATTCTTATTTGTTCCCCCCAAAACTACGACGTTGTTGTGCATTTGCACGCTGCATTTACACGAAGTTTGTGAAAGTTTTAAGAAACTGGCTCTTACCTGTGTGTGGAATCTGGGTCACCCGTCCTCCAAAAGTTTCTCTATTCTCCTCTGACTGTGATAAATCCCTCCCGGACCCCAGAGCAGTGTTTAGTCCCTCACAAACACGCCCTCGCGCTCCCCCTCGGGCCAAACCTCCTCAAACTTCACCAAGTATTCATAATACTTCCTCCTTTAATTACGTGCTTTAACATATTTTTTGGCAACTTCTTCCAGGAAGTCTGTAACAGAACGGGAAACTGTATCCTTTGAGTAGCCTACTAGTTTCAATGCTGATATTAGCCTATTCTGTTAACTTTTTTCATAGATTCATCACACAAAACCAAAACTATTTTATTTTTAGGTGATTGGTTTTCATTGAGAATTTTTGCATGTTCCATTACCATGTTTTAATGCTTTATGTAAATAAATAAATAAAAAACATTAAAGCGATGGTTCACCCAAAAATGAAATCTGTGATTAATTACTCATCCTCGTTCCAAACCCGCAAGACTTTCGTTCATTTTCGGAACACAAATTGAGATATTTTTATGAAATCTGAGAGCTTCTGTCCCTCTATTGACAGCAACACAACTAACACTCTGACACTTCAAAAAATTCATAAAGAGATCGTAAAACTAATCCATATGAATTGAGCGGACCTAGTCCAAATTTTCTGAAGAGACACGATCGCTTTATATGATGAACAGATTGAATTTAGGCTTTTATTCACTTATAAACATTCATCAACACACACATCAGTTCTGGTAAATGGAAGCTCAAGCATGAAAACCAATGAGGTTTGGTTCATTCTCCTGTTATGCAGCACGTTTGAGCTTCCACAAGAACCAATGAGATTCATTTGAGCTTCCGCAAGAACCAATGAGATTCATTCTCGTGTTATGCAGCACGTTTGAGCTTCAGCAAGAACCAATGAGATTCATTTGAGCTTCCGCAAGAACCAATGAGATTCATTCTCGTGTTATGCAGCACGTTTGAGCTTCAGCAAGAGCCAATGAGGTTCATTCTCGTGTTATGCAGCACATTTGAGCTTCAGCAAGAACCAATGAGATTCATTTGAGCTTCCGCAAGAACCAATGAGATTCATTCTCGTGTTATGCAGCACGTTTGAGCTTCAGCAAGAACCAATGAGGTTCATTCTCTTGTTACACAGCACGTTTGAGCTTTGCCAAGAGCCAATGAGGTTCATTCTCGTGTTACGCAGCACATTTGAGCTTTCGCAAGAACCAATGAGGTTCATTCTCGTGTTACGCAGCACGTTTGAGCTTCCGCAAGAACCAATGAGATTCATTTGAGCTTCCGTAAGAACCAATGAGATCCATTCTCGTGTTATGCAGCACGTTTGAGCTTCCGCAAGAACCAATGAGGTTCATTCTCGTGTTATGCAGCACGTTTGAGCTTCAGCAAGAACCAATGAGATTCATTCTCGTGTTACGCGGCACGTTTGAGCTTCAGCAAGAACCAATGAGGTTCATTCTCTTGTTACACAGCACGTTTGAGCTTCAGCAAAAACCAATGAGGTTCATTCTTTTGTTACACAGCACGTTTGAGCTTCAGCAAAAACCAATGAGGTTCATTCTTTTGTTACACAGCACGTTTGAGCTTCAGCAAAAACCAATGAGGTTCATTCTCGTGTTACGCAGCATGTTTGAGCTTTCGCAAGAACCAATGAGGTTCATTCTCGTGTTACGCAGCACGTTTGAGCTTCAGCAAGAACCAATGAGGTTCATTCTCGTGTTACGCAGCACGTTTGAGCTTCAGCAAGGACCAATGAGGTTCATTCTCATGTAACACAGCACGTTTGAGCTTCAGCAAGAACCAATGAGGTTCATTCTCGTGTTACGCAGCACGTTTGAGCTTCAGCAAGAGCCAACGAGGTTCATTCTCGTGTTACGCAGCATGTTTGAGCTTCAGCAAGAACCAATGAGGTTCATTCTCTTGTTACACAGCACGTTTGAACTTTCGCAAGAGCCAATGAGGTTCATTCTCATGTTACGCAGCATGTTTGAGCTTCAGCAAGAGCCAATGAGGTTCATTCTCGTGTTACGCAGCACGTTTGAGCTTCAGCAAGAACCAATGAGGTTCATTCTCGTGTTACGCAGCATGTTTGAGCTTCAGCAAGAGCCAATGAGGTTCATTCTCGTGTTATGCAGCACGTTTGAGCTTCAGCAAGAGCCAATGAGGTTCATTCTCGTGTTATGCAGCACGTTTGAGCTTCAGCAAGAGCCAATGAGGTTCATTCTCGTGTTATGCAGCACGTTTGAGCTTCAGCAAGAGCCAATGAGGTTCATTCTCGTGTTACGCAGCACGTTTGAGCTTCAACAAGAGCCAATGAGGTTCATTCTCGTGTTACGCAGCACGTTTGAGCTTCCGCAAGAGCCAATGAGGTTCATTCTCGTGTTACGTGGCACGTTTGAGCTTCAGCAAGAGCCAATGAGGTTCATTCTCGTGTTATGCAGCACGTTTGAGCTTCAGCAAGAGCCAATGAGGTTCATTCTCGTGTTACGCAGCACGTTTGAGCTTCCGCAAGAGCCAATGAGGTTCATTCTCGTGTTACGTGGCACGTTTGAGCTTCAGCAAGAGCCAATGAGGTTCATTCTCGTGTTACGCAGCACGTTTGAGCTTCAGCAAGAGCCAATGAGGTTCATTCTCGTGTTACGCGGCACGTTTGAGCTTCAGCAAGAGCCAATGAGGTTCATTCTCGTGTTACGCGGCACGTTTGAGCTTCAGCAAGAGCCAATGAGGTTCATTCTCGTGTTATGCAGCACGTTTGAGCTTCAGCAAGAACCAATGAGGTTCATTCTCTTGTTACACAGCACGTTTGAACTTTCGCAAGAGCCAATGAGGTTCATTCTCATGTTACGCAGCATGTTTGAGCTTCAGCAAGAGCCAATGAGGTTCATTCTCGTGTTACGCAGCACGTTTGAGCTTCAGCAAGAACCAATGAGGTTCATTCTCGTGTTACGCAGCATGTTTGAGCTTCAGCAAGAGCCAATGAGGTTCATTCTCGTGTTATGCAGCACGTTTGAGCTTCAGCAAGAGCCAATGAGGTTCATTCTCGTGTTATGCAGCACGTTTGAGCTTCAGCAAGAGCCAATGAGGTTCATTCTCGTGTTACGCAGCACGTTTGAGCTTCAACAAGAGCCAATGAGGTTCATTCTCGTGTTACGCAGCACGTTTGAGCTTCCGCAAGAGCCAATGAGGTTCATTCTCGTGTTACGTGGCACGTTTGAGCTTCAGCAAGAGCCAATGAGGTTCATTCTCGTGTTATGCAGCACGTTTGAGCTTCAGCAAGAGCCAATGAGATGAAAACATGGCGCCGCCGTGCTCGGTCGCCGTTCAGGTCGCTCCGCTAAGACTTTGCTTTTATTTATTATTCTACTCTCTTTTACTCTCTATTTTTTCCAACGGATCATCTGCTTTGATCTGTTACGACAGCAAAACACTTCTGGAAATTGGTTACCGCTACACTGACCTGTTTCAGGACACTTTCTCCAATCTTCCATCTGAGATTCGCCGGGACGCCGAGTTGAACAATGGCCACTCGAGTCGACGGCGAAGATTCAAAAAACACCGCGGGAAACGCGCTGGGATCCGCAACAGACTGAGAAAAAGAGCATTCAGTCCTCCTCTCCCGAGCATTTTGCTCGCAAATGTCCAATCCTTGGAGAATAAGATGGACGATCTTAGAGCCAGGATAAGTTTTCAACGGGACATGAGAGACTGCAACATCTATTGTCTGTCCGAAACATGGCTCACGCCAGCGGTCCCGGATACAGCCGTGACGCCGTCCGAGAACTTCTCTGTTTTTCGGATGGACAGAACAGCCGAGACCGGGAAATCTAAAGGCGGTGGAGTGTGTTTCATGATAAACAAGAAATGGTGCGATCCTAGGAACATCTCCATTCTTTCGCGATCCTGCTCTCCTCACTTGGAACATTTAACTCTCATGTGCCGGCCTTTCTACCTGCCGAGGGAGTTTTCCTCGGTCATCGCCACTGCCGTTTATATTCCACCACAGGCAGACACGGGGCTGGCTTTATCTGCCCTCCATGATGTGACCAGCGGCTTCATAAACAAACACCCCGACGCTGCTTTCATCATCGCGGGTGATTTTAACAAAGCAAACCTAAAGAAAGTATTGCCAAACTTTCACCAGCATGTCTCCTGTCCCACACGAGGAGCAAACACACTGGATCATTGCTACTCTCCGTTTAAGAACGCCTACAAAGCTCGTTCACAGCCAGCTTTTGGCAAATCGGACCATGCCGCCATTTTCCTCACACCGGAATATAAACAAAGGCTCGTTCAAGAGCCCCCGGTGAGGAGGGAAGTCAAACGCTGGTCATCCCATTCAGAGATCACGCTACAGGCAGCTCTTGATGACGTCGACTGGGACATGTTCCGCGCGAGTTCTGAAGACGTCAGCGAGTTCACAGAAGTGGCGCTCTGCTTTATCAACACACTGACAGAGCAAGCCACACAAACAATAACTATAACGTCCTTCCCTAATCAGAAACCGTGGGTGGACAGTTCAATCCGCACTGCAGTTAACACGCGCACTATCGCGTACAATGCCGGTCTCCAAACGGGGGATATGAGGGAGTACAAAGCTTCATGTTACGCCCTCCGGCGCGCCGTTAAAGCCGCAAAACTCCGCTATAAAGACAGAGTGGAATCTCATTTCCAACTCAACGACTCCCGGCGGATGTGGCAGGGACTGAGGACCATCTGTGCTTTTGGAACTAAATCCTCTGCAGAGGTGAGAGCTGATCCGTTGCTGGTGAACGAGTTAAACTCTTTCTACGCTCGCTTTGATGGTAATCGCGGCAGCGCGACTCCGGCGAGTGACGCGTCAGAGAGAGTCCCTCAGAGCAGCAACGGTCACGTGATCTCTGTCTCGGAGGACGAGGTTCGGAGGGCACTCAAACGTGTGGATGTCAGGAAAGCTGCTGGGCCGGATGGTATTTCAGGTCGTGTTCTGCGGTCCTGTGCTGATCAGCTCGCAGGGCTCTTTACATCCATATTTAACGAGTCCCTTGCTACATCTGTTGTCCCCACCTCCTTCAAACGATCCTCCATCATCCCTGTACCTAAGATCAGTAAACCCTCTTGCCTAAATGACTATCGTCCAGTGGCTCTCACATCTTTAGTCATGAAGGTCTTTGAGAGACTCATTAAAAACAACATTTGCTCCTCCATTCCTGACACTTTGGACCCTCTTCAGTTTGCCTATCCCAATAGATCGACTGAAGATGCCATTTCTCACGTCCTTCACTCCTGCCTCACTCACATCGACAGCAAAAGTGGGAACTATGTCAGGCTGCTATTTATTGACTATAGCTCAGCCTTTAACACCATAGTTCCCATTAAGCTAACACACAAACTCCTGGATCTAGGCCTGAATTCTTCTCTTTGCCTCTGGATTGAAGATTTCCTCACTGGCAGACCCCAGGCGGTGAGAGTAGGCCAGTTCACCTCCACCTCCATCACCCTGAGTGTTGGAGCTCCACAGGGCTGTGTGCTGAGTCCCCTGCTCTACTCTCTCTACACCCATGACTGTGTGTCCACACACAGCTCCACCTCGATCATCAAGTTTGCTGATGATACTGTTGTCCTGGGTCTCATCTCCAACAACAATGAGACGGCATACTTGGACGAAGTGGAGCAACTGACATCATGGTGCCAGGACAACTGTCTCTCTCTGAATGTTAACAAGACCAAAGAACTGATTGTGGACTTCAGGAAGAGACAGCATCGGTCATACTCCCCTCTCATGATCAGCGGGACACCGGTAGAGAGAGTGAGCAGCTTCAAATACCTGGGTGTGAACATCTCCGAGGATCTGACCTGGACTACACACATCCAGACACAGGTGAAAAAAGCCAGGCAAAGACTGTACCACCTGCGCCAGCTGAGGAAATTCAGGGTTTCACCAGCCATCCTGAAAACTTTCTATCGAGGGGCGATAGAAAGTGTCCTGACTCAGTGCATCACAGCGTGGTACGGGAACAGCACCAGTCACGACTGCAAAGCCCTGCAAAGAGTGGTGCGCTTATCCGAGCGCATCTCAGGCTCAGCTCTCCCGTCTCTGCAGGACATCTACACCAAACGCTGCAGAGGTAGAGCTACCAAAATCATCAGAGACATAAATCACCCTGCAAACTCTCACTTCACCCTGCTGCCATCTGGTAAGCGCTTCCGTAGCCTGATGGCAAAGACTGAAAGACTCAGGAGGAGTTTCTTCCCCCAGGCCATCAGACTCCTGAACTCAGTCACGTGACTTCACTTCACCCCGCACACGCATAAACAACCAGTTTATACATTAACATTCACATACTGCCATTGCACTGCACTTTACTTTCCTATTGTTACTGCGTAACAACCTGTAATAAACCTTGCACATTATACTTCTTTATATATATATATTTATGTTAACCACTTATTTCTAAGTCTACAGTTTATCTCACTTATCATATCCACTTATTTTTTTATATTTTTTTATATTTTTTATATTTTAATTTTTATATTTTTATTTTTATCTTATTTCCTATTTTTATCTTTTACTTGATTTATTTATAATTCTACTTATGTTAATACTTTTTATTCTAATTTTATTCTATTTCTATTCTAATTTCTTGTAACTGTTATTTGCACTGTCCATGGAGCGGACCTGTTTACATTTCACTGCCAGTTGTATATTGTGTATATAACTGTGTATGTGACAAATAAAACTCTTGAATCTTGAATCTTGAATCTTGAAATGAGGTTCATTCTCGTGTTACGCAGCACGTTTGAGCTTCAGCAAGAGCCAATGAGGTTCATTCTCGTGTTACGCGGCACGTTTGAGCTTCAGCAAGAGCCAATGAGGTTCATTCTCGTGTTATGCAGCACGTTTGAGCTTCAGCAAGAACCAATGAGGTTCATTCTCTTGTTACACAGCACGTTTGAGCTTTCGCAAGAGCCAATGAGGTTCATTCTCGTGTTACGCAGCATGTTTGAGCTTCAGCAAGAGCCATTGAGGTTCATTCTCGTGTTATGCAGCACGTTTGAGCTTCAACAAGAGCCAATGAGGTTCGTTCTCGTGTTACGCAGCACATTTGAGCTTCTGCAAGAACCAAGGAGGTTTGTTCTTGTGCGTCAAGCAGGTTCATTTGAGCTTCTGTTTATGTTCAACCCTAACCCTTTATGCCCACAAATTAATTTGACTGAAAATCACATTTGGTCCTGGGGACCCACAGAACTGCACTTTTTGTATGTCTACCTTATTTACCACACCTGATTCAGATCATCGACTTATTTGCATGAACTAATTAGTTCAGAGAATAGAGACCTACAAAATGTGCAATGCTGGTCCCTGGTATACCAGGACTAAATGCCATGGCCATAGTTAATTAAATGATTTTTTTCTTTCTTTTATTTAGCTGTTTTACCGTTCAAACTGCAATGTTACACCGGAACCAGTATAGACAGAAATAATATCATGTAGAACCCAATTCAGTTATACTGGAATCATGTTTGGATTAGGAAATTAACGGAAATCTCAGAGGAACTATAGAAGTTTTCTGTTGGTAAATGTGACGAATCCACAAAATCGAAACTGTGTGAAATCTGCATGGGGAAATGTGGATTCTTATTGAAATTAATGGATTTTAATCAGCAAAAACTTGCAGAACAATGGTACATGTGCAATCACAATAGTCTAGAAACATCTTAACACATTAAGAAACGTGTTCTAAAAGTTGGAATCCTTTAAAAAAATCTTTAGTATTCCCTAAAATTGTTTCCACATGAAAGAAACCCAAAAGGAATCATGTTACAACTGCATTTCTTAGAGACATATTTGAAGTAATTAAGCTGGAGCTGTTTACTGTCGCCTGCATTGGTTTTCAATGAAGTAAAATAACCAACAGCAAGATTAATGCAAAATAAAAGTCCAATATTTTTGTCCCTATTTTACATCATCCATAAACACCTTGGTACAAATCAAAAGTCTATATCACAGCCAGAATCATCCAATGGCGCTGCTTCAATGAGGGTTTCTGCCGGGAGTGATGATCCTCCGTGATCAGACACAGAGGGAACCTGTAGAAAGGACAGATGCATCATTTGAAAGAGCTGTTTGTTATAAGTTTAGGTATAAACTGGAAAGAGGTGCAACTGTTCGCAATGTTCTCTGATGCTGCTCACGTTTGGTATTACTGGCGGAGTCAATGTGCCCTTCTGAAGTCCTTCCCAATCGAAGCCTTCAAACCACCTGAGAAACACAACACAAGTTAATCAGTGCAGAAAATAAGCCGCCACTTAAAAACAGAGCAGCGTCCTCTTCTTTCCTTCGCTCTTTTCTTTTCCACTCTCATCTAATCTCACAAATCATTCCCCTTCTTACCCCACCCCACACCAATCCCTTCCCTTCCTTCTGTACAAATATATTTGATGAAGAGCACATATGAGCAGCTCTTACACGTGTCTGCAGATGTCCTTGACCCCGTTCCTCTGGCCCAGTCTCTCTGTGGGGTTGAGTCTGGAAATGGGGTGACAGATGATAGCAGACTCAGACCCAAATCACACAAACAAACCCCAAAGCATGTGAAGTGCACTGCTATTCTCACTGTCACACATCTATCTAACTACCACTCCATCCATCCATTCATCTATCCATTCATCTATCCATTAATCTATCTATTAATCTATCTATCTATCTATCTATCTATCTATCTATCTATCTATCTATCTATCTATCTATCTATCTATCTATCTATCTATCTATCTATCTATCTATCTATCTATCTATCTATCTATCTATCTATCTATCTATCTATCTATCTATCTATCTATCTATCCGTTCATCCAACCACCCACCCACCCATCCATCCATCCATCCATCTCTGTCCATCCGTCCCTATATCTATCTATCTATCTATCTATCTATCTATCTATCTATCTATCTATCTATCTATCTATCTATCTATCTATCTATCTATCTATCTATCTATCTATCTATCTATCTATCTATCTATCTATCTATCTATCTATCTATCTATCTATCTATCTATCTATCTGTCTGTCTGTCTGTCTGTCTGTCTGTCTTTCTCTCGCTCTCTCTGTCTATCTGTCTGTCTGTTTACCTACATAGTGACAGATGTTTAATTTGGTTTACCAAGCCTTTTCTCAAAATGTTTTTCTTCTTGCACAGGAAATAGAAACTGTGAGGAAACCCTCTATACCTGCAGAGGCTCTTAATGAGATGTGCTGCAGTCCTGCTGATGGTTTTGGGCAACTCAAGCTCATCTATTCCCTTCAGAGCTGCTGTATAAACCTTCAGCTGCTCTGAGCCAGAGAACAGGGGGCTGGAAGGGTGGAAACAGAACAGGGTTGTGATATTGTCCTTTAACATTTAAAACATGTCTTACAGTTTTTCTCCATTGGTTTGGCTCATTTCTTGAAACAGAAATTACATTCTCAGAATTGTAAGATAATTTGGCAAAACTGTCTTACAGTTCAGCACAACACTATAGCTCACTTGCAAAAGCTAATATCTCTCCCAAAACTGTTCACTCATGCTTCAGAACTAAATTCCTTTCCCATATAAATAGTCAGTGCCACCAAAATGGCAAAGATCCTTCTCATTGATTTGGCTCATTTCTTGAAACAGACCGGACGTTCTCAACTCTCTTGGTGCTTTTGCCAAAATAACGTGGATGGTTCGGCACAACACCATGGTTCACCTGCAAAAGCTCATACCTCTCCCAAAACAGTTCACTCATGTGTCAAAACTAAATTTCCTTCTCATTTAAACAGTCAGTGCCCCCAAAATGCTTCGTCCCTTTGGCATTGTGTAAGCACTGCGAGTCAAAATGTTTAGATGTTTTGTCACTATGGCAGAGGACCATTGAAATATCCCTCATGTCCACCTTTCAGTCTTAGCCCAGTCCTTCATTTTTGTCTAGCTAACAGAATACAATTGTGTATAAAACTGAAAAAAAAAAAAGAAACAGGATTTTAGGGTAAGAGTAGCCTCCAAGGTTTGACATCACACATTGCACTCATACTGCCAAGGAAATTAACCATTATCATTCACACACATAAAGTAACTTCCATACATCAGCGTAAAAAGAAAATGTATACAGCATAATATACTGTAATATAACACACAAACAAAAAAACTATGAAAATTACCGTCCTCACCCTCCTGGCCATCCACACGCTGCTGTTCTCAATCTTACTGTAAACACTTGTAATATTGTAAAATTTCTACTTTTCTAATTATGTAATCTGGGTTTGATTTTTTTCAGAGATATTGTTAGAGTAAAGTGAATATATGGACCAAACAGTACACACAAGACCAGTACTGCATATTGATGAAAATATTTAGTTCTCTCCACATTTGTAAAATCATTCGATTCATTCATGCATTTTCAAAGGTTTTTTTTTTTTTATATCTGCTGAGGTTGGGCTGAAGTCTCTGTCCAGCCTCTCTCAAAGACAACCCATGGGTTCTCAGTAGAATCACATCTGATAAATTTGGTCCGTGTCTTCTTTGGCCACATCCTACTCCAGGTCTACCTCTTCCTACCCCTCTCTTCCCCTCTTTACCCCTCTCTTCCCCTTCCCCTCTCTTCCCCTCTCTTCCCCTCTCTACCCCTCTCTACCCCTCTCTTCCCCTCTCTACCCCTCTCTACCCCTCTCTTCCCCTTCCCCTCTCTTCCCCTCTCTTCCCCTCTCTTCCCCTCTTTACCCCTCTCTTCCCCTTCCCCTCTCTTCCCCTCTCTTCCCCTCTCTACCCCTCTCTACCCCTCTCTTCCCCTCTCTACCCCTCTCTTCCCCTTCCCCTCTCTTCCCCTCTCTTCCCCTCTCTACCCCTCTCTTCCCCTTCCCCTCTCTTCCCCTCTCTTCCCCTCTCTTCCCCCTTCCCACCCCTCTCTTCCCCTCTCTACCCCTCTCTACCCCTCTCTTCCCCTTCCCCTCTCTTCCCCTCTCTTCCCCTCTCTACCCCTCTCTTCCCCTTCCCCTCTCTTCCCCTCTCTTCCCCCTTCCCACCCCTCTCTTACCCTCTCTACCCCCTTCCCCTCTCTACCCCTCTCTTCCCCTCTCTTCCCCTCTCTACCCCTCTCTTCCCCTTCCCCTCTCTTCCCCTCTCTTCCCCCTTCCCACCCCTCTCTTCCCCTCTCTTCCCCTCTCTTCCCCTCTCTACCCCTCTCTTCCCCTTCCCCTCTCTTCCCCTCTCTTCCCCCTTCCCACCCCTCTCTTCCCCTCTCTACCCCCTTCCCCTCTCTACCCCTCTCTTCCCCTCTCTTCCCCTCTCTACCCCTCTCTACCCCTCTCTTCCCCTTCCCCTCTCTTCCCCTCTCTTCCCCTCTCTACCCCTCTCTTCCCCTTCCCCTCTCTTCCCCTCTCTTCCCCCTTCCCACCCCTCTCTTCCCCTCTCTACCCCCTTCCCCTCTCTACCCCTCTCTACCCCTCTCTTCCCCTCTCTACCCCTCTCTTCCCCTCTCTACCCCTCTCTTCCCCTCTCTTCCCCTCTCTTCCCCTCTCTACCCCTCTCTTCCCCTCTCTTCCCCTCTCTTCCCCTCTCTACCCCTCTCTACCCCTCTCTACCCCTCTCTTCCCCTCTCTACCCCTCTCTACCCCTCTCTACCCCTCTCTTCCCCTCTCTACCCCTCTCTACCCCTCTCTTCCCCTTCCCCTCTCTTCCCCTCTCTTCCCCTTCCCACCCCTCTCTTCCCCTCTCTACCCCCTTCCCCTCTCTACCCCTCTCTTCCCCTCTCTTCCCCTCTCTACCCCTCTCTACCCCTCTCTTCCCCTTCCCCTCTCTTCCCCTCTCTTCCCCTCTCTACCCCTCTCTACCCCTCTCTTCCCCTTCCCCTCTCTTCCCCTCTCTTCCCCTCTCTACCCCTCTCTTCCCCTTCCCCTCTCTTCCCCCTTCCCACCCCTCTCTTCCCCTCTCTACCCCCTTCCCCTCTCTACCCCTCTCTACCCCTCTCTTCCCCTCTCTACCCCTCTCTTCCCCTCTCTACCCCTCTCTTCCCCTCTCTTCCCCTCTCTACCCCTCTCTACCCCTCTCTTCCCCTCTCTTCCCCTCTCTTCCCCTCTCTACCCCTCTCTACCCCTCTCTTCCCCTCTCTACCCCTCTCTACCCCTCTCTTCCCCTCTCTTCCCCTCTCTACCCCTCTCTACCCCTCTCTACCCCTCTCTTCCCCTCTCTACCCCTCTCTACCCCCTTCCCCTCTCTTCCCCTCTCTACCCCTCTCTTCCCCTCTCTACCCCTCTCTACCCCTCTCTTCCCCTCTCTACCCCTCTCTACCCCTCTCTTCCCCTCTCTTCCCCTCTCTACCCCTCTCTACCCCTCTCTACCCCTCTCTTCCCCTCTCTACCCCTCTCTACCCCCTTCCCCTCTCTACCCCTCTCTACCCCTCTCTACCCCCTTCCCACCCCTCTCTTCCCCCTTCCCACCCCTCTCTTCCCCTCTCTACCCCTCTTCCCCCACGGGCTCCCCCTCTCATCCTCACTCTTCCTCTTCCTCGAGCAGGCAGTTGCTCTTGTTCATTTACTTGGCCAGGTGGCTCCATGTTCAGAAATTGTACTGGTCCTGCATGGCCAAGCTCTTTACATGTATGTTTGGCAGCATTCACAGTCATGGACAGCACCTGTCAGGTAACTAAACATACTGTTTGATTGGTCAACTGAGATATGTGAAAGTCCTCCTTCATTAGTCAAGTTCTAGTTTCACCTGACTGTCAATTGCTGTAATACATTTATCAAATGTTCCAAGGGATTCATATATGGTATTCATGGTATGATGTTCTTGACTAATTTTGACAATTGAACAGACTATTGTGCATGTGATGACTTATACAATGAAATGACGCTGATACGTTTTGGAGCGAACGACCATTAGACTGAGAATCAAACAATCAGTTTAGATCAACAAGATCTATTCACTTGGAAATTGTGCTAAATGTAGGCTACCTGTACCTAATCATTTGCAAAGATGTACTGAGACATTGAGACATGTACTTAGACATTTGCAATTTGATAAAATGAATGAGAAATGCTATTCTGTTGTGAACAATTGCCAAGTGGTTTGGAGATTTGTCCATGTTGTTTTGAGAATGTAATTTCTGTTTCAAGAAATGAGCCAAACCAATGGAGAAAAACTGTAAAAAAAACATAAACATGAACTGGAAACACTGTTTTAGTAATATACTAGCAATGGAGGCACAGAAGGCAATATGCAGAGTTTTTTTTAACAATGTTTTAAATAAAAAACTTTTAACAGCAAACTTTGTTCATTTAACTGTAAATTTTACATTTTCCTTTTGAAGTTGGACTACTTTTCTGGGTGGAGGAATGTAAGGTTATGTAACCCAGTTTCTGTGAGTAAAGTGTGCTATATCTGGATAGGTACATATTCCTTTCATGTCGTTTACAGATATCAAACAAAAGTAACCCGAATTACATTTCAATGATCATGTTATGAGTTGATGTTATATCAGTCTCACTATAGCATATGCAATGTTTAAAGGCATAATTCTCCCAAAAATGAAAACTGATATCATTTACTCACCCCATTGTCATTAAATCCCATAAGACTACATTACATGTTTTTAATACTTTCTAATAATTTTTGTCCATCCATTGAAAGTCCACTCAACCCATGCATGCTTCAAAAAGAACAAAAAGTCATTATAAAAATAATCCATAAGAATTTAGAGATTTAATCCAAGTCGCCTGAAGAGACACAATTGATTTATATGATGAATAGTTTAATTTAGGCTGTTATTAATATGCGAGAACAAACCTAGTTGCTTTTCCATAGTTGATGTATTCTATGTATGTGTGATGATCAATGCTTGTATGTGCAGGCCTAAATAAAATCTGACAGAATGATGACAGAATTTTCTTTTTGGGTTTTACTTTCCAGACATTTACTTGCGGTGCTGCTCACTTTCTTGCTTATCTTCCAGCAGCATGCTGGTGCTACACATACTTTGAAAATTATATGTAAAAGATTTATTTTAAAATAACTCAGATGAAAGCTACAAATAGACCCAGGCGTGTCATTTTAGTATCACTTGGACACAGATGAAGGGGTAACCTAAAAATGTCACCTTTTTTGCTCTGAGCACTTTTTGGATGTTTGTAGGATTTTTGTCCTTGGAAACAGTGTGTGAGCTCTTTTTCTTTTTTTGAAAATAAACCAAAACATTACTTTATGCATATTTTAATCATGCACTCTAAAAAAATGGACAAACCCAGCAATTGGGCTGTTTTAACCCAGCGATTGGGTTGTTTTAAGCAAACATTTAACCCAACCACTGGGTTAAAACAACCCATTTACTGAGTTAAAACAACCCAATTGCTGGGTTTGTCCATTTTCAACCCACCTTGGGTTGTTTTTAACCCAACATTTTTTAGAGTGTGGCAACTGAATGTAATTTTTCATGTTAATAAATATATGACAATAGATTAGATCACTTTAAAAGGAAAATTACCCAATGAAATACTCACCCTCAAGCCATCCTATAGGTGTATTATGCACTCTAAAAAATGCTGGGTTAAAACAACCCAAGTTGGGTTGACAATGGACTAACCCAGCAATTGGGTTGTTTTAACCCAGTGAATGGGTCGTTTTAACCCAGCGGTTGGGTTAAATATCTGCTTAAAACAACCCAATCACTGGGTTAAAACAACCCAATTGCTGGGTTAGTCCACTTTCAACCCAGCATTTTTTAGAGTGTGGAAACTGAATGTAATTTTTCATGTTAATAAATATATGGCAATGTTAAAAGATTAGATCACTTTAAAATTAAAATTACCCAATGAAATACTCACCCTCAAGCCATCCTAGGTGTATTATGCACTCTAAAAAATGCTGGGTTAAAACAACCCAAGTTGGGTTGACAATGGACTAACCCAGCAATTGGGTTGTTTTAACCCAGTGAATGGGTCGTTTTAACCCAGCGGTTGGGTTAAATATCTGCTTAAAACAACCCAATCACTGGGTTAAAACAACCCAATTGCTGGGTTAGTCCACTTTCAACCCAGCATTTTTTAGAGTGTGGAAACTGAATGTAATTTTTCATGTTAATAAATATATGGCAATGTTAAAAGATTAGATCACTTTAAAATTAAAATTACCCAATGAAATACTCACCCTCAAGCCATCCTAAGTGTATTATGCACTCTAAAAAATGCTGGGTTAAAACAACCCAAGTTGGGTTGACAATGGACTAACCCAGCAATTGGGTTGTTTTAACCCAGTGAATGGGTATTTTTAACCCCGCGGTTGGGTTAAATGTTTGCTTAAAACAACCCAATCACTGACCAAAACATTACTTTATGCATATTTTAATCATGCACTCTAAAAAAATGGATAAACCCAGCAATTGGGCTGTTGCTGGGTTAGTCCATTTTCAACCCAACTTGGGTTGTTTTTAACCCAGCATTTTTTAGTCTGTGACTTTCTTCTTTCTGATGAACACAATCAGAGTTATATTAATACATTTCCTGACGCTTCCACACTTTACAATGTCAGTGACAGGGTCTATTGAGTTTGAAGATCAAAAAAGTGCATCCATCCATCATAAACATACTCCACGCGGCTCCGGGGGGTTAATAAAGGCCTTCTGAAGCAAATCCATGGGGTTTTGTAAGAAAAATGCCCATATTTAAAACTTTATAAAGTAAAATATCTAGCTTTTTCTGTAAGTTAAATATGGTAGGCGGTCTGTTGGAAGTTAGATATTGTTCACTGTTCACTGCCATTATAAAGCTTGGAAGTGTCCGGATATTTATTAATATAACTCCGATTGTGTTCATCAGAAAGAAGAAAGTCATACACTGTGGGATTACAAATTAAAACATTTTTATTTCTAGGTCCCAATATGATATAAACTGAAAACATTATGTACATTGTGTTTTACATTTTGAGGTAAAGACTGACGACATTCTATGAAGATCAAGTTAATCAGCCCAGGTGTTTGAGACATTTGTCTTTTGTCTTTATGCACTTCCTGGCCATTTGGTATGACAAGCCCAAGGCACAGCTGTGCCTTTGTCTCTATGATAATGTGAAGGTATGAGCAATACTGTCAGAGTGATTGGATTAGCATCTATGCATTTGAATGACACTGTTATGATGATTGGAATAGAACTGGTGACACTCTAATATCTGGGGCGTGTCCCTTTACCTGGACACAACATTTCATTCAATCTGTAACTAACTGTAAAGTTGCTTTTCGATGATGTTCACGTCGCGTAATTACGTCACTTCATAATGGTCCCATGGCAATAGAATGGCTGCTCTTGTGTGAAGAAAACGGAACATTTTTCATCTTTCTGCTAAGATATATGTGACTTTTTTGCAACGAAAATGCGGGGATTATGAAATCATGCAAGCCTGCATATTTTGCGCGTGGAAATCAGCAATTTATGCGGTGAAAGTGCGGCCTATATACAAGTGGAGGACAGAGGAGCCTCTTAAAGAAGAAGTTACAGGTCTGTGAGAGCCAGAAATCTTGCTTTTTTGTTGGTGACCAAATACTTATTTTCCACCATAATTTGCAAATAAATTCTTTAAAAATCAGACAATGTGCTTTTCTGGATTTTTTTTTCTCATTATGTCTCTCATAGTTGAAGTATACCTAGGATGAAAATCCTACAGGCCTCTCTCATCGTTTTAAGTGGGAGAACTTGCACAAATGGGGGCTGACTAAATACTTTTTTGCCCCACTGTGTATATATATATATATATATATATATATTATATGATGCCTGGTAATATATATATATTATATGATGCCGTGATGCCTGGATAATATATATATATATATATATATATATATATATATATATAGCATACAATAGTCAAATGTACTGTAACACAATGAATGAGTCAATGTAGTAATTTAAAAAAAACGTACCTGCTATTGAGCAGTTCATACAGCAACATCCCAAAGGCCCAGAGATCTGCAGACAGGCCGTGACCTTGATGCAGAATGACCTCTGGAGGCTGATAACCCACAGACCCACAGAATGACCAGGCCCTGTGCAAACAGCCCAGCTTCTTAGCACAACCAAACCCTGTCTGATACAGTAGATAGAGAGAAACACAACTAAGTGTTAAGTGTTAACCCCCTATAGTTAAAATTGCCAAACATGAATCATCACAAAGTGGTTATAGGCTGCCATCTGGTTTAACTTTAAACATGGATGTATTAAGCACCAGTTTAGCATATCCACGTTGGTGCAGTAGCACATTTTCAGGTTTCAGGTCTCTGTGAACAATGCCTTTGCTGTGTAATACACTAAGAGCTTCCAGCACACATGCTGTGTAGAAGCGAACAGCATCTTCTTCCAGTGACCCCCTGAAACATAAAATCACATATTAGTCAGTCACTGTCAGTTCAGACAAAGTCCCTTTCAGGCAAGTCATTTCACTCGGTGGAAATGCCTCCCGGGCAGCTGTGATTGTAGCTCCAATTTTTTTGAATGGGGAAACATCAAATTGTCCAAAGCTGTTCACCAAGCTTACAATTACATTTCATATTTGAAATCGCCAATGAAATCTGACAACAACTGTATCATAAATGTGGTTTCTTATACTTAAATAGCGCTAAAAATCATATTTTTCAGGCTTTACCAGTCAATGCACAGTCCTAAGCGTGCATTTCAGAACACTGACTATTTCTATAGCAACCAGGGGCCAGTTGCATAAACATAGCCGTTATGTTAAGACAGTGGCTGAATCCGAAATCGCCCCCTAAACCCTCATTCACTATTCCCTACTTTAGTCCACTGATACAGTACACTTGAAGGAGTGAATGAAAACAAGTGAGTGAATTCGGACAGCCGTTGTGTGTACATCGGCTGTACACTCGGTATTGTGATGCAATGTGGGATTGAATGAGTGCACTCAATAACGTCCACTATGGTTTCGGACACCACTACAAATGGCTGTCCCGTCAAACAGTGCCCTATTTAAGGGTATAGGGGGCAATTTCGGATTCAGCCAGTGTATTTAGATCTAGTATGTCCCACTAGCAGTTAGTCAAGGGGCATTCAATCTTATTTTTCGGTATCAAATTAGGCCAGTCTACGTTTTTATGTAACTGATTACAAAAAGTTTTGAACAGTTGTAAAGAAAAAAATATAGATGCAAGCAGCAATACCGGGGCCAAGCACAAATAAGAAGACAAGACATGCCAAAATGTCTGGGAGTGTCAGATCAACTGCAGCACTGAGCAATTAAATACATTTTAAGATGATTTTAGGCAAAAAGGCTGAAAAATGCATTGTAGTCTCTGGGGGTGTCATGTTTTGTTCTATTATAGCGCCACCAAGAAGCACAATCCAAAAAAAAATGTTGTATGTGTCCTCGGAGTGAGCCCATACATGTGTGTGTCAATTTTGGTGAAGATATCTCATTTAGTTTTGGAGTTATAGCCATTTATATGAAAAAACACATAAAAAATGACTGACACCGTATTTTGATTGGATTTTACTACCCCTTACTATCAATATTTTGACATTTGGGAAATTGGAATACAACTATTAACCTATGTTTCCGAACTTTTGGCGCTGGTTTCGTCTCGATCGGACAAGCGGTTTCGAAGATATCAGCTAACGTTTTTTAATCGGTAAATAACAACGCTGCACAAACCATATGCCGAAACCTGGCAAGTCTGGTATTGTTGGACTCGGCAAGGATTCAGGAGACCAAAAAAAATTACTCCCATGAAAAAAAGTCAACCACACCCAAAGTTATAAGCGTTTGAAAAAAATATTCTCCACTAGGTGGCGCTGTTTTGAAACTTCTCAGACTCCTTCAGGGCATCGTGGTGATGACCCATACCAGGTTTCATAACAATCTGTTCATGAATTCATAAAATACAGCATTTTAGCACATAATTCAAAATGGCCGACAGCCAAAATGGCCAATATGGTAAAATTGGATATCACACGATTCGGCATATAGTCCTGAATTTAACGAGACTTTTATGATTTTTGGACAAACGGTTCAGAAGTTATAAGCAAAAATAGCCATTTTTCCTATCTCCGGACCAGTAGGTGGCGCTGCGCCGAAACGCTGCATGTTGCCTCAGGTCATGCTTGTGATGACAATTACCAAGTTTGCTTTGAATACGATAAAGCGTTGCGGAGATATAGCCTTAAGTGTATTTTTGCAACCGCTGCGTAAAATTTGTTCGCTCGTTTATCAAAAACAATTTGACGAATCAACTTGAATTCGATAAATTTTTGTCACCATGGTCTGAAGATGATCTGGTTAAATTTTTGTGAAAATTAGAGCAACGGTCTAGGAGGAGTTCGCAAAAGTAGGTTAATTAAAAATGGCGGGAACATTTTCATGACAGAAAATGATGTCACATTGTGCAATCGAATCGGCTTGAGCCAAGGAATCAAAGGAAAAATTATTTTTGTTTCTATCCATTAGGGTTCAAAAGTTATTAACATAAACATGAGTGAAACTTTGGACAGGTGGTGGCGCTAGAGGGATTGTTTTAGAAACTCCAGAATTGATGTGGTTAATGTTGGACCAGTCCTCTATCTGTGTGCCAAATTTCATAACTTTCCCGCAAACGGTTCTATGGGCTGCCATAGACTTCAATGGCAGAATAATAATAAGAAATCTAACGGTTTCAATAGGTGCCTCCACACCTTCAGTGCTTGGCCCCTAAAAATGATGTCTAACTTTTAAGACTAGTCTTAGCGGTTTATGCAACTGGCATTAGAACTTCGAACCAATCAGCGATTGGCTCTTTTATTAAGAAGGCGGGGCTTATTCCGCCATATTGCAGGTTGCACTTTTTCCCATTCATAGTAATTCGAGTGCACCGTCTTTCTATTATAAAGTCTTTGGTTTAGATCAATTCATAAGGTGTATTCACTGTAGCATTGGGATGTTCATTTTAGTGAATCAATATGTTATACAATGAACAGATTCATGAAATTGAGTCTTTACATGTTTTATTTGTATATAATTTTACTCTCAAAATAATGTAAAATGTAAAATATGTAATAAAATGGTGGAACAAGTATCATAATATGTCAAGCATATTTCTATACATTTCCATTAGACTTTTTTTCTAAAGATATTCGTTGTGATGTGGATGAGAATTTGTGGCCCAACAGACAGGAACAGTTTTCCCTAAGGAGACTGTCCTATGTTCACATTCCTTTCTGTATCGCAATGACCTGGTCTGTCAACAAATTACAGTACAAACAGTAAAAGCGTAAATGTGAATCTTGTCCAGTCTCTTGCAATCAAACTGCCACATACACTTGGTGTAACCTATAATTTACAATAATTGTCATCAAAACTTTAGCCATAGTTTACATCAGAACATAACATCCCTCCAGAGTACACTGTTATATTGACAACATGACTAAGCAATTTGACTGTCTTATCCGTACACAATGACACAAGGACTTGTCATTCTGATGGCACTGACATGTTCATAGACACACATATTTACTAGGATTTTGAGCAAGAGCCTGGCTTTTGCAGGTAATCCATGGTGTTTTGCTTATTGTAGCTATTAAAGGTGAACTATGTAGGATTTTTGCAGTAAAACATCCAGAAATCACTAGGCCAGTGTTATATATTTTGTTCAGTTGAGTACTTAGAATATCCCAAATGTTTTCAACTATTTGTTAATCGTGAGAAAATTGCTATTTTAACCAAGGAGCCGGGACGTGTGAGCTATGCGTTTGAGGGAGTCGCCTGTCGATTGCGTCATATCTGCGTCACCCTCGGTCTCCGGTTTTATTCAGTGAAACACTTTACTCTCACTGCAGTGTGAACAAGTGTCATAGCAGCCGCTGAGCGAACGTCATAACTTCCTTTTCAACACACTCAGATATATCTAATACGACAAACAGAGCTGCGTTACCTCATATACTCATGACTGGAAAAGAGGAAGTGCCGCCGGCAACCGTGTCATAATAAAAGTCCCGCCGGCGACTATAACATAATAACAGTCCCGCTCTTCAATCGCTCCAGCGGCCTTGCTCAGCTCCACAACACTCGCTCCTGCTCTGCTTCACTACAGTAATGTTAATAATCGCATCCATGAACATGATTTCTGCCCGAGTCCTATCCTGACTGTTTCCCACCGGCTGTGAGGTGAAGACCACATGACCCAAGATTCTGCGCTCAAACGTGGCGTCATCAAACTACGCCTTTGTTTTGAACAGGCGACCTCTAGTGGACGGAAAAGTTACATAGTGTAGCTTTAATTATTTTGAGAAATGCACTTGCAAATGTCCAGGATGATTCGAAAAATGTACCAAAGCGACTGAGAAAAACTGTAAGTGATTTACAAACACTTTGCGACCGTATCACTAAAAACAATCAGTTAGAAAGAAATGGAAATCACTGTAGGCTATCTTAGGGTCGTCTCCAGCCAGGGGCGCTGGGGGGGGTTTAGAAACAGGACGATTCTAAGGGCCCACGGACTTTTAGGGCCATACTAGAAGTACTAGAAGTAATGTAATAGAACTTATAAATGTATAATCTACCAAAGAGTTACAAATATAACAAAAATATGGCTTATTTCTGCATTTCCGGCAAAATACAGCAAAACACCCCACTCACAAACCACTCACGCTCACGGGTAAAACGATTGTAGGCTACTGTACTTGTTGTAGCCATTAAGATGATGTATTTAGTTTTATATTTAAATATTATAATGTTATTTTTTTATGTCTATCTATGTTGTCAATCTATGTTGATTATGAAAAGTGAACAGCATGAGTGAGAAAGGAGACAGAGTGGGTCAAACATGATTGTGACCGCGTCTTTAAGTTCTGTTTTGTAGAAAGCCTTTCTTTAAACAAATTTTGTTTTGTATAAATTGTATCTTAATTTTAATCAATGTTTCATCAGCCAATTGGGGCATTCTGGGTTGAGCGAGTGGAGCTTAATTAGTCAGTATTATTAAATTGCAGACAAAGAGTTTGGACAGCTAGGTTGGTGCGGTAGGGGGCCCAACATCATATTCTTTCATAGGGCCCAAAATTGCTAGCGGCGCCCCTGTCTCCAGCATCCCTGCAATCCTACAGAGTCACAAGAAGTTTGGAGAATAAATAGATGGATCACTGTATGCACCTCTCTCTCAGTAAAATCCACAGATCTCCACCTTCACAAGCCTCCATCAGCATATACAGGAACCGAGCATCTTTAAAGGTACAATGCAACCTGAGAAGAAAAAATAACAATACAACTTTTGAATCTTACATAAACAGCCAACCAAACCTTGATTTTGACATTGCTTTTGTTACATCCACCAGCTGGAGCGCCCTTGATTTCCACCAGAGGGCACTCCTCCTGACTCCCTTGCTTTCTCATCATGAGCTTAATTTCCCATAACGTCTCCGGTTACGTATGTAACCTAGGTTCCCTGAGAACAGGGAACGAGACGCTGCGTCAGCTCACGCTACGGGGAACGCCTCCAGTGTGACAGGTGTCTGAACTACTATCGAATCACGGCAATCCTATTGACCGGCGACAGCCTATGATGTCATCAAGGTGCGACCAGGAAGTATATAAGGGCACCTCACAAACATGACACCGCTTCTTCGTCTGAAGGGACTGTTTGGCAGGCAGGCCCTGAGGCATGGCAAAGCGACGCAGCGTCTCGTTCCCTGTTCTCAGGGAACCTAGGTTACATACGTAACCGGAGACGTTCCCTTTCGAAAGGGAACTCGCGCTGCGTCAGCTGACACTACGGGGAACGATATACCCACGCCGCCATGCCGAGGGGAGTGCATGTGACAACTGTCAGGACAAGCAAATTCAAATGAAATGCCTGAACCACTCCCCCTCTGGTCACACAGGGCTGTCAGTGACAGCATTCCTTACGGTCATAGCCCAAGCTATAAGCCTCGTCAGGAACCTTAGTGCGGCTGCACGAGGTCCTATTCAGGCCGCTCAAAAGGCCTGAATCCAACCCATTCAAAAGAAGGGGGCTCCTTTAAGGGAATGTGGCTAGGGGGCCCTAGGGTGCCCCAGCCAGCCACTAACGCCGTCAAGGAGGCCTAGCTTGGTGCCTTTTTCAACGGGCACTTCGGCCGGGCCATCCTTGTCTGTTCGAGAACAGAGCCTCTGGATACTCGCCTCCTGGAGAGGCATCCAACCCAAGGGACTGAAGATTGGCAGTGTCCTCCTCAGACCGGATCTCAGAGACGGGCTTCCCGGAGAGCGGTACTCAGCATAGCGCTTTCCACCCTTGCCAGCGAGGGGAGTTAATCTGCTCGATCCTAGGATCTACTGAGCTATTATCAAGTAGAAACACTCAGGAGGCCAGACTGGCCTATAAGCTGATCTAATTGGGATGCCTCGCGAGGGGCCTACGGCCATCTGATCAGGCCCAGGCAGCTTCGGGCTCACAGACGACCCTCGAAGAGAGGGGAGCTTAAAAAGGGGCTGCCCGGTAGGTAAGCCAGGTTGTAGGCTAAATTCCCTCCCATGGGAACCAAGTAGCAGAAGCGACCTCAGTCGCGCTAGGGTAAGACCATCCTCAGATGCTGCCGAATAAGGGCCAGATATTGACAGCAAGGTCCCCACTAGCTGTCAGCATATGCCAGTTAACAGTTCCTGAACTGAGAACCCTAGTGAGGCCTATTATATGATAGCAGTATGTGCCAAATGCTCGAGAATCCAAACTCGGAAACTCAGCTGTAGGGAGACCTGGTGAGGCCTACTACCTGATAGCAGCCGAAGCCAACTGTCAAAGCAGCTGGAAAACAGAAACTCGTCTCCTCACGGAGGCCTGGAGAGGCGTACTACCTAATAGCAGGCTATGCTAGCTGCCCGAGCATCCTGACTCGGGAACTCACCCTCAGGGAGGCCTAGTGAGGCCTATCACCTGGTAGCAAGCCAGGCTGGCTGCCCGAGCACCCTGGCTCAGGAACTCACCCTCAGGGAGGCAGAGTGAGGCCTACCACCTGCCAACAGTCCATGCTAGTCCACATGACTGAAGCCCTGGGACGTGCCGTCAGGGGAGGCCCGGCTTGAGGCCTGCTACCCATGGCAAACCTTTAGGGAGGCCTGGTGAGGCCTACTACCTGGTAATCCCACATGCCTGCTGCCAGAGGCATCCTGGTCCCGGAGCTCACCCCTAGGGACGGTCAGGAACTCACATCCAGGGGAGGCCTGGTGAGGCCTACTACCCGGTGGCGAGCCACAGGGAGGTCTGGAAGGGGCCTGCTGCCTGCTCGCAATCCACGCTGACTGTCACGGTCAACTGGCGACTGGTGTCCGTGGAGCCCATCTTCAGGGAGGCCTGTCGGGGCCTACTACCTTACAGCAGACCTGCAGGGATGGCTTCCTGGTGGCAGGCATGAAAAACTGGCTGCTATAACTCCTGGACTGACATTAGCTTCTCTGCTGGCTGACAAGATAACGTCCAACTACTAAGAAGGGTTATTAGTTGGGAATTCTGCTACTTGAGGCCGACATCGTTGGGGAGTAAACACATATAGCAATACAAAAGGGGCCGACTTTGCAAAAGGCCTACTTTCCAAGGCTGACTACCTATCTAGGTTGCAGCTATTAATCGCTAACCTCCCCAACGTCGGGACTCACTCGCAAGGAGGCCTACTGAGGCCTACCACCTGACACGGAGTCTACTGCCCAGACTGCCCAAGGCTTCCCCAATGTCTCAACCTGGGGCTAATCCATCCCAGCGGCCTACTTTCGGGCCTACTGTATGACAGTGCAGTCTTACCAGCAGCGCCTACAAGCTCTGGAACCTAATTACATTACTCATGACAGGGTACTCTGCAAAAACAACGCCCTGGACCCCCTAAGCGGGGGGAGTGCCACGGACGCCACCCACCTATTGAAGGACCTAGTTTTAAAGCGGCCTACCATTACTGCAAGGGCGTCAGCCATGGCAATGCTCTGGCTTCAAGGGAGCTCACTACCAAACCAACATATGACAAAGGTTATGAAGTGCTGCTCAACCCGAGCCATGGGTGAGGCAGAATGATACAGAGCTAGGAGTGGGATACTCAAATCTACCCTGCCTTATCAGAGGAGTACTGCCACCTGGCCAGAACATATAAACAAGGCCAGAGCCTGCCAAAAACTGGCGGCTTTTTAAGAAACTAGCTCTGGAGGGCAGGGTTGAGCTACTCATACAATCTCTTCGTACTTGAACGAAAGATGGCCTAACCCTGCCCCACGACCACTGGCTACGTCGCTATCAATTCTGCACAGCACCAACCTGCATTACTAGTGAAAAACCCCAGAACGCAGAGAAGGGGGCGGGCCTTAGCCGGACGACTCTACATGAGAGGAGGCTAACATTAGGGATATTAAAAAACTAATTCACTTATTGAATAGCTACCCGGGGCGCCAACACATTTAGCGGACGCCTCCGTAATCCCTAGAAAGCCTAGGCCAATCTAGATCTATACCCGAGGCTCAATAGGGCCAATCCTATTGCACCAGACAAAAGGGCACTCGGGCAGAAGTGCCAGTCGTATACTAGATCTGGCCCTAGATCTTAACTGTAGTTCTAGCGTAGTCTGATCCTGCATTCTCAAAAAACTTATACTGAGAGAGGATTCAAACCGCCTTACCCCGAGGCGGCTACCAGTTACCAGCTAAAAACTAGGAGAAAATACACGCCTAGCAATATGCTACATATCCACAGGAATGAGCGATGCCTTCCCAAAGATACTCTTTTTTTTTTTTTAAACCCTGGGAGGTTAAAAAACTGTATTCCACACAGCGAGCAGTTACAGCTCTTAAATATAACTCTCATATCCTTTGCTGGCTCTCTACTAGCAACACTAGCTCACCACGGAGCCCGAGCAACTGGTGTATAATGACCGTTCTAGCCATCCTAACAGGGGAACTACAGGCCCTACAGAAATATCCAACGATCCACAGCGATCCCCGAAGCCCTCTACAGGGAGCATAAGTCAGAAAATATCTTCATATTTTTCCCTCTTATATGGGACTTACCCGCTCGCCTGCGGCGCGCCATGATATCCACCCACAAGCTTAATTCACAACATGTATGCTTAGGTGTACCACTACCACCGGCCAGAGGGGGGCGCACTCACAGACCAGCCAGGCGGGCCCTAGCACATCATCGCAGACCCACCTAGGCAGGATGTAAGAAGCGTCTGGGGAGATGATGAAGAAGAGGAGTGAGGGTCAATGTTATTCTTAGCTCACCCTCAGGGAGGAGACCCATCATGAACACTGACCGCGTTTTGTGATACACAGCTCCTACTTCTCCCGGGAGTCCGCCTCTCTGTGCCCCACCCTCGACTGTGGGGGGTGCACAAGAGGCAATGCTGGCTCTCGGGCCCCGTCACTGGTCCTCGGACCGTGACGGCTCCCGCCTGCCTGGGACCCGGATCTCAGTGGTATGCAGGTCCTCAGACGCTGCCAATTGCGCTATTCCTCCGCGATGCTGGCCCTCGGGCCCAGTCTCCACCTGTTGCGCTACCACCGCATCAGGGAAACATCCCCTGATCAAGATCCCTCAGCAAACCGGCCTGGTGCGCATGAAACACTGACATGGTGTAAGAAGTATCACCGGGCTGACCTGCTGCTGTGTATGCCCTGCCATTAAAGCCACACATCGTTTAGGTGGCATGGTTGGAGCTCCCAGCTTCCCAGATGCGAGATTGCACACATCCCGTTAATCGGAGGCGACGACACACACCCATATTCTCCTTTTCCTATCCTCCTGCCATCAGCGACATACCGCTGATGTCATACCGCTGATGTCAGTGAATATGAGCCGAATATAGGTTATTCCTTGCCCCCTCGATCTAAGTAGGAAGATCAGGAAGGAATGAAAGCCCAACTGAGCCGATGATTATGGCTGGGGAGAAATCGATCGTTTAATCCAACACGAGCGATCTCTCCTCTAAAATGGCGGCCGCAGCCCGCCTGCAGCGCGTTTCATAACATTCATCGGCTCAGCATACATATACAGGATGGCTGAGAAAATTAATCCTCCTTCTCACAGCCATCCCTAGAGCACTTGCAAACAAGTCTCATCAGCCGCCAGATCGTCAAAGGGAAGAATGCCTTCCCGTGACGATTCAGCGAGCTCTATCCGGGAAACCTGTGACATGCGTCCGCGCACAGCCTCGGCATGAGCGGGACCGCATCATCGGTCTCGGATGCCAAACCCTCTTCCCTCAGGAAGAGAATCAGACAAGAGCAGAGCGATCTCGGATTGACAAACGCTCACATTATACAAACAAACAAACAACTCCATAAGAGCTGACTGTGCATGCTCTTGATCCCAGGCAGAAACACACAGCTCGTGTGTATACAATAATGAATTTGGATTACCTTAACTCGAAGCAATTCAGACAAAACAGTCCCTGAAGACGAAGAAGCTGTGTCATGTTTGTGAGGTGCCCTTATATACTTCCTGGTCGCACCTTGATGACATCATAGGCTGTCGCCGGTCAATAGGATTGCCGTGATTCGATAGTAGTTCAGACACCTGTCACACTGGAGGCGTTCCCCGTGGCGTCAGCTGACGCAGCGCGAGTTCCCTTTCGAAAGGGAACCCATTGCCCGGACTCATTATGACTGATTACTTTCAGATGTTTCTCATTACCCTTGTTAATTCTGCCTATATAATGCTGCGTTCCAGGCAACCCGTAACCCATGTTTTTCCCAACCTTCTATCCGTGAAAGTGCACTGGAACGGCAGTCTATCCCGTGACTTCCCACCCGTGAACTCGTATTAGATCGATGTACTCCGTTACGCACTCTGACGTCACATAGCCCGCGAAACAACAATGGCAGCCCCTACGGATGTGATGGGAATATACAAATAATGTAAAATAAAAGGTATAACAGCTTCTCTTGCCTTACGCACCGTTTTTTTCTCCTCCGTTTCCCTCAAATAAGCAAGGAGGAGTAAGCACCTTTGGCGATAAAAATTATTGTAAATGAGCATAAGCCCTGTACGGTCCGCCATGCTTTGTTTACATCGAGCTAGCACAATTCCTTGCGCTCAGGCAGTTTGGCGCAACTTTGCCTGGAACGCTACCAAGTCGTGAGTCATGGTTTGAAGTCGTAACTTACGGGCTCAAAAACCTGCCTGAAGCGGAGCATAAGCCCCGTGTTTTCAGTCATTCTTTGTGAAGTCTTGCTTGTCATGCCGCAATTCTGAGCACTCTCGTGTTATTCCCATGTTATGCCTTTGATTGTCTTTCTAGTTTTCCCTGTTTGCCTGTTATTCTGGATTGTCCCAATAAAGCTGCACTTGGATCTTCAACCCATGTCTCTGAGCAGTTTTGATGTACAATTTAAATTTAATTTGCAATTAATTGACATGCAGGGAAATATTGTGTTCAAAACTTTGGTCTCAATACACTGCAAAAAATGCTTTTCTTACTAAGTATTTTTTTTTGTCTTGTTTCTGGTCCAAAATTCTCAAAACAAGAAGCATTTACTAGCCAAATAAAAATTATTGTCTTGTTTAGAGGGGAAACAATTCCAAATTAAGTGAGTTTTTGCTTAAAATTAGCAAAATAACCTGCCAATGGGGTAAGCAAAATAATCTTAATTCAAATAGAAAACAAGATTATTTTGCTTACCCCACTGGCAGATTATTTAGCTTATTTTAAGCAAAAACTCACTTAATTTAGAGTTATTTTCCCCCAAAACAAGACAAAAACTTTTGCTTGTCTAGTAAATGCTTCTTAATGTAAGATTTTTTAGATGTTTGGACTGAAAATATGACAATTACTAAGTAAGAAAAGCATTTTTTTTTTTTTTTTTTTTTAAATAAATCAATATTTTTGCTCCGCGGATGCATTAAATTGATCAAAAGGGACACTATAGACTTTTACATTGTTAAAAATCTATTTTAAATAAATGCTGCTTTTGAACTTTCTATTCATCAAATAATTATGAAAAAATCTGTTTCCACAAAAATATGAAGCAGCACAACTATTTTACATTTACATTTAATCATTTAGCAGACGCTTTTATCCAAAGCAACTTAATAAAAAATTCAACATTGATAATCAGAAATGTTTCTTGGGCATCAAATGATCATATTAGAAGGATTTCTGAAGGATCATGTGACTCTGAAGACTGGAGTAATGATGCTGAAAATTCAGCTTTGCATCACAAGAATCAAATACAGTTAAAAAAAAAGAAAACAGGTCATTTAAATTGTAATATTTCATGAACGTCATAGTTGTGTGGTGCAAGACAAATGCACAACGAAGATGAAGTATAACAGGCTTTAATAATCCACAAGACAAGTTCCAACACAGCATACACACTGACGAGACCCGACAAGGAAACTCAAACTGAACTTAAGTATGGAGATAAAGACATACACACACCTGAACATGATGATGAAATTACCATGACAACTAAGGCGGGAACGGTGCAAAACACAAACCATGCGGTGTGACAGCAATATGAGGGTTTTTACTGTAAAAATAATGAATAAACAAATAAATAAAGGCTTGGTAAGCATATGAGACTTTTCACAAGCGTACCGACCCCAAATTTTTGAACAGTAGTGTATCCACCATTAAAGTCTAATAAGGAATATTACAACTGCAAAAACATCATTTCAATTAGATGCAAAAAGGGTTTCATTCATCATTCCACAAATAACTTTTAATTCTCTAGTTCTTCATGAACCATTTACTCTGCGTGCTGGTGCTTTACAAATCAGAAACAAACCTGATGAACCTTTTATGAAACATCAACGATGAATAAGACGGTTCTCTGCTGAACTCAAGGTGCTCCAAAGAAATATTGAAGACCCTAGTGTATGTTCTGACCTTACTATAAATGGACTTTGGAGATCCATCAGGATGTGTTTCTCCGAGAGCACCCTCTCTCTTTGGCCTGGGCTCTGTATTGCCTGCTTTCTTATGGTCTTTAATGCAAACTTACAGCTGGGGTCACTCTTCAAATGGACCTAGTGACAAAATAAAAGGTTTGGCTGAATTATCATTCATATCAGGTGTTTCACATCAATTATAAATCATCAAGTGATAACTGCAGAGCTAGTTTATGATACACATCGTGCAATACTCACGAGCTGAGTGTGACCGTACTGTCCTTCCCCCAGATTGCACAGCACCTGAAAACTGCTAAGAGACATTTCACCAAACGCAGTCCCATCTTCCTCTGCCCTGTTTATTATATAGAGATCAAAATGCAATCATCACACTGGTGATGTTTCATTTATTTTGGTGGATGTAAAATACGCAGACATTTCTTAAAGGGATAGTTCACCCTGAAATGAAAATAAAGCCATCTTTTACTCACCCTGCTGTTGTTCCAATGCCCTATGTCCTTCTATCTTTTTCGGACCTCAAAAGCAGAAATAAAAAAAAAAACGTCCTGCTTCTCCATAGAGCTCCGGAGGTCACGTGACCCATTCTGTTTACGACGGCATTTTGGCAGGCAGGAACAGCCGGCGCCAGCATGAGTTTCAAGGTTACGGAGTTCACTGCGCATTTTAATTGAAAAGACATAGACTTGTACATAGCAAAACTTAATAGATTAAACATAACAGATCCCTATAATGCCCCCGGGGTGCTTTTCACGTGTATCGATAAAGGAACGGATAGCTTCTTGTCCGGACACCTGTTGCACCAGCTGTGCGCAAATTACAACTAGCCTAGTTTTGACGTAAATGGCCACTAAGTTACAACTAGCCTAGTTTTGACGTAAATGGCCACTATGTTACAACTAGCCTAGTTTTGACGTAAATGGTCACTAAGTTACAACTAGCCTAGTTTTGACATAAATGGTCACTAAATTACAACTAGCATAGTTTTGACGTAAATGGTCACTAAGTTACAACTAGCCTAGTTTTTACGTAAATGGTCACTAAGTTACAACTAGTCTAGTTTTGACGTAAATGGCCACTAAGTTACAACTAGCCTAGTTTTGACGTAAATGGTCACTAAGTTACAACTAGCCTAGTTTTGACATAAATGGTCACTAAGTTACAACTAGCCTAGTTTTGACGTAAATGGCCACTATGTTACAACTAGCCTAGTTTTGACGTAAATGGTCACTAAGTTACAACTAGCCTAGTTTTGACATAAATGGTCACTAAATTACAACTAGCCTAGTTTTGACGTAAATGGTCACTAAGTTACAACTAGCCTAGTTTTGACATAAATGGTCACTAAGTTACAACTAGCCTAGTTTTGACGTAAATGGCCACTAAGTTACAACTAGCCTAGTTTAGACGTAAATGGTCACTAAGTTACAACTAGCCTAGTTTTTACATAAATGGTCACTAAATTACAACTAGCCTAGTTTTTACATAAATGGTCACTAAGTTACAACTAGCCTAGTTTTGACGTTAATGGACACTAAAATACAACTAGCCTAGTTTTGACGTAAATGGCCACTAAGTTACAACTAGCCTAGTTTTGACGTAAATGGTCACTAAGTTACAACTAGCCTAGTTTTGACGTAAATGGCCACTATGTTACAGCTAGCCTAGTTTTGACGTAAATGGCCACTAAGTTACAAGTAGCCTAGTTTTGACATAAATGGTCACTCAGTTACAACTAGCCCAGTTGATGTAAATGGTCACTAAGTTACAACTAGCCTAGTTTTGACATAAATGGTCGCTAAGTTACAACTAGCTTAGTTTTGACGTAAATGGTCACTAAGTTACAACTAGCCTAGTTTCGACGTAAATGGTAACTAAGTTACAACTAGCCTAGTTTTGACGTAAATGGTCACTAAGTTACAACTAGCCTAGTTTTGACGTAAATGGCCACTAAGTTACAACTAGCCTAGTTTTGACGTAAATGGTCACTAAGTTACAACTAGCCTAGTTTTTACATAAATGGTCACTAAATTACAACTAGCCTAGTTTTGACGTAAATAGTCACTAAGTTACAACTAGCCTAGTTTTGACGTAAATGGACACTAAGTTACAACTAGCCTAGTTTTAACGTAAATGGCCACTAAGTAACAACTAGCCTAGTTTTGACGTAAATGGTCACTAAGTTACAACTAGCCTAGTTTTGACGTAAATGGCCACTAAGTTACAACTAGCCTAGTTTTGACGTAAATGGTCACTAAGTAACAACTAGCCTAGTTTTGACGTAAATGGCCACTAAGTTACAACTAGCCTAGTTTTGACGTAAATGGCCACGGCCACTAAGTTACAACTAGCCTAGTTTTGACGTAAATGATCACTAAGTTACAACTAGCCTAGTTTAGACGTAAATGGGCACTAAGTTACAACTAGCCTAGTTTTGACGTAAATGGTCACTAAGTTACAACTAGCCTAGTTTTGACGTAAATGGCCACTAAGTTACAACTAGCCTAGTTTTGACGTAAATGGTCACTAAGTAACAACTAGCCTAGTTTTGAATTAAATGGCCACTAAGTTACAACTAGCCTAGTTTTGACGTAAATGGCCACGGCCACTAAGTTACAACTAGCCTAGTTTTGACGTAAATGGTCACTTAGTTACAACTAGCCTAGTTTTGAATTAAATGGCCACTAAGTTACAACTAGCCTAGTTTTGACGTAAATGGCCACGGCCACTTAGTTACAACTAGCCCAGTTTTGACGTAAATGGCCACTAAGTTACAACTAGTCTAGTTTTGAATTAAATGGCCACTAAGTCACAACTAGCCTAGTTTTGACGTAAATGGCCACTAAGTCACAACTAGCCTACACTCTAAAAAAAAAAAGGTTCTATATTGCACCAAAAATGGTTCTTGGCTCGTAATCATAGGGGAACCTTTTTTAGTGCTATATAGCACCAATTTTGGTGCTTCAGTGGTTCTTCAGTGGTTCTTCAGAGGTTCTTCAGCGGTTCTTCAGCGGTTCTTCACCGGTTCTTTGACTAAGGTGTTATATAGCACCTCTGAAGAACCGCTGAAGAACCACTGAAGCACCAAAATTGGTGCTATATAGCACTAAAAAAGGTTCCCCTATGATTACGAGCCTTTTTTTTTAGAGTGTAGTTTTGACGTAAATGGCCACTAAGTTACAACTAGCCTAGTTTTGACGTAAATGGTCACTAAGTTACAACTAGCCAAGTTTTAATGTAAATGGCCACTAAGTTACAACTAGCCTAGTTTTGACGTAAATGGTCACTAAGTTACAACTAGCCTAGTTTTGACGTAAATGGCCACTAAGTTACAACTAGCCTAGTTTTGACGTAAATGGTCACTAAGTAACAACTAGCCTAGTTTTGACGTAAATGGCCACTAAGTTACAACTAGCCTAGTTTTGACGTAAATGGCCACGGCCACTAAGTTACAACTAGCCTAGTTTTGACGTAAATGATCACTAAGTTACAACTAGCCTAGTTTAGACGTAAATGGGCACTAAGTTACAACTAGCCTAGTTTTGACGTAAATGGTCACTAAGTTACAACTAGCCTAGTTTTGACGTAAATGGCCACTAAGTTACAACTAGCCTAGTTTTGACGTAAATGGTCACTAAGTAACAACTAGCCTAGTTTTGAATTAAATGGCCACTAAGTTACAACTAGCCTAGTTTTGACGTAAATGGCCACGGCCACTAAGTTACAACTAGCCTAGTTTTGACGTAAATGGTCACTTAGTTACAACTAGCCTAGTTTTGACGTAAATGGTCACTTAGTTACAACTAGCCTAGTTTTGAATTAAATGGCCACTAAGTTACAACTAGCCTAGTTTTGACGTAAATGGCCACGGCCACTTAGTTACAACTAGCCCAGTTTTGACGTAAATGGCCACTAAGTTACAAGTAGTCTAGTTTTGAATTAAATGGCCACTAAGTCACAACTAGCCTAGTTTTGACGTAAATGGCCACTAAGTCACAACTAGCCTACACTCTAAAAAAAAAAAGGTTCTATATTGCACCAAAAATGGTTCTTGGCTCGTAATCATAGGGGAACCTTTTTTAGTGCTATATAGCACCAATTTTGGTGCTTCAGTGGTTCTTCAGTGGTTCTTCAGAGGTTCTTCAGCGGTTCTTCACCGGTTCTTTGACTAAGGTGTTATATAGCACCTCTGAAGAACCGCTGAAGAACCACTGAAGCACCAAAATTGGTGCTATATAGCACTAAAAAAGGTTCCCCTATGATTACGAGCCTTTTTTTTTAGAGTGTAGTTTTGACGTAAATGGCCACTAAGTTACAACTTATGCACTACAAAATATGTTTGTGTTGCACCATTAAACTTAGTTGAAGCCTAAATCTACGTATAAACTAAATATTTACGGAAGCCTCCGATCACGAGTAACAATAACAGATAGAATAGCAAGCAGACTGAACTGCATCAATAATATGCTCTTGTTTTACATTACAGACTTCAATTCTTTACACGTATATGATAATGCAGACATATAGGCCTACATGCGCTATGCGCTTACATTTTAATAGAGAAAACATGTGAATAGATTAACATTATATGTTCCAAAACAGCGCACCGCTTTGTGCATCTGTCCCATAGGTCCGTGTTGTGCATGTCAAATAAAATCAGTCATAATCAATAAATGCAATTTCTTATTTTTTTGTTTCAGTATTTATTTATTGATCCTTAATTTAGTTTAAAATAGCCTAGTTTACGAATGTTATTAATATATAAAAGCACTTCTGTTATTTATGATTAAGTATCGTAATAGGAACTTATTTTTCGATCATTAGTTACGTGAGGCAGAAGTAGTTAAAAATAAAGAATAAACTGAAATTCACGGCATTTCAACAACTTACTATGATAAAATGATTTCCCCTTTGCTGGCATCCTGGTGCACATCAGCTGTCCATCATGTTGAAATAGTAAGGTTTAAACAGTCTGGTTTTAAATTATTTTATGGATGTCAATGCTACTGCCGCTCTAGCGCTCCCCTGATTGCCTGTCAAAATGGCGGAGTTTAGGCTACGTGACGTCAACCTCCGGAGCTCTATATAATGGTAGTGAATGGCGACCAGTGTTGTCATGGTATCCAGGATAAGCACACACACGTGCCATTTTGACAAATCAGGCTCAATAGAAACAAACGCGACTCTCGTCTTTTCTATAAGGTATATGATAAGAAATTATACAATAATACTAAGAATGAGGTAAACCTCCTGAATGTTGTGTACCGGTTGTCATGACAACATTGCGTGAGCAGCTGCTGATGGCTCGCACGCACTCACAGGAACGTGCTCAGTATTTTGACTGAAGGTTTCTTTCTCGCAAAACCTTGTAGTATGCCTCCTGAACACTTTTACATGGGGCGCATCTCACTGTATCATTGCCTGATTTCTCAAAATGGTGCGTGTGTGTGCTTATCCTAGGTACCATGATAACACTGGTCGCCATTCACTGCCATTATATGGAGGAGCGCGTGCAGGACGTTTTTTAAAAAGATTTCTGCTTTTGAGGTCGAAAAAGATAGAAGGACATGGAGCACTGGAACAACAGCAGGGTGAGTAAAAGATGGCTTTATTTTCATTTCAGGAAGAACTGTCCCTTTAAGTCATATCGACAGGACTTACTTCGATCTGGCCTTGTTGCTAGGATTGTTTCTGGCATCGTCCAATCCTCCAGTTACTTTTTGGAAAAACCTATATAGATGGTGGAATACAGCCAAGGTCAGCTTTACAGCATATGTTTGAATTAGTTATGTTTATTCGCCCACTGTGCTGTTTCCATAGCATGAATGTCGGTTTATGTCTCACGGCTTACACTTACTCTTTATCTATGACCAGACATGTCACATCGCCTGCGGCAAGAACACTCATCGACCTCATGTCGTCTCTAAAGAGCAAAGGAACAGGTCTGAGATGTTAATGTTACATGATACCTTCTGACTTGAATTTTAATGTTAAGTGAAGCTACAAAACATTCAACATGCACATGCTTGCTTTTCACTTTAGTTAAAACAAAGCTACACAACCTACAATACATTAAATAAGTGTTCTAAAATAATACATGCTACTTTTTTGTTAATACAGGTGGTTGTTGTGAATTTGTCAGGACTACATAAACATTTGACAACAAACATATCATACTTCTTGTGTACAGTTTTTCTCAGTCACTTTAGTACATTTCTTCACTCATCCCTAAGATTTGCAATTTGTACAAACAGCACCACAAAATGGATTACATGCAAAAGCCTGTAACTTGCTCAAATCCTTAGTTCATCTCTCAAAAGTAAGTATTTATGTTAATGAACACATCAGTGCCATCAGAATAACAAGCCAATTTAAAATTTTCTAGTGACTGGTTGGCCAAATTGAATTTCTGTGAATTGACACAATTAAATTCAAATTGGCCAACTAAAAAATTTAGATTTTAAATTGGAGACCTGCAATTTTTTACAGTGTACGTAAATGTACAGTACGTGTTGATGTAGTTTTGTGTTTGTGTTACATTTATATCTCTATAAAATATATCTACTGTATAATGTCAAATGCAAGTGGACTACTGTAATATAGCATTACAGTAAGTATACAGTATTACAGTGTATAGTGAACATTATCTGATTACATACCTGATCTGTCTACAAACGTTTGAATGATTGAGGAGTCGGACACGGTTGTTCTCCCAACATTCAGCTGTACCTTTCGACCAACCTCAGTCATAAGGTCATGATTGAGATCATGCTCCACAATAGTGGCCCTTATGTCATCAGAAACATGTCTACAATATTGGCCTCTTCTACCTCTTCCTCTGTTTTACCTCTTCCACCACACATCCTTACTCCTCTTTTTATTCCTGGCTGTTGACCCTGTTTGTGTCCTTGTTGTTCTTCAGTTGTCAGAATTTGTAACACTGTGTTGTGCTCTGTCTATAAATGCTTGCCAAATGAAGCTTCACGAGTTTGTGTGCCCATATAATCTTAGTGAAAGTGGTAAACAGATTTGGCTTGCTGTCTGCTATAGAGGGGCTCGGAGAGGATATTCTACCCGAGCTCCGATTGCCCCCCTATAACAGGCAAAATTGTACAAAAGGAGGAGCAGGGGAGGAGGAAGGATGCTGCAGGAACTAAAAATGGGAAGAGGTAAGCTGCTGGTTTTATACCTTGGTATTAATTGGAAGATTAGATGGGCGTACTCCTCCCGAAATTACGTTTAATAACTTCATGAGATGACATCTGAGCTATTTTAGAGAACTGGTTGATCTGTGGAAGATCTAGTCCTTTACATTTCCCTTAGTGAAATTCAAAATTCGCCTCTTTAATTCATCAATTCAGGACACATTTACAAAAAAAGGTATAATAGAAATGTATAGAAAATATGCTTGACAGTTTATGACAACTAGTTCCACCATTTTGCATTGAATGACTTATGCAAGGAACTAATGCAGAGATGTTTTGAAGGGTAAAGGCCTGTTCACACCGGGACGATTTTCGCACGCGTTTATCGCCGACGTTTAACGCCTCGGGACTAAACAATGGGCGCCAATATGAGTGTTCACACCGACGCGCAAAACGCCAGGCGTAAAAGCGTCATTTTTAAAAAAACGCCTCGGGTTCGTTTTTTTATTTTGACGCGGCGCGTAAAAAACTGTCCAACCAATGAGATCGGCGCTTTTGTTCACGTGCCTGGAGCTGCTGAAGTGACAGTAAAACACGACTTGGTGGCGCTCAAGCACAAAACGGTCTTGCCGAGCACACATTGATACGACGAAGAAGTAGTAAGTAGACAAAGAAGAAGATGAACTGCTAATGCTGCTTGCCAGTTAGCAAAAAGTTTGTGAATGGTTTTGTCCATATACATAATATGTCTATGGTTTTAGCAAGCACGTAAATACTGGCTGCGTCCCAATTCGCCTACTTATACTACGTCCTAAAAGTATGTACTCTTTTTGTGAAGAAAAAGTACATACTTTTGAGTGTGTAGCAGAAGAGTATGCAAGCTTTGGGACATACTACTTCGTCATCTTTAACGGACTCTGTTACGTGCGTCCCGTCACCGCTTAAACTGTCAATCATCGTCACAGTTCAAATCCCCCACTTTACATTTAATTTCCTACCGTATCGGAGAGAAATGTAGTCGCTCGTTGATCTACCTTTCGTGGGTCTTTAGACTCCTCTCATGTGTTTGCAAAGTTAATGGCCAAACGTATCATTACAAAAGTTCTCAATGCTGCTGAAGGAGAAATATAATGTGGATAATATTGAATAAATATCTTTTCGTCAAGTTAAATACTGATAATTGCTCACTCAAACCACTTTATCTAATCCTCTCCACTTAACCGTCAGACTCGCGTAACTGTCATGTTTGTAGTTTTTTAAACACTTTTTATCCGCGTTTGTAGTTCTAATCGAATCCTCGTCCATCTCGCAATGGGTTGTGGGCAATATCAGCCGTTAGAGTGCGCATCGATCTGCACTTCGGATTCTGACCGGAAATAGTAAACCATCCGGGAATCTTTGGAATACTCTTTTCAACATACTAAGATTTGGGACATACTAATTCTTTTTTCGAATACTATTTAGTACGGATAGTATGCGAATTGGGACGCAGCAACTGTCTCTCTTCTCCTTCTGTGTGACAAGCGAGTGTCAGAGGCTTAAAGTGCCGCAGCACCACCTTGTGTACCGGGAGCGCATCGACTGAATGTGCACGTTCACTCGGCGCAGCGCCAGTGAAAATCGCTTGGGTGTGAACACTCAAGACGCGCCGAAAAACGGCACGAAAAACGCTGGCGATAAGCGCGCGCGATATTCGTCCCGGTGTGTACAGGCCTTAAGACTATTCAACTGGGAACCATATAATATATTTTGATGAACACGACCTCAGCAATTCATAGTTTTCACGTGACGTCACACGCTTATAGGAACGCCCACCTGGAAGGCAAAACAAGGCTTTCCTCCATTGCCCGCCAGTCATTTTTACCAGGTTTGTAGTCAGTATTAAAGGATTAGTTTACTTCAAATTCAAAATTTTCTGATATTTTACTCACCCCCATCTCATCCAAGATTTTCATGTCTTTCTTTCTTCAGTCGAAAAGAAATTAAGTTTTTTGAGGAAAACATTCCAGGATTTTTCTGCACACCAGAGCCATAGAAAAAGAGAGTTGCGACACTCTTTGATCTCGCGGAGCTCTCAATAGTTCCAAACAACTCAGCGCTGTTAATCTGTTTGAATAGGATTAAGCAGGATAGACCGCAGTTTCACTATAATTGCAGCAAGTTCTGGTAAATATTAACACAATATGTGCATCGACTTCGACTAGGCTTTACAGTAGCCAAATAGGAGAATACAATAGGAGAGATAAAAAAGAGATAATGTAAATTTTCTTTTTTGAGTGATCTGGTTATTTTATTTGGTTTCATGTGAGTGCATGATTTTACAGCGTTGAGTGATGTAGCCTATCACGGGCATTTCTGTTGAAAATAATGACCAGTCATTTGTTTAATTTACCAGGAATGAGAATCCATATCGATTAAAACAAGGTTTATGTAGCCTCAAAACGCTGACTGAATTTTAGTGCAAGTTTACGTTTTACTCAAATCTTCTCATTATCTACAAATCCAAAGTTTAGTCAGAAGTTTTTGTTTTTCATGAGACTTTGTGATTTTCCCTATAATTAGCCTATATATTGTACACTTCAGTACAAATAAAGTAAAAAAAAAAAAAATATATATATATATATTAATGTTATAATAGTGATTTGATGATCTATAAAAATTCATTAAAACAAATGAGAAAAAATGGCTAATGAGCCAATAAGTGTTCCTCTACTGCCATCTACCGGTTATAGTCGTAATTTATTTTATAATTTAAATGTTGTTAATGTCCAAATGTTATTTTATGATACTCACATAAGCATACACAACAGGTGAATATAAATTAAGGATTCTAGCATATACAGAATTTAACCCAAGAAAGAAGTTTTAAATAGTATTTAAAAAAAACAGGGAAATTCAACTCTTTTTATCCAGGCGTTATTCATGTTCATTATTCAAAGGCATTATAAGTTATTCCTTGAATTGGCTACTTCATAGAAACGCTTTCGACAGAAAGGTCTCAGGGAGACTGAAAACTGTTGAAATATGACAGATAGCATCTGGATATAGTAGCTGTTGCAGTGCTGCTCACATTATCAAACTGCAGTTAGAGTCTAACGATCTATTATAACAAATAAACATTAACAATTACGCGCTTCATAAAATACCACTTCTATTAATATTCCTGAGAGGTCAAATAATGCCATAAAATCTCAAAATATGCAGTAATTTCATCAATTTGCCAGCGAGTGTGCTTGAGATACACTGAAATTAATGGGGTTCAATGCTGGAACTATTGGTTGTTTGGAACTATTGGTCGCTCCATGACACGCTTTACTTCTGCATTCCTCAGTTCCTATGGAAGTCTATGGGATTGTCGTAACTCTGTTTTTCAACGGCTCTGCCCCACACCATTGACTTCCATGGCAACCAAAATGTTGAAGGTCCAAATCAATAAAAAAAAAAAAAAGGTAAAACAACGATGTCGGACGATATTAAAGTTGAAGATGGAGTGTTTATTGGGAAAAGGGCATTTGTATTAGTCCACACACGTTCGCTTGGGGCGGTACTTCCGCCTACGTCTAGTGTGACGTTTTCGACGTGATTGCGCAATCATTGGCGAGCCGCAGAGCAGCGCAAGATGATTAAAGATGATTTGCGCAATTTAGGTTAAAAAGTATATTATTATATATTTTTTTAATTAAACGACAGATCGTTTCGCTAGATAAGACCCTGTTCCTCGTCTGGGATCGCACAGAGCCTCTGAAGCCCTTCGAAACTGCATTGATTTGGACCTTCAACATTTTGGTTGCCATGGAAGTCAGTGGTGTAGAGAAAAATCCTGGAATGTTTTCCTCAAAAACGTAATTTCTTTTCGACTGAAGAAAGAAAGACATGAACATCTTGGATGAGAGGAGAGTAAAATATCAGGACATTTTTATTTTGAAGTGAACTAATCCTTTAATGCAGTAAGACAGTGAAATTAAAAGACCAAATTCAATATATACCTTATTGATGATGCATACTTTGTACAGGAAAGCAGATGAACACAGATTAATAGTTTCTCGTTAAGCGTTTTTTCCCCCCATCGAAACCCATTATAAACAAAACATGCGTTGCATTCACATTCTTGGCTCATCTACTCGCCTCTAGTATGCATCATCAAAAAGGTGTAAACTGAATTTGATCTTTTAATATCACTGTTTAAGTACATTACGGCACTTTAAGGGTGGATTGCACAAATAAGGATTCTTTAGCCTGGCAACGGTTCACCCTCCGTCTGCTGCTTGATCAGCTCTATAATTATAAAGGTTTTACTGCGTAATTAATCTGTTTAAAATTAAATGGTGCAACAACTCGATTTAAAATGAAACCCATATCAACAAATCCTAGATTAGTGATAAACTTTACTTGATTGAAACTTTATTGATGCTACCCACCCTAGTGTTTTTCACGTTAAATGTTTAGGAACGTCCCGTTGCTTTTAGTGATTGAAATACTGCAGCAGGGGGGTATTCCAGAAAGCAGGTTATGTGACATATCTGGGTATGTTTAAGAGTAAGTAACCAGCAGCCATATCACCCTGTAGCCAGAGACTGGTTTCCCACTGAAGCTAAGCAGGGCTGAGCCTGGTTAGTACCTGGATGGGAGACCAAATTGGGAAAACTAGGTAGCTGCTGGTAGAGGTGTTAGTGAGGCCAACAGGGGGTGCTCACCCTGTGGTCTGTGTGGGTCCTAACGCCGCAGTATAGTGATGGGGACACTATACTGTAACAAGCACCGTCCTTCGGATGAGACGTTAAACCGAGGTCCTGACTCTCTGTGGTCATTAAAAATCCCAGGATGTCCTTCGATAAAGAGTAGGGGTGTAACCCCGGCATCCTGGCCAAAAAAAATGTGCCCATTGGCCCCTGTCCATCATGGCCTCCTAATCATCCCCATATATTTATACAATTGGTATCATCCCTCAGTCTCCTCTCCACCAATCAGCTGGTGTGTGGTGGGCGTACTGGCGCAATATGGCTGCCGTTGCATCATCCAGGTGGATGCTGCACATTGGTGGTGGTTGAGGATATTACCCTCTTCTATGTAAAAGCGCTTTGAGTGAGTGCCTAGAAAAGCGCTATATAAATGTAATTAATTATTTATTACTTATTATTATTATTATTATTATTATTATTATTATTATTATTATTATTATTATTATTATTATTATTATTAAGTAAGTGGATAACCTCAACTTTCAGTTCCAAAAACGGAGGTAACTTTCAGGGTATGTAAGTAGCCATAGTAACTCACTCTCTGCTCCAGAGCAGGTTATGTTCCAGGGTTAGTTTGCTTAAGAGGTATTCAGATGTGTTATATAATTAACATAGTTAGATTAATATAACTACATTTGTTATATAGTTACAGTAGTATAACATACAATATTATAAATTCATTCTAAAGCACTAACAAGGTAATGTTTAAATGTTAATTAAATTCAAATATTTTTATTATTTATGTAATTGTCATCTAACACATGGATCTGCAGTCAATTAATTAGCATTAAACAAACAATATAATCCTAATTCTCAGTGAATAAAGATTACTTATTAAACAAAAAGATTGAAAAATTATTGCACAACCACCAAATAGGTGGCGATGTGCAGTAAGTAGGTTATGTAAATCGCCATTAAACAAAAGAAGAAGAGTAAGTAGAATGGCACGCTTTTTCTTAGCGTCTGTTTCCATGGTGAATCATGGATTCGTCGCTCTGTTGAGAATGTCTTGAGTGTTAACCGGGAACATACTCTGAGTTGTCTGAACTTACTCCCGGACTCGTTTTTGGAACCAGCATAGCTTGAGTAAGCAAGGTTTGGGTAAATCAACCGAGAGTTCAAGGTATATGTGACAGCAAGTTAACCTTGCTTTCTGGAATACCCCCCAGGTGCTGTGCATGGATCATAAGTGCCCGAAACATGCATCTTGTTGACATAATTTTGTTTTAAGACAGGCTTTGAAATTTGACAGGCTTGTGCTGCAGTTCAATGAAGTTCTATGGCGGGTTTGCCCTCAAAGGCTCCGCGACAGTCACATGATTGAAAACTATGAATTGATATTGTAGGAAACAGCAGTCAGAATGGGTACTGCAATGTAAAGAGTGATGCCCCCTGCTGGTGAGGGTTGAATCTTACCCTTGTAGAGCTCTGTCTCCAAAACAATCCCCTCTGGTGAGGGCACACACCATCATACTCTCCTCATTAGATGATTGTTTCTCTAATACTTTCACCTAAGAACAAAAGCATGAATATTGTTATATGCTATTGCATTACATTCATCTCTATATTTATAATATAACATATTTTTGACAACGGATTCCCATGTAGACATTCTAGTTTCATGTCACTTGTATCACTCCTCTATCATTCATGGATGGATGGATGTCTCACCTGGCCTTGACTCAAAATGAAGAGTTTATCTCCTGGACTCCCATTTTGAAGTATATAATCACCATCACTGAAGTGAGACTAAGAAAAAGATGTATGTGGATATAGACAAAAATAAAAGCCATGTTAAAAAAATGACAGATACTGAAAATATACTTGGAACTATTGGAACTTTGAGTTCAAGGTTTAGTCATCAGAAGTGGAATATGATAGTGATGTTCTTTCATACACACCTCCTCCAGTGCATCAGACACTTTGATGAGAACATCGTCCGCTAACACACTTAGTAGTGGGACACTAGGAGAGACAAATGAGTGTTAGGAAACCGCATGGACTGAGAAGCCAGCGGACTCTGAACATATCAAACTACAGCTGAGACTATATCAGTATAATCATATTGGGAAAAACTGAGAGAAGTGTCCATTTGGCATGGAAATTACATTTTGAGCCGCCTTACTAAATAAATGCTTTTCAGTCAACTAACAAAGTGGAGATATGCCAAAAACATACTTAATACACATAAAAGCAAAAGCAAAAATAAATGCAGATCAGTCACTTACTATTCATAAGACGAACGGGATACATAGTTTGTAATGCAAAAGGGCTTTCATCATCATTACATTTGACTAAGTAAATAGAATAAAAACTAATTCAACCTAAATGTTGCTTTTATTAAAATGAACATCACGTTTTCGCTGTTTTATGCCGTTTTGAAAAATGCCTTCAACCCTACTGTACTTTGACATTTTCCCTGAAAGATTATTTGATCCTTCTGACATATTGAAGGTTGTGACACTTCTCTGCGCAGAAGGTTCACACACACAACTCTGTTTTGGGGCAAAATATCATAGTGATCAAATATTGTTCTTGGCACAAAGCACAAGAATAATAACTGCAAATAATGTGGTGTTTTGACAGTTTTTTAGCCATGTTTCGACAACCCACAAACAATAAAGCCAAAAACATATTGAATGTAACAGGGTTCATGAAAGTCATTAGTTATTAATATACACCGATCAGGCAAAACATTATGACCGGTGAAGTGAATAACACTGATTATCTCTTCATCACGGCACCTTTTAGTGGGTGGGATATATTAGGCAGCAAGTGAACATTTTGTCCTCATAGTTGATGTGTTAGAAGCACGAAAAATGGGCAAGTGTAAGGATTTGAACGAGTTTGACAAGGGCCAAATTGTGATGGCTAGATGGGTCAGAAAATCTTCAAAACTCCAGCTCTTGTGGGGTGTTCCCGGTTTGTAGTGGTCAGTATCTATCAAAAGTGGTCCAAGGAAGGAACAGTGGTGAACACAGGGTCACGGGCGGCCAAGGCTCTGGCCTGTGTGGTCCGATCAAACAGACGAGCTACTGTAGCTTAAATTGCTCAAGAAAATAATGCTGGTTCTGATAGAAAGGTGTCAGAATACACAGTGCATCGCAGTGTGTTTCGTATGGGGCGGCATAGCCGCAGACCAGTCAGGGTGCTCATGCTGACCCCTGTCCACCACCGAAAGCGCCAACAGTGGGCACATGAGCATCAGAACTGAACCACGGAGCAATGGAAGAAGGTGGTCTTGTCTGATGAGTCACGTTTCCTTTACAGCGCAAAATGGTGATTTTACTATAAGGGGACCCCGCGGTGTATGTAGATAGAAATGGCTCATTCTACAGTAATACAAACATAACGGTTCATTATGTAAGGTCTTTATACACCACTGAAAACATAGTTATGTATATTATATTGAATTTCTGTCAAGAGATCCTCATAAATTCTACACACCGCACCTTTAGATCCAAACAGCAACTTTTTTTGGCCTGGCAGTGTATTATGCATCAAAATTTTCTGTGATGGAGTGAAAGTATGTGGTGCTTTGGGATTATAAATAGTAAATAGCAACTGGATCTTTGCAAGGATATGACCAAATATTTAGGATTAACGGTGAGTACAAGAATCAGCCTATGAAAACCTCCCTGTGGATCACTGAATATTGTGGGAACACATCCCCTCTTTTTTGGTCCCCCCCATGTGAATGACCCTAATTCAACAGTAAACTTTTTCACCTAAAATAGGAAAAAAAATGAGGCATAAATATACATACATAAAACTATATTTCCTTATAAAAGTCTACTCAATAAGACAAAAGTGTAACATCATGTAATCATGTTAATCATGTAACCTATATGAAAATGTGTATCGTGGCATTAACCTGCGCAGGAACTGCAGAGACTGAGTGATAGAGATGAGGCTGCTTCTCTGCATGACCCTCTGAAACACTTGACCCTCCATCACCCACAGCCTGCTGTTCACAAGAGCTGCAGAGAAAAAACACAGAGAAAACACAGATTCACACTGAATCTCAAGCATTCTGTGAACTGATGGGTCTTTGTTTTGGTGAAGGACGGGGATCAAAGGAGAGAGTGAGGCAGTTTGCCTTCGGTGGATAGACATTTAAAGATAGAAAAAAAAATTGATATGGATGGTATGAACTGTATTAGAAAAACAAGTTTGAGATCCTGGCATAAAGACCACACCAGCATGGATTGGTGCTGATCAAGCCATTCTGTTGTGTTGTGTTTTCATGTTGGCTGCAACCTGGTCTCATTGGTAAAACGTATCTGTGGCAACATTTTTGCAAAACACAAAATGCGTAGTCTACCAGTACGTACATACAGTATATTGCCAAAAGTTTTGGGTCGCCTGCCTTTACATCCACATGAACTTTAATGACATCCCATTTTTAATCTGTAGGGTTTAATATGGAGTTGGCCCACCCTTTGCAGCTATAACAGCTTCAACTCTTCTGTGAAGGCTTTCCACAAGGTCTAGGAGTGTGTTTATGGGAATTTTTGACCATTCTTCTAGAAGCGCATTCGTGAGGTCAGGCACTGATGTTGGACGAGAAGGCCTGGCTCGCAGTCTCCGCTCTAATTCATCCTAAAGGTGTTCTATCGGGTTGAAGTCAGGACTCTGTGCAGGCCAGTCAATTCCTCCACACTAAACTTGTGTCTTTATGGACCTTGCTTTATGCACTGGTGCGCAGTCATGTTGGAACAGGAAGGGGCCATCCCCAAACTGTTTCCACAAAATGTATTGGTATCCTGAAGCATTAAGAGTTCCTTTCACTGGAACTAAGGGGCCAAGCCTAATCCCTGAAAAACAACCCCCACACCATAATCCCCCCTCCACCAAACTTTACACTTGGCACAAAGCAGTCAGACAAGTACCGTTCTCCTGGCAACCGCCAAACCCAGACTCGTCCATCGGATTGCCATACAGAGAAGCGTGATTCATCACTCATCTCCACTGCTCTAGAGTCCAGTGGCGGCGTGCTTTACACCACTGCATCCCACGCTTTGCATTGCACTGGGTGATGTAAGGCTTGGATGCAGCTCCTGAGAGTGACCCATTCTTTCACAAATGTTTGTAGAAGCGTCTGCATTCCTAGGTGCTTGATTGTATACACTTGTGGCCATGTGTGCCATAAATTAAACTGATTTTTTTTATTTAAATGTTATTATTTTTGAGTATATACAGAATAATGGGTTAGTGTGCATTTTATTTGCTGTTTGTAAACTTTAGATATAACACCATTATAATGGCCTAACCTAGTCAAAAAAATTGTCTTTCAAAATAAATATACTAAAATGTATTTGAAATACATTTATTGTGTGCTAAATATACTACAAATACATTTACATATTTATGTACTTAATATAAATATCCTGCAATTGTACTTTTTATATTCTAAATTGGTACTTAAAGTCTGCCAAATTGGAAACAACAAATTTTGTTATAAAGTATTTATATTTAGAAATAGTGGTAAGGTCCAACTAAATATATACTTAAGTATATTTGATTGTGCTAAAGTGGAAATATTGCAAGCATACTTTAGGTACACTTTAAATATCTTGCATTTAAAGACAGAGATCATTCTATCCTTACTAATAGTGATATTAAAACACATTTTAGGCTTAATATTAAGAAATGTGCATTAAAGAAGTACTCCAGATAATGTTTAATTATAATATTTATATCAGGAAGTCTCAAGCGATATGTCAGTAAATATGTTAATATGTAAACTCAGATATCAGTATCAGCCACTGGAAAAACATATCTGTCAAAACACTAAAGCAAGGTTAGCAGTAACACGTTTACAAGTGAGAAAGTTTATAAATAAAGCGCAAGTGAATTTAATAAACCTTGAAAAATGAGACCTACCAAGTTCCAAAATAAAAAAGAGGAAACAGCTGAAAATAGAGCCCCCCCATTCACTATCTATCACTTCCTGTTCCTGAAACCCTCATGAATTAGTAATGGCACAGATTAATTGACTTTGCCATCATTATGAAGAGAAATACTGCAATCTGTCTCCTCCGCTCTCCCCTGGTACCTCTGTCTACCTCTCTTTTATCCCTGTTCTTTCCTCTGTGGGATCTCTGTGGAATAGCTGAGAGTTTGAGAATAATCATTGAACCCAAAAACATTATGAACACAGATATAACAGAGACACTGTAATGCAATTTTTGGGTCCATTTAAATTTCAGAAACCATCACAGAGTGACATTCTTTTAACAGCTTCTCTGTAAAAGCAGCAATCTCTATTATATTTTACATTACTAGCCATTTTTATGATTGACTTCTATTTGACCCCAAATATTAGAATCCAAATTATTATTATAATAGCAGTGGAGTTATAATTTATGGATTTTATCACCTTTCAGTGAAGTGCATGACTCATGTGTTGTAAAACACCTTTCCGCTGGGTCTTAATTCAATTTTACAGGTAATAGGGAAATAATATGTTAACTCTTTAACTGTCAGTGTTTTTTAGAAAAAGTTGCCAGCCACCGCCAGAATTTTTGATAATTTTCACAGTATTATCGCCCCGGAATATTTTGTATGAATATCTGAGCATGCAATATATCAAAAGAATGACCAAAGCCTCTGCTTTTAAACAAAAAAGCTGTGTTTATCTTTTACTTAGACTTGTAAAGGAGATCAGATTAGAAAGAAAAGAGACAGAGAGAAGAAAAAAAGAGGAGAAATGTAAAAAGAAAGCAATTTCAGGCTGTCACCAAACACAAGACCTGAACAAAGCTGAAGAAAAGAGTTGAGGAAAGCTTGAACAGTGTCTTGAAATAAATGGGGTGAGAGGGTAGAAAAAAGCCAGAAAATTCAGAAAGAGAGATTGAGAGTGGGAAAATAAAAGCAATGCGGGATTGGAAAAGGATATTGACTGAAAGATGAAAACGACACACAATCAAGGCTGACGTTCTCTGTCAAAGAAGGGTAAAAAAAATAATTATCTGACTTGATTGGATCCTCCATTCACCTTCAATACATCTTTTTAGCCCATTCTCTTTCTTTCAGACTTTATTCATTTTCTCTATTTTATGTCTTGTTATTGCTGTATTAAAATTAATAGGTCAAGCTGATGCCCCTGTGGCTCAGAATGGGCTCAAGAGAGTATGTGAAATAAGAGAGAGAAGAGGTGTTGAGAGAGTCATAAATCAAAGCATGCCATAGGGGATACACCTCAAAGAATGAACATTAATTCATTTACCTGACAAAGACATATTCTTCAAGGTTGGAGAAAGACACATAGAGATCACATATTTTCTTTACAGAAAGCCATAAATTCAACATGCAATCAACTTGTTTGCATGTAAATGTAAAGTACATGTTTCTTATAATTGAGACTTTATTTCTCTTAATTGTGACTTTATATCCCACAATGTGACTTCATATCTCACAATGTTCCTTTATTTCTCGTAATAAAAAATTTCAACTACATTTCACAACTGCAACCTTAAATCTCACAATTATGACTTTGTCTTGCAACATCCCTTTATATCTTTCAATTGTGACTTTGTGTTCCGCAATGTGACTTTATATCCCACAATGTGACTTAATATCCCACAATGTGACTTAGTATCCCGCAATATCACTTGATATCCGACAATGTGACTTAATATCCCACAATGTGACTTAGTATCCAGCAATATGACTTGATATTCCACAATGACTTTATATCTTGCAATGTGACTTTATATCCTGCAATGTAACTTTATATCACACATATATCCCACAATGTGACTTTATATCCCACAATGCGACTTTATATCCCACAATGTGCCTTAATATCCAGCAATGTGACTTTATATCCCACAATGTGACTTTATATCCCGCATATATCCTGCAATATGACTTGATATCCCGCAATATGACTTTATATCCCGCAATGTGACTTTATATCCCACAATGTGACTTTATATCCCACAATGTGCCTTAATATCCCGCAATGTGACTTTATATCCCACAATGTGACTTTATATCCCACAATACGACTTTATATCCCACAATGTGCCTTAATATCCCGCAATGTGACTTTATATCCCGCAATGTGACTTTATATCCCACAATGTGACTTTATATCCCACAATGTGCCTTAATATCCCGCAATGTGACTTTATATCCAGCAATGTGACTTTATGCAATGTGACTTTATATCCCACAATGTGACTTTATATCCCGCATATATCCTACAATATGACTTGATATCCCGCAATATGACTTTATATCTCGCAATGTGACTTTATATCCCGCAATGTGACTTTATATCCCGCAATGTGACTTTATATCCCGCAATGTGACTTTATATCTCGCCCGCAATGTGACTTTATATCCCGCAATGTGACTTTATATCTCGCAATGTGACTTTATATCCCGCAATGTGACTTTATATCCCGCAATGTGACTTTATGTCTGGCAATGTGACTTTATATCCCGCAATGTGACTTTATATTCAGCAATGTGACTTTATGTCTCGCAATGTGACTTTATGTCTCGCAATGTGACTTTATATCCCACAATGTGACTTTATATCCCACAATGTGACTTTATATCCCGCAATGTGACTTTATGTCTCGCAATGTGACTTTATATCCCACAATGTGACTTTATATCCCGCAATGTGACTTTATGTCTCGCAATGTGACTTTATATCCCACAATGTGACTTTATATCCCGCAATGTGACTTTATGTCTCGCAATGTGACTTTATATCCCACAATGTGACTTTATATCCCGCAATGTGACTTTATATCCCACAATGTGACTTTATATCCCGCAATGTGACTTTATGTCTCGCAATGTGACTTTATATCACACAATGCGACTTTATATCCCGCAATGTGACTTTATATCCCACAATGTGCCTTAATATCCCGCAATGTGACTTTATATCCCACAATGTGACTTTATATCCCGCAATGTGACTTTATATCCCACAATGTGACTTTATATCCCGCAATGTGACTTTATGTCTCGCAATGTGACTTTATATCCCACAATGTGACTTTATATCCCGCAATGTGACTTTATATCCCACAATGTGACTTAATATCCCGCAATGTGACTTTATGTCTCGCAATGTGACTTTATATCCCACAATGTGACTTTATATCCAGCAATTTGACATATCCCACAATTTGACTTTATATCCAGCAATGTGACTTTATATCTCGCAATGTGACTTTATATCCCGCAATGTGATTTGATATCCAGCAATGTGACTTTATATCCCGCAATGTGACTTTATATCCCGCAATGTGACTTTATATCCCGCAATGTGACTTTATATCTCACAATGTGACTTTATATCCCACAATGTGACTTTATATCCCGCAATGTGACTTTATATCTCGCAATGTGACTTTATATCCCACAATGTGACTTTATATCCCGCAATGTGACTTTATATCCCGCAATGTGACTTTATATCTCGCAATGTGACTTTATATCCCGCAATGTGATTTGATATCCAGCAATGTGACTTTATATCCCGCAATGTGACTTTATATCCCACAATGTGACTTTATATCCAGCAATGTGACTTTATATCCCGCAATGTGACTTTATATCTCGCAATGTGACTTTATATCCCGCAAATATCCCGCAATATGACTTTATATCCCGCAATGTGACTTTATATCCTGCAAATATCCTGCAATGTGACTTTATATCTCGCAATGTGACTTTGTATCCCGCATATATCTGGGGGCGGCAGTGGCTCAGTGGTTTGTGTAGGTTGTCTACAAACTGGAAGGTTGGTGGTTCGATCCCTGGTTCCACCTGACCAAATGTAGAGGTATCCATGAGCAAGACACCTAACCCCAGCTGCTCCCGACAAGCTGGATGGTACCTTGCCTGGTGAACACCATCGTCGGTGTAAGAATGGGTGAATGTGAGGCAATATGTAAAGCGCTTTGGATGGCTATGGGTCTGTTGAAAGCGCTATATAAATGCAGTCCATTTACCATATATCCCGCAATATGACTTGATATCCAGCAATATGACTTTACATCCCGCAATGAGACTTTATATTCCGCAATGAGACTTTATATCCCAAAATGGGACTTTATATCCCACAATGTAACTTTATGTCCAACAATGTGACTTTATATCTCACAGTGTGTATTTATTTCACATAATTAACTCTCACCATTGCAATTTTGTCTTGCAATTTCTCACAATTGTGACTGGTTTGCAATGTACCATATTATAGCCTGGTTTCAACTGCGAGAGGCGTTACACTTTCTGCGTAAGTTGAATACGGAAGGCGGTCCGCCGGAAGCTAGATATTTTACTTTATAAAGTTTTAAATATGGATATTTTTCTTGCACAAACCCATCGATTCGCTTCAGAAGGCCTTTATTAAACCCCCGGAGCCGTGTGTATTAATTTTATAATGGATGGATGCACTTTTTTGGGCTTCAAATTTTGGGCTGCCATTCACTGCCATTATAAAGCTCAGAAAAGCAAGGATATTTTTTATATAACTCCGATTTTGTTCGTTTAAAAGAATAATGTCATATACACCTAGAATCCCGCAGATTGTGGGTGAGTAAATCATGGGATCATTTTCATTTTTTGAGTAAAGTAAACTATCCCTTCCGGTCTTCGGGGTCTTTTCTGACCCCAAAGGACATTTGCTCAAATTAAAAAATGTTTTCCCTTTGTCCATATGGCATGAGACTTTGTACGGTTGTCAACACTCTCTAGATCTACAAATAAAAAAAATAATTGGATTGATATCTGTTTTTAAGTTAGTGTGACAGAAAGCGTCAAACTCAGGGTCAGAGACCCCACTTAGAAAATGGACAAAATTCATCCTCAAAAACAGAAACAACACAGAACACGCATACAGAAATGAAGTGGCACACTTCAAACAATGCATAAAACATCCACAATGCAAAATGATCATGCTCACACACACAGGAATACATTTGTTATTGCTTGTTATTGCTGTTCAGTTCATTTCATTTTGATGTTCATGTTGTGTCTTTTTTAATCAATATGTAATATAACTGTTCATTTCTGTTAATTTTTGTTCTGTTACAGTTAGTAACTGAAGTGTAGATTACATTTGTAGAATTATAAGAAAATCAGATGTTTGAAATAAATGATAAACTCTAAAGACTCCAACTTTTCTCTTGTTCAGGTTTGATTCTAATCATAATGTAACATAATTGAAAAAAATATTTTTTCATTATACAAAAATGCTAAACTTTGTCAAAATGAATTCATTTTAATTGTTATAATTGTGATTTTAAATTTAAAACATATTAAAAATACTCCAAAAACTGCACAGATGTTGAGTAAAAACCTTAATAAACAGAGTAAAATGACATTTGATCTAAAAAAACAATTGTTTTGTTACAAAATTACATTTTGTTGCCTGGGGTCTGTGGAGACCCCAAAGACCCTGAGTGTAATTCCCAAACGAAGACCGTACAAGGGTTAAGGCAGGATTAGGCCTTTGATCAATTAGGACATTTAACTTCCTTTTATAAATATGCTTAAAAATTATTACTGGTGTGCATCTTGAGACAAAACAATGGCACTGACATAATTTAAGATATGTCAAGTTTCTTTCCATTAAAACAGCTCAAAAATGCATTTTAGTCTGGGACTTGCTTAAGCCTTCTGTGAAACAAGGGATTTATTTCACAATTGCAAAATTATTTCTAGCAATTGTGCCTTTATATCTCGCAATTAAGTCATTATATCTCACAGTTTGACTTTATCTCTCATAATTTTAACTTTATTTCACAACTGTGTTTTTACATTGTACTGTATGTACTCTGTGTGGCTTCATATTATCTCACAAGTGCGACTTTGTGTTTTACAATGTGTCTTTATTTCTTACAATTACCTTTTTAAATGTAATTCTAAGGTGGAAACGAGATTCATAGGATACAGCTGTATTTTGTATTAAAATTAAGAGGTAATATTTCCCGCCTTTGAAAGACAAAAATTCCACCTTTTTGGTGTATAGTGTTGATTGAACTAAACTGATAACAGATGTCTCTAAAACCTCAAAAGACATCTAGTGTTATAAGACTAGAAGGACTAACATAAAAGAAAAAACGGTCCCACTTTATATTAGGTGGCCGTAACTATGTACTTACATCAATATATAATTACAATGTACTTATTGTGTTCATATTGTATTGACACTTTTGCTGATATTGAGGTGGGATACGGGTAAAGTTAGGGACATGTGTGTTGGTATGGGTAAGTTTAAGGGTAGGGCTAAGTGTAAGGGAAGTGTCAACTGTGTAATTATAAATGTAACTACAGAAATTAATTACAGATATAATTACATGCAGGTATTTTTTAAAATTGTAAGTACAATGTAAGAACATGTATGTACACATTAAGTGCATTGTATCAAATGATTAATTAAAATGTTAGTACATAGTAGTTAAGGCCACCTAATATAAAGTGGGTCCGAAAAAACTAAACTAACACACAAAGATATTTAAAAATCACAACCATATGGGTTTTGCAGATCTGTCCATTCAATATGCAGTATGTTTTGTGGACTCTAGTGTGGTGTGTGTTGTAGGCTGAGAATTTATATGATTTTTCCTTTGATGTCAAATTCCACTGATCTCAGTGTACAGCTTCAGACGGCTGATGATGGGAATACTATGATTACCCAGACACACTCAAAGCATCCCAAGTGGGATTAAACTGGGGGGAAAAAATGACACGTGTAGTACTACACTCATTTTGTGAACATCTTTAAATCAAATCGAATCACCTTTATTTCTATAGCGCTTTTCACAACACCGATTGCTTCAAAGCATGCAGCTTTACAGTGATGATAATGAATTTTGCTTTAGATGAAAAGCTAAAGTGAGTTTTTGATTGATTAATTTCTGTTGTAACTGATTTCAAAATGTAAAAAAAAACATATTGCACAAAATGAAAACAATAATGTAAATTGTATTATTATAAGTATGAATCAAAAAATTAAAAGCACATTTAAAAAAAATAAGCATGATTTCATCTCTTAAATGTCTTAGTGTGTGTTTTGGTCATAATTTTGACTTTTTTAAAATCTAATTTCAGCTTTTTATCTCATAATTAGGACTTTTAATCATAATTAAAAATTTGAATTTTTATCTCACAATTCCATCTCACAGTGACTTAGCGTGTCATATTTTTGACTTTTTATCTAATAATGAGGACATTTAAAGTCATATTTTCAACATTTTATCTCTTAATTATGACTTTATGATAATTGAAATGAGCTGATCAGTAATATAGTTGAATATTTAGTGTCCTCAACTGAGCAAGCCAAATCCTTTACATGAGATCTTTACTATTTCTACTGCTTTTCCTAACAATATGAATAAATGGAGAGAAAATTGAGACTTTTTTTTTTTAATCCGATTGAAACGGCTTCTTGAACAAGAACAAATGTAGGGCAGGGCTTGATTTTGTTCATGGGGAATTGATTGGATGGTTGTGGTTTGCTATTGGTCGATCTCAAGTGACAGATTATTATTCCTTCACAAATTAATCTATAATTATGATAGACTACACAACTTTATAATACAGTATTATTTGCAAAGTTATTTTTAAATCATTATTATTATTATCCCTGGTTCATTGGGGTACTCTTGCAAGAAAGCAGCAGTGGCTGGGACATACTTTAAAGGGTTAGTTCACCCAAAAATGAAAATTCTTTCATTAATTACTTACCCTCATGTCGTTGGACACCCGTCAGACCTCCGTTCGTCTTCGGAACACAAATGAAGTTATTTTAGTTGAAATCTGATGGCTCTGAAAGGCCTCCATTGGCACAATGCACGGTTCACTCTCAAGACCCTTAAAAGGTACTAAAGACGTCGTTACAAAGTCCATCTCACTACAGTGGTTCTACAATAACTTTATGGAGTGACGAGAATAGTTTTTGTGCGCAAAAAAACCCTAAATAACCCCTAATATGACATTAAAAAATCATGAAGCTTCAAAGCGTTATGAATCAGTGAGTCGATTCAGCAGTTTGGATCGCCAAATTTCAGCAGTTTGACGGTTTGACACGCAATCCGAATCATGATTCGACTCACTGATTCATAACGCTTCGAAGCTTCATGATGCCGTGTTTTGAAATCGTCATCACTATAGTCGTTATTTAGGGGTTTTTTGCGCACAAAAACTATTCTCATCACTCCATAAAGTTATTGTAGAACCACTGTAGTGAGATGGACTTTGTAATGACGTCTTTAGTACCTTTTAAGGGTCTTGAGAGTGAACCGTGCATTGTGCCAATGGCTAATCAACTAAATCAACTAAAATATCTTCATTTGTGTTCCGAAGATGAACGGAGGACTTACGGGTGTCGAACGACATGAGGGTAAGTAATTAATGACAGAATTTTCATTTTTGGGTGAACTAACCCTTTAAGCATCACCTCCGCTTAAAAAGATGCAGTCTAATCCTGTTTACATGAAATAAGACTGTTCCCAAGCAGGTTTGAGCTTACGGGCCTGTTGCTATGACAGCAACTCCGGGATGAGCTTCGAATAACCTAACAATCCTGGATCATGTCAAATCATCAACAATGAAATCCTGCTAATTGAGTAATCCACAAAGAACAGACCCCATGTCATTGCAAGAGGGAGGGGAAGTCATTTTGATTAAAGATTACAAGGGCGCATTAATTAAAGGAAATAATGATAATGAAATCATTTAAATAAATATTGCAATATTCCATAAAAAAAGGGGAAAAAAGTATCAATTTTGATTTCATGGTGACTAAAGAGTTAACTGCCTCATTTATTTAAAGGGGTGGTTGATTATGATGAACTTTAATTTGTGTGTAATGTTGCTGTTTGAGCATAAACAACATCTGCAAAGTTACAACGCTCAAAGCAAAGGAGATATTTTCTTTTACAGAAATCGCTTTTTAAGGACTACAGCAGTAGTCTTCCCTATTTTTTTTTTCAGGAAAGCCACATTGATATGACAAAATCAATAGGAGCCACTTTTACCGCAAAGTATCAAAAGTTACATCCAGTCATAAATAGCATGTCTGATTATCAGTCTGTCATCCCTGAACATACAATATGCTATGCAAAAAATACAAAAGGTAGATAGATAGTGGGTAGGCATAATATATTTTTAACGTAAACTTTCTTTTAGTGCTGTTTTAAACTAGATTATTCACACATTTTTCTGTTTAAAACACATTTTTAATATATTTTATAATGTAATAATTTCACAGTAAATCACATCAAACTTCAATAGTAGTTAGTGCTGCTATGACTTTAAGATCTGCCGCTGCCGAACTTGACATCTGTCACACGCGTCCCATTTCCTCACAACTCTTTGTTCATTTAAGACGTTATTGAACTTATTTAAAACTCTTCTTCTGGGGATACTCGACAAAACGGACATTTAGGCATAATTCTGTGTTTTATAGTTTGTTCAAGAGCGAAAGAGAACTGGATTCTCTGTGGTCATGATGCTGGCACATAACCCACACCACTCAACCTAGTTGACAATGCGTATCATATGAACGTAAAAAGTCATTTTGGCTTATAAATTGCACAATAAATACAAATTGTGTTATAGATGCGCATTTCATGAGAACCTGTGTTGATCTATAAGAACACATTCGCCGTTAAAAGCTGGAAAACAGCCAAAAATGACAACTCCGCAGTGAGTCATAGGCGTAAGGCCAAAGCAAGTTTTAATATCCTTTCTAGTCTGTATTTCCATTTTTTATAGGAATTATTTGTAATAGAGCAGACACTTTGAGTTTTTAATGGGTTTTAACGGGAACATGCAAAAAAGGCCATGTTGAGAAGAGGAAGAGTTAGTCGAGCACATTTGAGAGTCTGCTCAAGCTGCATCCGTCTTTTCACATTTATTGCAATACAGTACGAACACATATGCAATAGCATGTCATTAAGCAAGATGACAACATAAGTATAACCGTAATTACACTAAACTATACCTGTTCTATCTTCATGCAGCAGATATTCTCTGTATTTCTCAACAGTTCCCACACAAGCGATTTATAGATTATCATAACAGAATATGCTAATCAATGACTTGAAGATAAGTCCACATCAGCTACATAAATTCATCAACTAACCATTCAGAAACGTCCTGTCTCATTCTACATGTTGTCACTTCTTCTTGAGTCTCTCCATCATTGTCTGACTCTGGCTTGAACATAAAAGGCGGAACATTTTCTGACATTTTCTTTGCATGTCTGCTTGAGGTAACCAGAGCTGCTAACCAAGCGGTAACCTCCCTCAGTTTCTCTTGAAGCCAATATGGAAGTGACTTAAACTGCAATTCATCGACCGGCCACTAGAGACAGAAAAACTGCTCTTCAGAATCCTATTGGTGACGTCACGGACACTACGTCCATATTTTTTTTACAGTCTATGCTGCTAACACAAGCTCTTGAAGCTCCGCCCTCTTCCTGAAAGGGGGCCGGGAGCAGCAGCTCATTTGCATTTAAAGGGGGACACACAAAAACGGCACGTTTTTGCTCACCCTCAAAAAGTGATAATTTTAACATGCTATAAAAAAATGATCTGTGGGGTATTTTGAACTAAAACGTCACACACACACACTGGGGACATCAGAGACTTATTTTACATCATTATAGGACCCCTTTAAAGAATTTTCAGAGAAACACTCTATAACAAAAAAGTACTCTATTAAGCCCTCTGAGCTATAATAATAAGCGCATTTTGGTTTGTTCCTCCTTTGCTGACTGCAAGTGTGTGTGTGTGTGTGTGTGTGTGTGTGTGTGTGTGTGTGTGTGTGTGTGTGTGTGTGTGTGTGTGTGTGTGTGTGTGTGTGTGTGTGTGTGTGTGTGTGTGTGTGTGTGCGTGTGTGTGTGTGTGTCCGTGCGTGCGTGTGACACACGTCAATACCTGTGACAGTAGTGGAGCAGGTGTGGTTATGAATGAGGGACAGTTCTTCAAACATCATCCCCGGCTCAATGATGTGCAGCCTCTGGCCAGCCCTAGATGCCTCCAGTTTTCCCTCTGTTAACAAACACACACACACACACACACGTCATCTACATCCCTCAAGGTTGCCGGGAGTGACAGGTGTTGAGCGGCAGTATGCCTGTCACATAGACAGATGATCTGAATCTGACCCATCACAGATTAGGCACGGAGATGCTCAGAACCCAAACAATACAGCACATCAGGACAAATATTGCCCTCCTTCTTAACAAATCACGGCTGGGGATTAGCACAGCTCACGGACAGGTATTGATGAACACTTTAATGGTTGGTAATAGATCTCTCTCCTGCTCTCTTTTTTTTTTTAACTTGCAACCTGGGTATTTAGACACGCACTGACATTTGAAAACTCATCCCACCTCACATCACCAGCAGGAATGTTTTCTCTCGCTCTATCTTCCCAGAAGCAGGTCAGTCTCACACCTCTCTTGCTACCTGCCTGGTCCTGCAAACGCTATGGGAGGTGCATACTAATTATTGTGCCTCAGAGAAAGGAACAGAATGAATGACTGTCTGAAATCCACTTGAAATGTTAGTCAAGGTGACTTGCACCAATGACATAATTTATTATTTTGACCATTTTTTGACCTTAACAATTAAACAGGATGTTTTTGATACTGTATCTTTAAGAATTATATGTGACTCTTTGCTGCTTGTTCTTGATTTCAATCGGAATAAAGCACAACCCGGCAAGCAATTTTGCGTTTAAAAGACATTTAATAGCTGTCCAAACACAGCCTTGACGTCCAGGCTAAAACAAGGCAAAATTTGGGCTGTCAATGACAATGTAACAGACGTCTAACCATAGCCCAAGAATAGACTAGTCATCTAGAATATGAACATGTCAAAGAAATGAAACCAAACACATTGTAATCACTGTTGACTTTGCTTACATGATGGATTATCATACATCTGTCAAGTTATTTTGGACAAAAAAAACGACATGTAACCAAAACTTAAGGTCATTTTGGCTAGAAGTGGGTTACTCATAGCCAGACTATATCGGGTCTATAGTTAACCAAGACGGTGAAATGAAGGCTATTGCTTGCTGGGAAGTCTTTTTTTAAATGAAGTTGGACTAACAGATATGTATAATTAGAATGTAGCTTGCCTTCATCCAGCATGTTAGCCTAGAAATCTAGATGCACCCTAGCGGCAGCAAATGTAATTTGCAGCCAGGGTCGTCTAGCAACTCTCCGTTGGCTTGCGAGCATGAAAAACCAAACTCTAGTCAGGCCAATCACATATAGAGTAGAGAGTTGGTGGGCGGGCTTAACATAATGACGGCAGAGTTGCGACGTTTCCGTGTGAATTTCCTGCTACTTCCCTGCTAACAAAGAATGGCACTGAAGTCATTCTTAAAAAAGGAAGATGTGTTCGGAGTTTTGCCATATCTCCGCTGGTGGGAAAACGCATGGGACTCAGCCACAACCCACTTGTGATTGTTATTTCACCACTGATAGTGCTCTGGTTGGTTGTAGCGTTATCCTATTGCGTGCAGAGGGAATTTGAAAAAAAAAACGTATATCCTGCCCCTGTAATTGAGCCCTGCCAATGGTGTGTTCCCAGACCCCCATCAAGATGTTGGGTCTGGAAATTCACCATTGACAGGGCTCAATCCGAGGGGCGGGATAAACGGTTGTCTTTCAAATTCCCTCTGCACGCAATTGGATAGCACCATGAGCGCCACAACCAACCAGAGCAAAGAAGAAGGTGAAGCCAAGCTAACGTTAGTTGATAGACTTTCGCCGTATCCAGTAGGCAAAACTTCGAACATATCTTCTTTTCTTAAGAATGACTTCAGTGCCGTTCTTTGTTCTTTTCTCTAAGAAAAGCTTAAAAGATTAGTTCACCCAAAAATGAAAATTCTGTCATTAATTACTTACCCTCATGTCGTTCGACACCCGTCAGACCTCCGTTCATCTTCGGAACACAAATGAAGATATTTTAGTTGAAATCTGATGGCTCTGAAAGGCCTCCATTGGCACAATGCACGGTACACTCTCAAGACCCTTAAAAGGTACTAAAGACGTCGTTACAAAGTCCATCTCACTACAGTGGTTCTACAATAACTTTATGGAGTGACAAGAATAGTTTTTGTGCGCAAAAAAACCCTAAATAACGACTTATATAGTGATGATGATTTCAAAACACTGCATCATGAAGCTTCGAAGCGTTATGAATCAGTGAGTCGATTCAGCAGTTTGGATCGCCAAATTTCAGCAGTTTGGCGGTTTGACACGCGATCCGAATCATGATTCGACTCACTGATTCATAACGCTTCGAAGCTTCATGATGCTGTGTTTTGAAATCGTCATCACTATATAAGTCATTATTTAGGGGTTTTTTTGAGTACAAAAACTATTCTTGTCACTCCATAAAGGTATTGTAGAACCACTGTAGTGAGATGGACTTTGTAATGGCGTCTTTAGTACCTTTTAAGGGTCTTGAGAGTGTACCGTGCATTGTGCCAATGGAGGCCTTTCAGAGCCATCAGATTTCAACTAAAATATCTTCATTTGAGTTCTGAAGATGAACGGAGGTCTTACGGGTGTCGAACGACATGAGGGTAAGTAATTAATGACAGAATTTTCATTTTTGGGTGAACTAACCCTTTAACTCCAAGTCTTCCAGAGTCGCGGCCAAAGCCGATTCAAAAGGCCGCTGTTCGTCAGCTTCTTTGTTTACGAGTAGCACGCAGAACCTCCGCAACTCTGCCGTGACGTGCCGTCATTATGTTAAGCCTGCCCACCGACTCTACACACGCTCGCTGTGATTGGCCTGACCAGAATTTGGTTTATCCAGCTCTCAGGTCTACCGAGAGTTGCTAGACTACACTCGCTGCAAAATAAATGTTCTGTTATATGTTATAATTATATGTTAAATAACTTATTACCTTGCAAATACATGTCAGCTAACTGTCATTAGAGTATTAGTTGACTGTAGTAGACTGTAGACTGTTAGTTTAGGGTTCGAGTTAGTAGAGTGAGTTGACATGTAGTTGCAAAGTTAAAATAGCAACTAGATTATATTTACACTGAGTGAAAATAAAATATTATATTAAAGGGTAAATTTAGTGATTTAACTTTAGGCTTTGTATCAGTAGAAACCCGGTAGTATATTCAAATTATGGTACTTTCCCACCTCATATCCCCCTGAGACGAGAGAATTATGCATTTTATTTCTGGAAAAAATCCTCAGATGACGCAAATATCGTCATTTTGCGTCATTGAAGGATTTTTGGGCCAGAGGGTAAAGACTACAGCCACTAGATGGAGCTGTTCTGCATGTTATCAACCCGCCCATAGGGGAGAGATCTCACGCACAGAATGTAAGACACAGACGGCCGCACGGACATTCATAACGGGGAGATGCAGAGCAAAGTGAGTGTTTCAACTTTTTAATGAATTCTTCCAGGGCGATGCAGAGCAAAGTGGGTGTTTCAATGAATTCCTGTGATAGTTTAGCTTCCATATGCGATCAGAAAATGTACCAGACTGGCGCTTAACGTTACCTCAGCTCTACTCCGCTCTTCGTGATGAATGAAATTTGACACTGCTGCGTCTGTGCCGTGACTTTTGTTCGGCTCACTCACACTTTATTGAAAATACACGTTCAGTTTTTAATTGTAGTGTTTATTCTCTAACTGAACGAAATTATTGTATTACTATGAAGATCAAAACTATGGTGTACGGAGTGGCCTCGTAGGGCAGCGAAGCAAGTGCATTCTGGGAGTTGTTGTCTTTCATCCACATGAGACAAAAATACCTTTTCTGTCTTTTCTCAGTCTAGAAGGCACCAAATTCAAAAATAATTTCACATTTCTACTACATAAATGACCCAGTTTAAATACAAAGCTTAATGCTAAATCACTGAAGTAACCCTTTAATGATAATTTCTATTTACACTAAGTCCAAATAGCAATAGATGCTATTTACACTTGGTGTAAATAGCAAATAGATTATATTTACACTGAGTGAAAATAACATATTTTCTTAGCGATAGATGATATTTACAATAAGCACATATAGCTGTAGGCTATTTACACCAAGTGTAAATAGCAACTAGATTATATTTACATTGAGTGAAAATAAAATATTATCTTAATGATCATTTCTATTTACTATAAGTGCAAATAGCGATAGATGCCATTTACTCTAAGTCCAAATAGCAATAGATGCTATTAACACCAAGTGTAAATAGCAACTAGATTATATTTACACTAAGTAAAAAAATAACATATTTTCTTAGCGATAGATGATATTTACATTAAGCACAAATAGCTGTAGCTGCTATTTACTAAGTGAAATAGCATACTAAGTGAAAATAGTGATATATTCTATTTACACCATATAAAAGTAGCAGATCTTTGCAATATGTGTAAATAGTAATAACATGCAATTTATACTTTATTTTTACAGATACATACTATTTGCACCTCAGCACTGTTGTACATTAACAGGATGCAATAATAACATAGAGTGTAAATGATTATATTTATTAAAATGATTAAATGGATGCCGCCTTAATGGGACAATGAAACCTACCCCTAACCCTACACAATAAATGCTTTTATTATTATTAAACATTTCATTAGGCACTTTATTTCCACTTTTAAAAACAAATTCTTAATTTTTATTGAAAGTAAATGCCTTTCCGATGTGATATGTGATGGGAAAAGGGATAAGAGTGAACTCTGCAAAAGGCGGATTCGAACCCAGGTCGATCGCGTCAAAACTAAGATCATAAAGCCTTACACTTTACTGATTGCACCACTGAAGTGTTTGCATTTTTCTTAATCTTGTTTGGTCCAACCAGGCATTTTTAGGCGGAGCTAGTGCGAATAGCACTTGCCAACAAGTTAAGCTATTTACACTTGGTGTGAGTAGACACTCCGTAATAAAAATGTGGACATCTTCATCCTATTTAAAAGTTTTTGAACCTTTTTAACAGTTGAGTTTGAGTTTGGATCTCAAAGTCATAGTCACTGCTGGAAAGGGTTCAAATATGCAAAAGATGCTGGAAAACTGAAGAATTTGCAGGACCTGGAGGATTTTTCTGAAGAACATTGGGCAGTTTAACTGATCAGGACAAACAAGAGAATCAAGAACAACCATCACCAAACAAAAAAACAGCCGTGGATCATCAGGGAACGATACACAGCATTGAGAATTAATGGTTCATAAACTTTTGAACAGGGTCATTTTTATAAATTCAGCTATTTTTTGTCTTGTGGACTATATGTATACATCTTTTATGTCAAATGTCTTATTCAGGACAGTACTGAATAAAAAATAACACACATTTTCACAGATTCTGCAAAGGGTCTGTACACTTTTGAGCAAGACTATGTAGTTGAAAAATTTGAGTTAAATAATAGGTGAATAGCACAGATGTAGAAGCACCCAACCCTGGTTGTAAGCCTAAACGTGACATAAACTGTAAACTTGTCCCTCAAATCTGATTGGTTGATTGGAATGTTGTTCCAGGATCAACAAAGACGTTGATCCAGGAACATGTTGTACTGAAATCACGTTCATCGTAAGTAAAGTCGCTTAGGTAAGAGAGCTGAAGGGTTACTAGGAGCTGAAAGAAAAAGACAAACAGTACCATAACTTAAGCACATCTCACTGCAATCCATAAAGAAATAACTTATTCAGATACGCCTGGAGGCATGACTGGACCTCGGCTAATAATGAGTGACATTTGAGCATAGGTTATAAGATAACCATGTAAGCACTGGGATCTCTGAATGTTCAGACATGCTCACAAATCAACATGCAGTACGAGTCCAAAGAAAACTCGTACCCTTCTGAGAGGGATTATGAGGTGAGAACAATTCTTTCATTCTCACACTCTTCCTCACCTTCAACGATGTATGCCTGGGTTCCATTATCCCCTTCTTGGAAAACACACACACCCTGTTTGAGCGTGATGGGATAGGCAGAATCCACCAAACACAGCATCTGATCCCTGTCTAGATATTTCACGCACTCATTTTTTGCTAGAGCCGATTCTATCAGCCGCTTTGACCTGAAAGAAATAGAAAGATATGTAGACGAAGAGTCACACTGGGGAAATGTAGCCAGTAGCAGTAGGAGACATGAGAGTGAGTTGAAATTTTCGGAGGGTTCTTACTCTTGACTCTTGCTATAGCTGATTGGCAGGTTTTGTAAGACTAGTTTTGGCTCCACGGTTACTGGCTCTGTTACCACAGCTTTTCTCCTCACTCTCAGGGAAGAAGCACGTTGTTGACCTAAATGCAAATGAAAAGAGAGCAAAGATGAATAATAAGATGTTTTCATAAGATAAAAAAAAGACTGGGTCATCACATCTGAACTCTGCGTGGTTTGTTGAAGTATAATGCATATAAAAATGTTTGCTTTTTCATATACTATTATGGCTGCACTAATGTATTCTTGTGCCCTTGACTTCATGTCTATTGGGATTCTGTGGTTTGGAGTTTCTCAAAATGTAGACTCGTACTTAATTTAAAACTCAATTAAAGGGGACATATCATGAAAATTTGACTTTTTCCCGTGTTTAAGTGCTATAATTGGGTCCCCGGTGCATCTACCAACCCAGATAACGTGAAAAAGGACAACCCAGTAACTTTGTTTTGGTAAGCCTTTCTCTGCAAGCATGTGAAAAAACAAGCCGCTCAGATTTCTCTGATGTAGGAAGAGGATCTTATAATATTACCGCCCCTTAATCTGCACGTTTCCACCAATCGGCAACCTCCCGCAGTTTCTCTTGAAGCCAATACGGAAGTGACTTAAACTGCAATTCATCGACTGGCCACTAGGGAATCACTAGAATCTCATTGAGCCCCATGTTAAAATACCCAACTTTACAGCAGAAAAACACATGTTTACAGCCTGGTACAAATTGTGGGTTTGGTCTATACGATTAATTTTGCCCTTCATGACAACTGTGAGGGGGGTGCATTATTTTATAACTAATTTGTTTGCATTATATAAAGCTTTAAAGTCCTGCATAATTAAGGGCGTGGCCACTTTGAGTGACAGGTGGATAGCCATTTATCTGCTGTCTGTTAGTCACACGTCACCTCAGCTCCTCCCACGTCCCGCCTCTTTGCCCATTTTCCATTATCCGGGAGTGACGCGCAATGACGCGCTGTCAAGATGGCAACGGCCAGCTCGTCCCTACTTTGCGCTTCAAAACGGCTCTTCAGAATCCTATGGGTGACGTCACGGACACTACGTCCATATTTTTTTTACAGTCTATGGCTTCCACCCACGTTGCCGCCATTTTGTTTTCGCAAGCGACAATGGTGAACAAGACCCTTGTGTGTATTTGAAAGTTTAAACACAACAAAAAATGTGCAAGAGACGTTACTCACGAGACTTGACGTCTGACAGTCACAGCGTGTGCTTCAGATAAGTGTGCTCAGAAAACGATCAATTAGAAACTAATATAGCTTTAAAACGTGCGGAAATAATAAACTTTAATGATGAAAGAAGAATGTGAGAGATAATAATCAAAACCAAGCAGATGTCTTCCTTAGCTATAGGACCATTTTTGGGGATTTCCGCCTGGATTTGACCAACCCAAATTGAAACATTTCGCATACCCACATACAGTGGTCTAGATACACAATTTTGGTGTCATTTTACAGGAAACCCTTTGAAGTTACATAAAACACTGCTAAAAGTGATAAATATGTAAGTATATGTTGTCTGTAATACCCCCCACACACACCCAAAAAAAAAAAGTACATTCACTTTTGAAAGTGTACAACTCTGGCACCCTGCAAACAGTTTTGGCTTTTTCCACTGGATGCAGAAAATACCAGAAAAAACTTATTTTGTCTGTATCATGTTGTATGCAATATTTATTCAAATGGATCTGAAGGGAGGAATATTACCTTTTTTTAAATGTAATTTCCACCTACCCAAATCTCTCCAATACAAGTCTCCCCATGTACAGAGGTATAAAGTCAATATCCCAGTGTCACAAATTTTTTTTTTCCAGTGTTTGCTGAAATATGCTGGAAACAGCCAAAACTGCCTGCAGGGTGATATAGCACACTGGGCCTGAGATATACAGTTTCAAAAATGAATTTATAAAAAAAAATCAAAAATTTCAAAAAGCGTTTTTTGGGTGGGTTTATTACAGCTCAGACAACATATACTTTTTTGGGTTTATTAAAGCTCAGATAACATACACTTAAAGGGTTAGTTCACCCAAAAATGAAAATTCTGTCATTAATTACTCACCCTCATGATGGACACCCGTAAGACCTCCGTTCATATTCGGAACACAAATGAAGATATTTTAGTTGAAAGCTGATGGCTGAGAAAGGCTTCAGATAGGCCTCCATTGGCATTCAGTACATTGACACTTCCAAGATCCATGAAAGGCACTTAAAACGTCGTTACAAAGTCTATCTCACCACAGTGGCTCTACAATAATTTTACGATGCGACGACAATAGTTTTTGTGTGCGCAAAAAAAAATCAAAATAACACCTTTATCCAACTTGTTCTCGACTTCCGTGTGTGCCTCCACGACGCATGCGCGAGAAAATTACGCAGATCCGGCGTTCGGACATATGACCCAGAAGCGATTTGTTTACGAGCAGAGGAAGATGCGCGTGTCTAAGCTGCTGGATTCTACATTGATCGTGCTTTAGGTCTCGGCGTAGTGCTCAAAATGGGACTAAAGTGTGCATTTCATGGATTCCCGAACGCCGGCGCTACGTCATATTCTCGCGCATGCGTCGTGGAGGCACACACGGAAGTCGAGAACAAGTTGGATAAAGGTGTTATTTTGATTTTTTTTTGCGCACACAAAAACTATTGTCGTCGCATCGTAAAATTATTGTAGAGCCACTGTGGTGAGATGGACTTTGTAACAACGTTTTAAGTGCCTTTCATGGATCTTGGAAGTGTCAATGTACTGAATGCCAATGGAGGCCTATCTGAAGCCTTTCTCAGCCATCAGCTTTCAACTAAAATATCTTCATTTGTGTTCCGAATATGAACGGAGGTCTTACGGGTGTCCAACGACATGAGGGTGAGTAATTAATGACAGAATTTTCATTTTTGGGTGAACTAACCCTTTAAATGTTTATCAATTTAGCAGTGTTTTATGTAACTTCAAATGGTTTCCTGTAAAAAGACACCAAAATTGTGTATTTAGACCACTGTATGTGGGTACGAGAAGCTTTTCAATTTGGGTAGGCCAAATCCAGGCGGAAATGGTCCCAGAGTAATTTAGTGTAAATAAGTTACTTTGTGTAAAACAAATGCTAAAGTGATGCATATCTCCAAAGTAGACTTCTAAGCTTTCAAATGGTACCACATATGAGGTCAGAGCTCCTCCACAGAAATTTTAAAGTATATACTTAAACCTCATAAACATCACAAAAACATTAACATAAACCTCAAATGACTATTGATTTATGTGTGTGGAAAGTGTTTGTACTCTCAGAGGAGAAAGATGGCCATATGACCGACAACTTATCCACAGTAATGTTCATACCTATTACTAGGGAAACTAAAACTAGGAAAGTCGACCAAGGACCGACCATTATCGCTATGTAGCCTATCAAAAAACAGCCACTGGGAGTGTGGAGGGGCGACAATGTTGAGCTGCTAGAGTTTGCAAAGTTTATCCATGTATACGCAAATACGAAGTGATCCAGCAACCACCAACGCAAATGAAAACAGAGGCCCCTGATGCATTTTCATTGATCTGATAGCAAGTGGACATAGCTAGGTACACAGGGCCTTAAACATTTTGAGCTTGTCCACTTTTGACCCCTTCCAGAGATATTTGAAAACACATTCAACCGGATTGCTTTTGTAGTGTGTTTAACAAAAGGCCACCTACGCTTCGCCTACTGACCTAATACATAATCATTGTGGGACGTGTTGAAAGAAAGCGCCCCAAAACATTATGCAATTCAAACTTTGCTGCAGTGCAGCAGCAAAACACATGGATCACAAACGAAACTGCAGCTGCTTTCTTCATCCTTTTCATTCGCTTCCTTTCCGATCACACGTAATCCGCATAACATGGGTTCGTTCAGTCAGTAGTATTTGTACGATGAACCCTTGCTCCATAGAACGCTATGTAGAGTGACAAAATAAGAGAGGGGTGTCTTGAAGGAATTGAAACAGAAGTGTTCCCAGAAGACATGCATATTCACACTGACAGTGATTTTCAGTGATAATTTTGAAAGCAGATGATGATATCCAGCTACAGAGACTTCTGTGGAAGAGACTGACTGACAGATCTGTGCAAATGAGCAGTAAGTGATAAGTCACTCAATGTCAGCAACAACAAAAAAAATTAGAACCCAGTGTTTTTCTTTTCTTTTTCTAAATATCTTCTTTTATGTTCCACAGAAGAAAGTAAGTTGTGGATTTTCATATGCTAGGAGAGTGAAGTGATAAAAAATGCCATAAAGTAAGTTTATGGCATTTTTGATTAAAGATTATGACAGCAAAAAATTCCTAATGAAATAATTTGAAAATATATCGCTAAGCTTTTTTGCAGGTAAGTGTGTTCACGACCGGTTTTCATGGGCCATAAATCTAGATTGTGAATAAAGTGAATAAATCTAGATTTACATTCAAAGAGACAATATAGTCTATGCATGAACTGAAGTTTTATTCTTATCCACAACGAAGCAATGTAAAAAATGATGGAGTGCTAAACTCTTGTGTAATGTATGTTTCATTCATACTGGAAGCCAGAGGGCGCTCTCTCCCAGACTCCAAAACGGACTCGTAGAAGTAATAACTTATGACTTTCCAGGAAATCTCTTACATGGTGTGCGTCTCAATCAGCTCCCTAGATCAGTAGTCAGTAGGGTTTGGTACCAAACTCGGTACTTTTAAGGGCACCGACCGAATTAGGTCTGTACCACCGAGTACCGATTCACATTAAATCAATCATCTGGTGATATAGACTAATGTCTATGAATATTAAACCGCAAAAAGACTATTTAAATACGAATCCTGCGTGTCACTGTGCGAATGAATGCCGTATACACGCGGTTTACCTCACACACACACTCCCTCAGAATCGCTCGTGGCGGCCGCATGTTTCCATCTCTGCCGTCTCATATGAGGACATGAACGGACGAACGTCATCTCCAGAGCCACTGAGTCACTTTATGAACATTTTACCATTTCATTTGAGAAAAAACTACCGTCATGTCATAAACACACAGAAACTCAAAGGTCTTCACGACAACCCGTCAAAATAAAAGTTTGGCTAACTTGACAAATACATTACTGTTGTACAGTAGAATTTAGATACGTCTCAATATAATACTAATACTAACACCAATGTAATAATAATAAATTATCACATCTTTATTTTTTAACTAATAAATTACAAATTTTCTTCATGTTTTAATTTTCACCATTTAAAGTTAAAGGTAGGGTAGGTAAGAATGATCTAAAACACTTTTGTCCAAATTTGTTTAAACTTTCTTTATATGTCAATACATAATTAAAATTTAAGTACTCTGAAAAAGAGAGTATAAAAATCGAGTGACTCTAGACTTTTTAATCTGCAATAAACACCGCTCATTATTTTCGTTCGGGCCGAAACAAGTGATTGGCTTGGGTGACTGTCACTCTCTCTCGCTACCATGGCTACCACCGCTTTTGCTACAGGATCTGCCCACATGCGCGCGCCCCAGTGTTGCCAAGTCGGGCTACTTCAATACAGTCCGCGGGTTGAAGCGACCCCAATTATGTGATATTTTGCCCCGGGATTTGCGAATTTTAGCAGGCAGCCCTACCAAAAAGACACATATATTACCCCCCACATTTTTACCGGAGAAACACGATTGGGCTTGTTTTGGGCTAGTTTTGAGTAGCAATTGGGCGGATTTTGTTGTGAAAACCTGGCAACCCTGGCGCACCCGTTTGATTTGAGGAGTTCAAGAGGCTGTATTTCTGCTGGACAGGTTATCTTTCATTTTGATTATACATTTTTTTGGTTTATGTTTTCATGAAGCATGTCTCACTAGCACACGTAGCTGCCTAATATACGTTAGCTAACATAACATTACTTAGCATAAAGTTACAATGTTATACGTTTAGCGAACCATTAGTAGAGACGATAAATACTCAATATGCTTAGCTCAAGTTGATCGCTGTCGTGTTGAATTTCGCAAAATGTAACTTTAGATAACAAAATGCATGTGTAAAAGCTAGTACACCGCATCCAGGAACTTTTTTTTAGAACTAAGTCAGCTTTAGCTACTACCCTCAGTCCAAACTCTTTTACCATGTTCATCGGGAACTTTACCTGCACGTTTATTTCGGCCCTTGGTTTGTTTTTATATTCTCTACCTTACTGATGTTTTTATCTTGTATCTGTGTGTGTCATAGACACTGTGTTGTGTGTGTATTTTAAACTTTACCAGTATCGTTATTCTAGCTTGATAGTGAGTACTAAAAGACATCTTATTTGTTTATATTCATAATGATAAAGTTAGATTTTTTATTACATGTGATTCTGACATGATGTCACTACATGCACTCCGCTCCTTCTTCTCCGCTCGTCTCAGGTAAATAATGCGTCTTCCAGCTGATCGCGGTCGGCGTAGCGCGTTCATGTGTTTTGGGGGCGTGGCTTTGGAAAGAGCCCAGAAGGGAGAAGGTGGAGTGAATGGAAATAATGAGCTGTCTTTAAAACAGTCGTGAGAGGTCTACAGACACTCAATTTTTATACTTTCTTTTTCAGAGTACTTACATTTTAATCATGTATTGATATATAAAAAAAGTTTAAACAAATTTGGAAAAAAAGTTTTTTAACCAAATCTTACCTACCCTACCTTTAAGTTGTGCAGCACTTTGTTTGACAAAAAAAGTTTAATTAAATTAAAAGATAAATTAAATGAATGTCTTTTGTCTTCATTTGATTACCAGAAAATACACAACACATAAATTGTTGGAAATAGTTTCATAAAAATTAAATTAAAAAGAAAAAAATATATAATATGGTTGTTTTTATGAATTAAATTAAGTACCCAGTAGCCTACTATTTACAAGTAAATACAGCATCAATTTACAGTATACAAACATCACAGACAATGGCAGACAGAGACCAGGGCAGCTCTGGCATAATGTCAATAACACTTCTATAAACGACTTACAGGTTCTTTATAGTTATTGATGTAAACATCCCTATGATGTAAACATGTGGACTAGGCCTACCGGTACCGAATTTAAAATGTGAACGGTACCCAACCCTAGTAGTCAGGGCACTGATCAGGGAGTCGGCCATTTTAAGGGCTGTCTCAATCGCAGAATCCTTCCAGTGCACTGAAACGTTCGCTCTCTAAAAGTCCCACAATGCACCTCAAAACCCAGGATACATCGATGCTCACAATGCTCCCTTAACGGAAGTTCTGAAGCACGAAACTTAAATCATGTAAGCCAACTCACTACACGTAACGACCGACAATGACATGCGATTTATGTTTTTAAAAATAGAAACCATTATTTTATTATATTTCAGGATAAATATGCATCATTAGGCAGGTAATGAACACAATCTAGCTAAAATGTATCATTTATTTACGGCTGAAATGTTGCATGTATCAAGCAAAGTATTTATCATAATGTACTTTAAATAACATTACCAGTAATGTCAGAAAGATATCAGCTTTGCTGTTGTTCATAAATACCAGTAATGATATTGATGGAATGAGGATGGAAATAGACACGCCACCGGAAATAGAGTCATCAGTGTCCCAATGTGTAGTGAGCCAGCGTCCTTTACCGTCCTTTCCTAGTGCCCGAATTCGTTTACAAGATATACTGATTCACGAGCTCTGGAGCTAGGGAACTGAATGAGATAGCAGGTAGCAGACCAGGGCTGAATCCGAAATTGCCCTCTAAACCCTCAATCACTGTTCCCTACATTAGTTCACTAATACAGTTCACTTGAAGGAGTGAATGAAAACGAGTGAGTGAATTCGGACAGCTGTTGAGTGTACATTGTGTACACGTATTTAATCATTACTGAAGTGCATTGTGGGATAGAATCCATGATGACTCAGTGAAAAAGTCTTTGTAGTGCATAAACCAATCATACAATTGTCATAGGAAGAAATGCTATAGAACACAAATGATTGTATGGTGGTTAATGTTCAGCAGTGTATTTGATTTAATTAACAGCGAGAGATAGGGAAAAATAAAACCTGTCAGTTAGACATACAGGTCTGAAAAAACTAGAATTACACTTGAAATTTCTGTCCCCATTTCTGCAGACGAAACCCAATAAACGCTGTCATGTTATCTTGCATTCTGAGGCGGATACCTGGTGTTTTGGGAGTGCAATCGTGTGAGACGCTTCTGGGACTGGGAGGTAATTATACCCAACCACTTTGATGACAGACTTTGGCTCAGGAATTTCAGAATGACAAAAACAACATTTCTATCAGGACCACTATACTCAAAGATTGATTGACAGTTACCATATCATTTGGATTGGCGGTATGGTTCTGTTCAGGCCAGCCTGAGAGCAGGGAGAGCAGCGAGAGCATCAATAACCCCCTTTAGGGTGAACAGAACAGAACAAACAATGCAGATATCATTATTGTCAATATTAAAGTACAACATAATTCGGGAATTTAGTCTGATTCAAGGGGAATCAGAATACCAAATCCTGACTGGATGAGAGGATGAGCTGGGAATGGAGGAGGGTAAATGAGCTCTGGAGAAACGTGATAGCTGCTGATTAGGGTTGTGATATCATCGTCCATCGTGATGGCTGACCGACATCATGATGGAGCGCCACCATCGTGATGCCACGTCCCCATTGCGGGTCTGTTGTGAGTGCGACACACACTAATCCTCTTCTATAGTTAAAGGGTTAGTTCACCCAAAAATGAAAATTCTGTCATTAATTACTTACCCTCATGTCGTTCGACACCCGTAAGACCTCAGTTCGTCTTCGGAACACAAATGAAGATATTTTAGTTGAAATCTGATGGCTCTGAAAGGCCTCCATTGGCACAATGCACGGTTCACTCTCAAGACCCTTAAAAGGTACTAAAGACGTCGTTACAAAGTCCATCTCACTACAGTGGTTCTACAATAACTTTATGAATCGGCGAGAATAGTTTTTGTGCGCAAAAAAACCCTAAATAACGACTTATATAGTGATGACGATTTCAAAACACGGCCTCATGAAGCTTCGAAGCGTTATGAATCAGTGAGCCAAATCAGCAGTTTGGATCGCCAAATTTCAGCAGTTTGGCGGTTTGACACGCGATCCGAATCATGATTCGACTCACTGATTCATAACGCTTCGAAGCTTCATGAGGCCGTGTTTTGAAATCGTCATCACTATATAAGTGTCGAACGACATGAGGGTAAGTAATTAATGACAGAATTTTCATTTTTGGGTGAACTAACCCTTTAAACTAAAAACTCAACAGGGATTGATCTTTAAATTAAATTGAGAATGTAACTAATGCATATATCTGCTATTTTAAATATTGTAATCTATGCCAGATATATATAGCCTACATTTTGAAATAATTTGAGGATGAAACATCCATAAGCATGCGTGTTTATTTTAGCACTTCCGTCAGTGAAACAACACACTACAGCCTATAAAACATTTAAACGATTATCAGTAAATAATGGTAACCTAAAGAATATAAGACAATTAAATATTAGTTCGAAATATATTTGATTCATACTACTTCCCCGCAAAGATGCGTTATAAACCGCTCTGCGCGAGATGAAACGAGCTGGAAAGACACCTTTTCGAATATCCTCGTCTTCATGTTTTCTCCTGATGTTGCAAAGCAACACTTGTTGTAAAAGTTCTGAAGAGCGGATTTTATCTTCCACAGGGTCAAGACATTTAGGCAATGTTTGATATTCAAATAAACCAAACTTGATGCGCCTTACCAAGTTTATTAACAAGAACAAACAAAATTTTAAGTAAAAAGGTATTCGTCCTACAGTGTTTTTTACACTTTACCACAGTAAAGGATGTGAATAGTTATAATAGACTTAATTATAAGCAAACGAAAGGAAGAAACGTTTATAATCCCCTGCGAAAATGGGTGCGACGTGAGTGAAGATTTGGGAAAAGAAACGAGATGTCCATGTCCATTGGGATAAAATGGACTAGGCCTATTGTTAAAATTCACGGAAAATCGGGTGACCAGATCGCAAAACAGAATGAAAAAGTGCTATCTGACCATTATTTCCTTTCTAGGCTAAACAAACTTTGCTTCACTCCTGTGGTAATATTCACGTGAAACAGCATTCACACACAAAACACTGGGTTAGTAAAATAACAAAATTATATTTTTAAAGTAGAAAATAGCATTTATGTAAAGAGATATATTAAAATAAAAAGAGCTCAACTCTTACGTGGAAGGAACCTATTTTCCCCCCTCACGTGCAACCTAGCGGATGAGTCATTATTTGGGTTAGTAAAAAATAACAAAATGATAGTTTTAAGTAGAAAATAGTATTTATGTAAAGACATATAGTAAATTATCTACCTATCTACCGCTTTTGATTCATTTGAATTTTTTTCAATTGAAGGGATAGTTCACCCAAAAATGAACATTTTATGTTTATCTGCTTACCCCCAGGGCATCCAAGATATAGGTGACTTTGTTTCTTCAGTAGAACACAAATTAAGATTTTTAACTCCAACCGTTGCAGTCTGTCAGTCGTATAATGCATGTAACAAAATCTATGGGAGTAAAAAGAAACATGCACAGACAAATCCAAATTAAACCCTGCGGTTTGTGATGACACAAAACGATCAGTTTGTGCGAGAAACCGAATAGTATTTATATTATTTTTACGCCAGATCGTGTACAGACCTCACCCACCGGAAGTGAGAGCGTGCTCAAGGCTGTTGGGCATAGTGGTGTATTAGAGGTAAAAAAATTATATAAATACTGTTTGGTTTCTCGCACAAACCGATCGTTTTGTGTCTTAATGGTGCGTTCACACCGGACGCGAAAGGTTGCCCTCGCCGGCTTTGACGAGCGCTGAGCGCCCCTGTCCGCTGGAGCTCACAACTCCGAAAACGCCAGATAAAATGTTCAAATAGGCACTCTTTATATAAATAAACCACATATTTGAGCTTTAAACAACTACATTATCGACTGAAAAAGTCTTAAAACTACTTTTGTCACACATTAACAGTAGATTTTAACAAAAAAAAGACGTGTAAACACAGTCCATGTCAGCCATTTCTCAACGAGACGAGCCGCTGGCAGAAGCCCCGCCCATGACGCGAATTTGCGTCTGTTGTGCATTGAATGCCACGTGCGATTCGCGCAAATTTCACGCGCGATTGAAGCGAGTAAACTCAAATTGTTCAAGCGTCCACCTTCTTGCGATTAGCGCAAATTATTTGCGCAAATCGCGTCTGGTGTGAACGCCACATTAATGTGTCGTCACGAGCCACAGGGTTTAATTTGGATTTGTCTGTGCATGTTTCTTTTTACTCTCATAGATGCATGTTACCATTCACATGCATTATACGACTGCAACGGTTGGAGTTAAAAATCTTCATTTGTGTTCTCCTGAAGAAACAAAGGTGCCCTGGGTGTAAGCAGATAAACATCAAATTTAAATTTTTGGGTGAACTATCCCTTTAAGAAAAAAATCTCTCAACTAATGCTGTAAACATACATGGAGCCCTGTCAGCTGGTATTATTATTAAAGGTTAAAATTAACTAAAATTAGTATAGCCTAATGCTTTTATATAATAATAACGTTATAATATTTTCCAATGATATGAGTTCAAATAAATATGTATAGTAGGGCTGTCAAAAGATTAATCGCGATTAATCGCATCCAAAATAAAAGTTTGTATTTACATAATATATATATTTATATATAAATACACACACATTCATGTATATATTTAAGAAATATTTGCATGTATATACTGTATATACATTTATATAATCTATAATATATATAAATATAAATGTTTTATTTATAAAAATAATATTTTTTTCTTAAATATATACATGCTTGTGTGTGTATTTATATAGAGATAATAATTAACAGAGTACACACACATATATTATGTAAACACAAACTTTTATTTTGGATGCGATTAATCGCGATTCATCTTTTGACAGCCCTAATGTATAGTGCATATATTTATAAAAAATACTCCTCTATAGATCATTTTTCTAGCTAACTAACATTCTATGGTCCATTGGTTCACCCAAAAATGAAGAAGATATTTTATAGAATGTTGGTAATCAAACAGTTGCTGATCCCCATTGACTATAGAAGTCAATTGGGACCAGAAACCCATATTTTTAAAAATATGTTATTTTGTGTTCAACACAACAAAGAAACTAATACAGGTTTACAACAATTTGAGGGTGAGTAAATGCTGACAGAACTTTCATTTTTGGATGAACTATCCCTTTAAATGGCTTTCCTGAGGTAACAAGCTGTATCATTGACCTCTTTCCATGGTTGAAACACAGATCGAGCGATTACATGAGGCGTGATACATTTCTTTAAGTTGTACTATATCTTTCAACATACCTTCTGATGGTAATTTGTTTTTATTTACTAGTAATAACTAGTAGTAAAGAGGAAGAGATGATCAGTTCACATGCAGCTTGAACTGAGGCACTACAGCGATCTCTCACGTCACATTTAAGAGCGCCAAAACGGTTTTTATTATTGTTTGAATATAGAAATAACATTGACAGTATTTGAAAGCTAAGACTATGTTTTTCATATAAAAATAGCATGCTCTGTCTTGTATGCTGGTGTCAGTGTCCGCTTTGCCTGAGTTAGCCTTGTTTTAAAACAAAAAATTATATTTTTTCCTAACATTTACGTGACCCTGGACCACAAAACAAGTCATAAATAGCACGTGTATATTTGTGGCAATAGCCAACAATACATTGTCAAAATTATAGATTTTTCATCATTAGGAAATTAATTAAAGATCATGTTCCATGAAGATATTTAGTAGGCCTACATTTCCTAACGTATTATTAGTTGTAATATGCATTGCTAAGGACTTCATTTGGACAACTTTGATGGCGATTTTCTCAATATTTAGATTTTTTTGCACCCTAAGTCAGATTTCAGATTTTCAAATAGTTGTCTCAGCCAATTTTTTTCCTATCCTAACAAACCATACATCAATGAAAAGCTTATTTATTCAGCTTTCAGGTGATGTATAAATCTCAATTTCAAAGAATTGACCATTATGACTGGTTTTGTGGTCCAGGGTTAGGCCTACATACATATAATTTTATTTTTTATGTATTTGTTGTTGTTTTTTTCCTCAGCATTCTAGTCAAAATGTATTTCTGACGTACAGCCAAAGTCGTATAGCTTAAGACATTTAAAAAATAAAACTGTTTCCGTACCAGCACTGGCTGCAGAGATGCCTGGAGCGGAGAGGCGCAGGCGGTCGAGCTCCCCCTGCAGGCGGCGTATCAGATCATCTTTAGCGTCCAGCTCCAGCTCCAGCTCGTCGATAAGAGCATCTCTTTGCCGTAACTCCTCAATCTTCAACTGAAGTGCGAACTGAAGATCTCTGAGAGTGCCCATGAGCTCTGCATAAGGGGACATAGAGAGGGACTGTGGAGTGAAATAGCCTAACTGGATATTTCAAATAAATTAATGGCAGACAAAACTGAAGTTGCTTTGCAATTATTGAAGTCTCTAAAGCTCGGCGACTGTATAGCCTAATATTAAATTGCAAGCAGCGCTGCATAATAAGCCAGAAGAAGCCACAACAAAACCAAATTTAGCATATTTTTCATTTGTTTAAATATATTGCATTAGACATTACCTGAATAATACGATCGAGGAGCATGAGAATTACAAACACGGCGAAGGCGATTTTCCCTCTGGAATTACAGAGCTGGTCAAATTTTGGAACAGGCTTCTGAAAAAATCCAGAGTGTGAATGTTTGAATCATGTCTTCACAGCACGCGCGGTGATCTCTCTCTCTGTGTGTGTGTGTGTGTGTGTGTGTGTGCGTGTGCGTGTGTGTGTGTGTGTGTGTGTGTGTGAGAGAGAGAGAGAGAGGGGAGGTGATGATGTAGGAGGGCTCATTCTAATAACTAGCATTTACGGAGAATCAAAAACTATGACCACAGTGTTTAGGCTAGACGAGTTGCATAAATCGATTGCTTTCAACCTTTCATTAAAGTCCCCATGAAATCAAAATTTAAGTTTTTTTGTGTGAATGTTAGCCTTACTATTACCTATAAGCTAGTGTGCTCCAAAACAATGACAAAATTCACATTTAGAAGATATACGAATTCAAAACAAACAGTCTTCCGCCAATATGGATCAGTGATTTTGATGACATCACTCTGCACTTCAGCTTCTCATCGGATTTTCTGTCCAATCAAATGCTCCCTAGAATCTGAAGCCCCTCCCCTATACACTATAAATAGATGTTGAAGCTGAGAAATAGGTCACTTGTTTCACACATTTACAATTTTCAACATGGTGAATGGCACATAGTGCGCTATATAGGGGATAGGGAACGATTCAGAGTAAATATGCTTTCCATTGTGGCGAATTAAGTCTGGTTTCATGTTAGTGTCAGTGAACCACAGCTCCGGTCCAGAGACACGAGAGCACAGAGCGGATCATGTGAACGAGTCCAGAGGCACGATAGGATTGTTCGACTTGATACAGCGATGCGCAGACCGATCGGCGACTGACTTGAAGCACTGCATGCCGGTTAGCAATTTTGTCCGACTTGAGACAGCGCCGACGCCACGTGACTTTGCGAGTGATTCGAGAGCAGTCGGCTAATACAGCTGGTGCAGATTCTCTAGAGTGGCTGCACCAGACTGCACAGACTCTGATGACGACACAGCTGTTCCACAATTGGCCGGATTCACTGCATGACAGCGATCATGTGTGTCTCGTGTTTATTCTAAAACCTTCTGTTCCACTAATGCTCACAACTCAGAGATGTATGCGTTCAATAATCTCTACAGCGTCCCTGGGAAAGCCAAACAAAGGTGATTTGACTCCTGGATGAAAATAACAGCGTCTCGATGACATGGCGATAAACACACTCAACGCAACAGTTCCTTTTCTCCACGCGACACGTCCGCTTCTCCACGTGGGACAGCAACAAGACCGCGCCCCCTTTTTCGCGTTTCTTTGTGGGCGGAGGTTAGTCTGTTCTACTGCTCTACTGACGTAATTAAAGAAGGAAGTACCAGGATGTAGTCCAAGCCGGCCGTTCGCTGTAGGCTTTGAAAGGGAACTTCTGTTAAATAAAATATCTCGCTTGGCATTGAACTTTGAGCTTTATAATTTTACAGGTATTATTTATGCTCCAACAGCAACATTACACACTAACTAAAGTTTGAACAATGAAATTGCGAAGAAGGGGACCTTTAAGCAGTGCATGCAGTATTTAATGAAAATGTCTCTGAAACATCTGTGTATTTGACAAATATTGCATTTATTTCACTTCAGCTGAATCAGCACAGAGCGGATCATGTGATCGAGTCAGTCCAGAGACAGGACAACACAGAGCGGATCATGTGATCGAGTCAGTCCAGAGACACGACAGCACAGAGCGGATCATGTGATCGAGTCAGTCCAGAGACAGGACAACACAGAGCGGATCATGTGATCGAGTCAGTCCAGAGACACGACAGCACAGAGCGGATCATGTGATCGAGACAGTCCAGAGACAGGACAACACAGAGCGGATCATGTGATCGAGTCAGTCCAGAGACACGACAGCACAGAGCGGATCATGTGATCGAGTCAGTCCAGAGACACGACAGCACAGAGCGGATCATGTGATCGAGTCAGTCCAGAGACAGGACAACACAGAGTGGATCATGTGATCGAGTCAGTCCAGAGACACGACAGCACAGAGCGGATCATGTGATCGAGTCAGTCCAGAGACAGGACAACACAGAGCGGATCATGTGATCGAGTCGGTCCAGAGACACGACAGCACAGAGCGGATCATGTGATCGAGTCAGTCCAGAGACAGGACAACACAGAGCGGATCATGTGATCGAGTCGGTCCAGAGACACGACAGCACAGAGCGGATCATGTGATCGAGTCAGTCCAGAGACAGGACAACACAGAGCGGATCATGTGATCGAGTCAGTCCAGAGACACAACAACACAGAGCGGATCATGTGATCGAGTCAGTCCAGAGACACGACAGCACAGAGCGGATCATGTGATCGAGTCAGTCCAGAGACAGGACAACACAGAGCGGATCATGTGATCGAGTCAGTCCAGAGACACGACAGCACAGAGCGGATCATGTGATCGAGTCAGTCCAGAGACAGGACAACACAGAGCGGATCATGTGATCGAGTCGGTCCAGAGACACGACAGCACAGAGCGGATCATGTGATCGAGACAGTCCAGAGACAGGACAACACAGAGCGGATCATGTGATCGAGTCAGTCCAGAGACAGGACAACACAGAGCGGATCATGTGATCGAGTCGGTCCAGAGACACGACAGCACAGAGCGGATCATGTGATCGAGACAGTCCAGAGACAGGACAACACAGAGCGGATCATGTGATCGAGTCAGTCCAGAGACACGACAGCACAGAGCGGATCATGTGATCGAGTCAGTCCAGAGACACGACAGCACAGAGCGGATCGTGTGATCGAGTCAGTCCAGAGACAGGACAACACAGAGCGGATCATGTGATCGAGTCAGTCCAGAGACACGACAGCACAGAGCGGATCATGTGATCGAGTCAGTCCAGAGACACGACAGCACAGAGCGGATCATGTGATCGAGTCAGTCCAGAGACAGGACAACACAGAGCGGATCATGTGATCGAGTCAGTCCAGAGACACGACAGCACAGAGCGGATCATGTGATCGAGTCAGTCCAGAGACAGGACAACACAGAGCGGATCATGTGATCGAGTCAGTCCAGAGACAGGACAACACAGAGCGGATCATGTGATCGAGTCAGTCCAGAGACAGGACAACACAGAGCGGATCATGTGATCGAGTCAGTCCAGAGACACGACAGCACAGAGCGGATCATGTGATCGAGTCAGTCCAGAGACAGGACAACACAGAGCGGATCATGTGATCGAGTCAGTCCAGAGACAGGACAACACAGAGCGGATCATGTGATCGAGTCAGTCCAGAGACACGACAGCACAGAGCGGATCATGTGATCGAGTCAGTCCAGAGACAGGACAACACAGAGCGGATCATGTGATCGAGTCGGTCCAGAGACACGACAGCACAGAGCAGATCATGTGATCGAGACAGTCCAGAGACACGACAGCACAGAGCGGATCATGTGATCGAGACAGTCCAGAGACAGGACAACACAGAGCGGATCATGTGATCGAGTCAGTCCAGAGACAGGACAACACAGAGCGGATCATGTGATCGAGTCAGTCCAGAGACACGACAGCACAGAGCGGATCATGTGATCGAGACAGTCCAGAGACAGGACAACACAGAGCGGATCATGTGATCGAGTCAGTCCAGAGACACGACAGCACAGAGCGGATCATGTGATCGAGTCAGTCCAGAGACACGACAGCACAGAGCGGATCGTGTGATCGAGTCAGTCCAGAGACACGACAGCACAGAGCGGATCATGTGATCGAGTCAGTCCAGAGACACGACAGCACAGAGCGGATCATGTGATCGAGACAGTCCAGAGACACGACAGCACAGAGCGGATCATGTGATCGAGTCAGTCCAGAGACAGGACAACACAGAGCGGATCATGTGATCGTGTCAGTCCAGAGACACGCTAGAACAGAGCGGATCATGTGATCGAGACAGTCCAGAGACAGGACAACACAGAGCGGATCATGTGATCGAGTTGATCCAGAGACAGGACAACACAGAGCGGATCATGTGATCGAGTCGGCCCAGAGACACGACAGCACAGAGCGAATCATGTGATCGAGTCGGCCCAGAGTCACGACAGCACAGAGCGGATCATGTGATCGAGTCGGCCCAGAGTCACGACAGCACAGAGCAGATCATGTGATCGAGTCAGTCCACAGTCACGACAGCACAGAGTGAATCATGTGACCGAGTTGGTCCAGAGACAGGACAACACAGAGCGGATCATGTGATCGAGTCGGCCCAGAGTCACGACAGCACAGAGCAGATCATGTGATCGAGTCAGTCCACAGTCACGACAGCACAGAGTGAATCATGTGACCGAGTTGGTCCAGAGACACGCTAGAACAGAGCGGATCATGTAATCGAGTCGGCGCAGACCACAAAACGTATCGGATTCATTTAAATTCTGCAAGTTGTTCCAAACCTGTATGAATTTCTTTCTTCTGCTGAACACAAAAGAAAATATTTCAACGAATGTTCTCAAAGTCCCTTTAAGACAAGTAATTTCACTCAGCGGCCATCTTTGAAACACCTCTCTATCTCTTTGAATGGGGAAACATCAAATTCTTCAAAACTGTTCACCAATCTTACGATTAAATTTCTTATATAATAAAAAATCACCAATGAAATTTGACAACAATTGTCTCATAAATTTGGTTACTAAATGCTTGAATCATGACAAAAACTGAAGTTTTCAGCCTGGACAAAGCTAATGCGCATGCGCAGTCCTAAACGAGTGTCTCAGAACACTGCTTGTTCCTATAGCAACCAGAGCGGCAGCTGCCGTGACGCTGACTTTACTAATCAACGATTGGCTCTTTTATTTAGAAGGCGGGGCTTATTCACCATATTGGATTCATAAGTAATCGGAGTGCACCGTCTTCCTATATATAGGAAGTCTTGGATGTTCCATAGTAGGAAAATATAAATAGGCCTACTATGTTGGTCAATAGCTGTCATTTGATTACCAACATTCTTTAAAATATCGTCTTTTGTGTTCAACAGGAAACTCATATACTCAAGTAATAATAACTTTAATTTTTGGTTGAACTATCACTTTAAGGCATAAAGACATGACAGAGTTGTTTTAATAAATTAATAATAATGATCAAATGTAAAATATATCAAATGCAAGTTCTGATCTAGGCCTTGCTCACATGTTTTATTATTGAGTTGTCAAGTTGTTACGTGTTGAAATAATCAGTTAGAGTCTTATTCTGATTTGTGTGTGTGTGTGTGTGTGTGTGTGTGTGTGTGTGTGTGTGTGTGTGTGTGTGTGTGGACATGTTTTTTCTATCCCGGTAGGGACAACCTGAATGCACACAGACTCATGGGGACTCATGTCACTGTGGGGACCTACATTTGTTTGTGTGAGTGTTTGTGTTTTAACAAACGGATGGGTGTACCTTATTTCATTGTGACTTTAATCCTAGTCATCTCAACCATCAGAGCGCCATTATCACCCAGCAACAGAAAAAGAGAATCTATGATTTGTTAGAAATAGATGAGGGCGTGGTGACCCGTATGTTTTTTCCTCTTCCGTCTTGCTGCGTTGCGTTTTATATTCAGGCAGAGAGCAGGAGGTAAGACGCGAACTCGACGGAGATCATCATTTTAAAAGGATTAATCGAAATCTGAGACATTATTGTTGTGAAAACCATGTGGTTTAAACTCGCTGTCGTGGCTCTGGTGTTTCTGAGCGCCAGTTGTTCTGCCAAACAAAGTAAGTATACATCATCTGTTTTCTGACGAAGGTGTTCTGCCAATCTCATGCTGTTATTAATATTTTCTGTTCCCATGCTTTTTTTACGCAATATTTATCAAATGCGTTAAAATCGTTCAGTAGTTTCAAGAATCATTATGTTTTTCTTCTTCAATAGTATATGGCGTACTTTCAGCTAACGCGGTGAATACTGAGGTTAAACTCCTTTAAAATGGTTAAAACACCAAACATATTCATGTAACCTTAAATATCATGCGAAAATCTGTCAAATATGTTATTCAGACAAGTCTAAGACATGTTTGTTTGTCTGAAATCGCCAGAACATTTTACTTTCACTTTCACTTATGGGGGGAAATCCATGTGAATTACCCTATAACTGGTTTTACTGGATATTAATGTTTGGTAGTTATCAAGTTTCTTTAAAATGACTCATGATAACATGTTATTTAATCTAGATATTTTTCTTTTAAAATGTTTCTTTCTTGTGTCATAATAACGCAAAACTATACTACACTGTAAAGACCTTTGCACACCGAGTCCGAAATTTTCGCTCAGTGTGCAAAGGCCTTAAACCTGAATAAGTTGCCTCAAATGGTTTTAAGTTAAGAAATGTAAAGTTTAAGTAAGCAGAACGTGCAGATTTTATTTTGTAGTCATACATTTTAATTGCTCTGAACTTGAAATATTTGAGTAAGGTAATTCATACATTTAACTTAAAAATATCATGTAATCTCACATTTGAATTAGTGGAAACTTGACTAGCTTTAACTAGCTAATCCGGTAAATGCCACCTTGCTAATATTGGTAACACAATGCTTTGGTAGCATTAGCATAGCACTTGCTGAATGAGGACAGCAATATAATACGTTTACACATAACTGTTCTCAAACTGAGCTCATGCTCCACTCGTCATTATGTTGGTAACCCCCTAAAAAACCAACATAACAGAAACTCTTCTAAACTAGCATAACAAAACATTAAACTCTACTAAATCTTGCACAAAAAAACACAATATAACCCTTACATTTGGCATTTGCTGTCCCTTTTGAGTGTCAGGGCAAAGCTTACTGGGAAATAGAAATCCCAGCCCAGTTTCGGGTAAATTTAAGTTATTATAAATTAAAAGAAACAAGTTCATGAAACTTAAAACAATGAAACAATTCAGATTGTAACATAAAATGTGTCCGTTTTGAGAACGCAAAAGAGAAAGAAAGTTCTAAATACTCATAAAAGTTGATTTGTTTGAACTCATTTGTTTAATTTAAGTTGGTTCTACTCAAACCAATTCATTATTTTGAGCGTTAGGGTTTACGTGTAGGATACATCATGCATGCATACGTATATACGGTAAATTAAAAATAAAACACATTTCCAAAGGCGGTACTGCACTGTATAACCCCCAATTTCCACCGGCTACGTTACGGCTCCGTCACGGCGGCGGAGTCAATAGGTTTCCATTAAAGTCAATGAGTGTATTTCCACTGAATGCGTTACAGCTGCGTTCCGACTCCGGCGATCCGCAGCCCTCCGCGCAGCCCTCCGCATCAAATACGCAGAGCTTCTATTTTTGCCGGATGCCGGAGCGCTCCGCAGCACTACAGGGCAGAGTACGCAGGACAGGAAGTCGAGTGACAAAACAGAACAGCCAGAAACAAAATAAAAGATCCGTTTAATTTTCAAAATAAAATACACTGCGCTCATATTTCCCTACACTACACCTTGAAAACGTCATAATGGGCGGAGACAGGCTTGTTTTAACCCCGTTGACACGATGGATGAAGAAATGCTGATTATTGAGGTACAGAATCAACCCATCATCTATGACCCCTCACATCCTTTTTATAAGGACAACATTAAAAAGGATGGAAAACTGTTCCTGGTTTGGTAGTTCTGTTTATAGAAACTACATATCGCGCGATCACACCAGAATTTGCGAGATTACATGGGGCCTCGTGACGTCAGCTGTCAGTCATGACCGCAGCCATTCCGCAACAAATCCGGACCTGGTGGGTATTGACGGACGACGGAACACGGAGCTGTCACACAGCGGAACCGTTCCGCAGCCGTAACGCAGCCGGTGGAAATTGGGGGTAAGTGTAAACAGTATCAAAATAACAATGTTTCCTTTTGTGTTGTCTCTAGCTGACCCAAAAGTGCAAGTGTATAGCCGCAACCCTGGAGAGTACGGGAAAGCAAACGTGCTGATCTGCTATGTGAGCGGCTTTCACCCCCCTGACATCACCATTGAGCTCCTCAAGAATGGGATGGAGATCCCGGAAAGCAAACAAACTGACCTGGCCTTCGAGCAGGGCTGGCAGTTCCACCTGACAAAATTTGTTGAGTTTAAGCCCCAGCCTGGAGAGGAGTACACCTGCCGTGTCCGCCACATGAGTAACGAGAAGCTCTACTCGTGGGGTGAGAACAAATCTGAAGTTTTAACTTAATTAATCTATCTATTCATCTATTCATCTATCCATCCATCCATCCATCCATCCATCCATCCATCCACCCACCCTTCCACCCATCCATATCCATCCATCCATCCACTCCATATCTTCCTATCCATCCATCCATCCACCCACACACCCATCCATCAATATCCATCCATCCATCCATCCATCCATCCATCCATCATCTATCTATCTATCTATCTATCTATCTATCTATCTATCTATCTATCTATCTATCTATCTATCTATCTATCTATCTATCTATCTATCTATCTATCTGTCTGTCTATCTGTCTGTCTGTCTGTCTGTCTGTCTGTCTGTCTATCTATCTATCTATCTATCTATCTATCTATCTATCTATCTATCTATCTATCTATCTATCTATCTATCTATCCATCATGCACCCACCCACCCATCCACCCATCCATATCAATCCATACAATCTCATCTATCCATCCACCCACCCATCCATATCTACCTATCTATCTATCTATCTATCTATCTATCTATCTATCTATCTATCTATCTATCTATCTATCTATCTATCTATCTATCTATCTATCTATCTATCTATCTATCTATCTATCTATCTATCTATCTATCTATCTATATATCTATCTATCTATCTATCTATCTATCTATCTATCTATCTATCTATCTATCTATCTATCTATCTATCTATCTATCTATCTATCTATCTATCTATCTATCTATCTATCTATCTATCTATCTATCTATCTATCTATCTATCTATCTACCTATCCATCATGCACCCACCCACCCATCCACCCATCCATATTATCTATCTATCTATCTATCTATCTATCTATCTATCTATCTATCTATCTATCTATCTATCTATCTATCTATCTATCTATCTATCTATCTATCTATCTATCTATCTATCTATCTATCTATCTATCTATCTATCTATCTATCTATCTGTCTGTCTGTCTGTCTGTCTGTCTGTCTGTCTGTCTGTCTGTCTGTCTGTCTGTCTGTCTGTCTGTCTGTCTGTCTGTCTGTCTGTCTGTCTGTCTGTCTGTCTGTCTGTCTGTCTGTCTGTCTGTCTGTCTGTCTGTCTGTCTGTCTGTCTGTCTGTCTGTGTCTGTCTGTCTGTCTGTCTGTCTCTTAAATTTTGAAGGTTTAATGCTCCCAATGGCCAATAATTCACTGCACAAAAATAAATTGTGATTATTAATTAAATTCAATTTTAAAAAAGGCCAATAAATGAAATTAATGTTTGCTTTTCTCTCTTGTAGAGCCTGACATGTGAACATACAACAGTAAGTTCTGATAATATTAATAGTTTTGGGGGGGGGGGGGGGGACTTGTTGTTTTTTGTAATTTGCATAAAGCATCCTGTGTGTAATTTAGCATATCCTGAAAAAATTGGTTTGGTTAATGTATTTCAGTTACTGTCGTTTAAAACGTATTGTTAGCAGAATCATTTATCAGGAACTGTATGTTTTTTTTTTTGTTTTTTTTTTCACAGATTCCTGAAAACAGCAGTTCACCACCACTCCCATTTTCTACAAAATTTAAACTAGAGCTTTTGCAACGCCTTAGAATTCATCACGTAATTTCGGGGTATCCAGTCCTGCTCCAGGAGGGCCATTCATAGCTCCAGTCTCACACCTGAAGGCCTTGATTAGATGGAGTAGAATTCCCATCCAGGAGCAGGATTGGACACCTCTAATGTAATTTCTCAGCTTCATTGTCTAGGACAGGGGTGTCTGGTCCTGTTCTTGGAAGGTCAGCTTCCTGCAGAGTTTAACTCCAACACTAAATAAACACACCGGAACCAGGATTGGACGCCCCTGCTGAAGGAAATGCTGCCTGTGCTAAATAGATTAGATGGCAATTTGTTATCCTATCTATTTTAATTTCTTTTGAAGTTTGACAATTTTCTCTGATTAACATGTTTAGTGGGGGGACTGATGTCACATTTTTATGCTTGTATTACACTGTATATCATTTACAGCATTTTCCTAAAAACTTGGGTTTGGTATTTCTTGCTTAAATTTAGTCTTCGCAACATGAGCACTTTTACAACTAAATTCCTTTTTTTTTTTTTGTAATGTAATTAATTTGAAGATTCAGGAGAAGTGACTTCTCAATTGTAGTGCAGTCACTGACTGTAGCTTACAGCAGGCAATTTTTTTTGTAATTTACCATAAATAAAAGAGGTTAATTGTAAAATATGTGAAAAAAAGATTAAAAATCTGAAAAAGCCTTAGAAATGGAAAATAACTTTCTGTCCATGATGTATAACATTTGACTGTATAATTAAAACATGTTATTCAAATCAATAAAATAATTTTTCCTCCTTAAGTATGTGTGTTTATGTAACAAAACTTTAAAAAAGAAATGGGATACCTTGTATCTGTATATTAACTAACTTTAAACCAATCCCTGTTAATTATTAATATTACTCAGTACTTGCATGATAAATAATTAATGATAACTAATAAAAACACCTTTTTGTGTCCTTGTTACTACTGTAGTAACTATAAATCATGCATAATTGTATTATGCATCCTGTAACTCAACCTAAACTGATCCCTAACCCTAGTGAGTACGATAGGTTAATTATTAATATTACTCAGAACATAAATGTATAATTACACTGTAATAAAAACACAATAAAGTGTAACCCACTTTTTTGTGTCCTTGTTACACGTTACTTCTGTAGTAACTATAAATCATGCATAATTACCTGCAACTCACCCTAAACCAATCCCTATAGTAAGTACATGTAGTTAATTATTAATATTACTCAGAACTTAAATGTATAATTACACTTAAACAATGACACCTTAAAATAAAGTGTGACCCACTTTTTTGTGTCCTTGTTTGACATATTACTAGTAGTTACTGTAGTAACTATTATGCATAATTACCTGCAGCTAATCCTAAACCAATCCCTAACCCTATAGTAAGTACATGAAGTTAATTATTAATATTACTCAGAACTTAAATGTATAATTACATGTAACAATGACACCTTAAAATAAAGTGTGACCCACTTTTTTGTGTCCTTGTTAGACATATTACTAGTAGTTACTGTAGTAACTAGTATGCATAATTACCTGCAGCTAATCCTAAACCAATCCCTAACCCTATAAGTAAGTACATGTAATGAATTATTAATATTACTCAGGACATAAATGTATCATTACACTGTAATAAAGACACCTTAAAATAAAGTGTAACATACTTTTTTGTGTCCTTGTTACACGTTACTACTGTAGTAACTATAAATCATGCATAATTACCTGCAACTCCACCTAAACCAATACCTAACCCTATAGTAAGAAAAATAAGTTAATTATTAATATTACTCGGGACTTAAATGTATAATTACACTGTAACAAAGACACCTTAAAATAAAGTGTAACCTTCTTTTTGTGTCCTTGTTACACGTTACTACTGTAGTAACTAATGATGCATAATTACCTAAAACTCACCCTAAACCAATCCCTAATCCTATAGTGAGTACATGTAGTTAATTAGAGTTCATATTACTGAGTTAATATTGCTCAGTACTTAAATGTATGATTACACTGTAACAAAGACACCTTAAAATAAAGTGTAACCTACTTTTTGTGTCCCACGTTACTACTGTAGTAACTATAAATGATGCATAATTACCTAAAACTCACCTTAAACCAATCCCTAATCCTATAGTGAGTAAATGTAGTTAATTATAGTTAATATTACTGAGTTAATATCACTCAGTACTCAAATATATGATTACACTGGAACACAGACACATTAAAATAAAGCGTAACCTTGTCATGTTCTGGATCTGAGTTTAAGTTTATGGTCTAGCACAAGACTACAATCTATTTTCAATATATTTTTGCATGGTTTCTTTTCATGACCCCACACAGAAGGTCTCCTGTCCACTTTGGTGTACCTCATATGCAACTTATGAGAGACTTTTATGTATTGTTGTATGACTTTTTATGTTTCATTTTATGTATTTTAGGAAATGGCATACATTACATGTTCATTTTTATTGAACATTTTAAGTGTTAGTTGTATTAGTAAATCTATATTATTTATATAATACTAATTTTTCCTGTTTGTCAAGTCATTAAATAGCACGTTCTTGAACTGGGTGAGGCGCACTCACCGCGCATGCGCAGTTGCGGTGTCATCGACATCATGTCCGTGGGAGACGTCGGCTGCTAGTTCACGAATGTCCAGTGAGATAATTATCTATTCTTTATTTTGTATTTAATTTTATAAATGTAAAGATGATTATTACAGTAAAGCCTCTTCAAGGAAAAGAGTGTAATGTTCAGGTAAGCTTCAACGAGTCGTCTGGTGTTTTGAAGTAGTAATGTGGCTGTGTTAGCTGTGTTAGCATAGCACAGTGCTGCAGCTTTCTATTCATCTTCTCCTCGGTTTCACAGACAAGGCTTAAGCTTGTCCCAGACTAAAATGCATGTTTGAGCTGTTTAACTGGAAGCAACTTGAACTATCATATCTTAAAATATATCAGTGCTATTGTTTTGTCTAAAGATGCACATCAGTAATGTTTTTTTTCTGAGGCATGTTTATAAAAGCTACTTACATGCCCTTATTGAACTAAGGCCTAATCCTGGTTTAATCTAAACCCTGTCTGTGAAACCGGGGCTTTATGTTGTACATGTAATGCTAACATGTGCTACCCAGTAACCTATATATAATGATGTAAACACGTATTTCTGCTGTAGCTCATTAGATATAATTTACTCTGTCTCCAAACCTATTGAGCTGCCTACCTAGATGGCAGTTTGGAGTTCATGATGTTGAGCTAGTCTGTGATTCACTGAAATAATGTCTAGGTAGAAAGAGAGTTTCCAGTCACAGTCAGTGGCTTAGATCAGGCAAACGTGAGTTAAAGGGATAGTTCACCCAAAAATGAAAATTACCCCATGATTTTCTCACCCTCAACCCATCTTAGGTGTATATGACATTCTTCCTTCAGACGAATACAATCAGAGTTATATCAAAGGCGCAGTGTGTAGTATTTATGATATATTGACAGAAATGCAATATAATATACATAACTATGTTTTCAGTGGTGTATAGATCTTCCATAATGAACCGTTATGTTTTTATTACCTTAGAATGAGCCATTTCTATCTACATACACGCCATTTTGTGCCACCATGTTTCTACAGTAGCCCTAAATGGACAAACTGCTCTACAGAGTGCTACCTACTACCTGCTATCTCAGATGACATTTTTGTCCTGTGTTAGGCACTGTAGCTTCGAAAGCGATGGGTGAGGGTTGGTGCAATTCACAACCTCACCACTAGATGCTGCTAAAATTCACACACTGCACCTTTAAAAAATATCCTGTCTCTTCCAAGCTTTATAATGGCAGCCCAAAATTTGAAGCCCAAAAAAGTGTGTCCATCCATTATAAAAGTAATCCACATGGCTCCGGTGGGTTAATAAAGGCCTTCTGAAGCAAATTGATGGGAAAAATATGCATATTTAACACGTTATAAAGTAAAATATCTAGCTTCCGGCAGACTGCCTTCCGTATTCAACTTGCGAAGAAAGCTTAACGATGATGAGGACGTCAGACGTAGTGTAAGCGTTTTGAACTGCGAGAGGCGTTACAATTTCTTCGTAAGTTGAATATGGAATATTTTTCTTACACAAACCCATCTATTCACTTCAGAAGGCCTTTATTAACTCCCCGGAGCCGTGTGGAGTATGTTTATAATGGATGGATGCACTTTCTTGGGCCTCAAATTTTGGGCTGCCATTCACTGACATTATAAAAGCATCAGGATATTTTTTTAAAAATATAACTCAGATTGTGTTTGTCTGAAAGAAGAATGTCATATTCACCTCGGATGACTTGAGGGTGAGTAAATTATGGGATAATTTTTTATTTTTGGGTGAACTATCCCTTTAACAGGGCTTTACGTTAACTTTTTTTGCACAAAGCACTGGTGCTACAGAGGTTGAACGTTTGGTAGCACACTCAGCCCACAGAATTGTAGCACATGTATTAAACGTCTGTTACCATGTCTGAAAAGTGCAAAAAGTGCTATACAATACAACTATTTAAGAATAAAAATAATAATAACAATTATTATTATTATTATTATATTTTACAGAAAACTGAAATCATTAGAAAGGTCTATGGTTTTATAATAAAATATAAAATTATGATAAAAAAATGTGTGACTGTAATGTCTTAATTTTGGTCTTATTTTATCTTTTGTGTTCACTGGGAAAGAAAAAAAGTACTGTACACGTCTATTATAAAATAATATAAGTTCTGCCTCATTCTGTGATGTGAAGCTTGTCAGATTACAAAATTAAGTTATTTCAAACACTCGATTTAATGTTCTCTTTTGTTGGACAACAGGTTTGTAAACGCTTCTCATTACAAGTTTGGAAATAGGTTGTTGCTTTTTCTAATCCACATTATCGCGTTCGACACATGCGCGGTAAAAAAAATGTCTATGCTCTACCAGACATTGGAGGGCAGCACTGAGTCCTGTCATCGACGGGACATTCACTGGGCATGATCGGAGAAGAACTGTAGTGCATCCACCATTGCAACATAGTTTGGAAGAAACACTGAAGAATCAAAAATTCTCTCTTTTTTGTTCAAGCGTGTTGTTTTTAAACCAGTCTTTGCACACTCTTCTTCGACGGCTGAACACTGTGCTCAATACTGTGTGTATTGCCACCTAGTGGACTCTTCTGTACTGCTGGCGCATGCGCTGTTGCGCGCAAAATTTGGTCTCGAAATTTGGGCTGCGCGCGGACGGGGTGTGCGGCCGGCCACGAGCCTTCCGAATGACGAAAATTGCGTCATGCTGACGGTGCACGAACGCGGACGGCCGAAGTATACCCGGGCCTTTAAGGGGGCTTTAACACTGGGCACGTTTGCTGTGGTAATGTCCAAACGCGATTGTTCCCGGCGCCCCCCGCAGCGCTGGTCTGGTTTCACACTCAACTTGATTCTATCGAACCCTGGTGCACTTGTTCATCTTACGTCATCAAAAATGTGCACGGCGGATGATAGAAAACACACTGCCGTAAATATATTGTGTTTTTATTAATTTGGTGCTATTATGCGCAGCTGAGTAAACGACTCTTGGGTTTACTGTATGTGCGTCGCATGAAGTTCATTTGTTTTCACGCGTATGCGCGAATACACTCGTATCCAAGGTAAATCATCAACACCATCATCCCTTACATGTGTTTTATTGAACTAAATATTCAATATGCTAAAACGCATATGCAGGTTACGTTTCTTCCTGAACAAGTGCGCACCCAAGTCCGTGTTGCTTTCACATTCATGTGAATCGTGGCACAGTTCGAGTGCCACCTCCTTCAGATCGGGTACCCCGATGCGCACTGAGCCCGCGATTAACAGCTTTTACATTAGAAATGTTTCATGCTAACCATGCCCCTTTTCGAACTAAAATGCCAATGACTCCATCTCACAGTGCATGCAGGGATAGAGCAGCATTTATTGCGAATCGATCGCCCTGAACGGTGCTGCGCATCATCTATACATATATTGAAGCGATTTTCATAATTTCACAAAGACAAATCTCGATTTTGGTTTAATTTCAGTCAATCATGCAGCCCCAGATTAACCTCACACGAGCACAAAACAAATTCTCCCTTCACTCAAACGAGCTCTGTCTCACATGCTAAACTGTATCGCACGCGTGCTACTGGGGTAAATATATTCATCGCACAGACCGTTTTTTTTTTGTAGCACGTGTGACATATATGTATATTTTTAATTTATTGAATAAAGATGAGGGCGACTTAGAAATTAGGGCTGGGTAAAAAAATATTGATTTCTCAATTTTAATAGATTCTCATTTTTTGGAACCGACATCATTTCTTAAATCCCAAGCATCGTTTAGTCTTCCTGTTTTCAGTTGATGAATGAAAGGAACATTGTTGTGCACCTCCCATCCAATAAATTGCAATAATCTTTGTGCTTTGTTACTATCGATATGAAACAAGTCTCAGATTTCAAATTACGTCCATTTTATTACCATTTTGGCGCTGTGGTGCGAGATCGCTCTGGCGCAGCTCAGCTCGAGAGAAGCGGCAGCTAGGAGCAAACATGAACTGATCTTCTCTTCTGCCTTAATACCAGTTACAGTGTGAAATAAACATGAATGAGCATCTGAAAGTGTTAAAAGATACAGGACAACTTACCGAAATCTGTATCATGTCACATGGAATCGCTCAATCATTGTTTCAACCGCGGAAAGACGTCAGTAAAACATGTTAAAAGTCATGTAACATCACATTTACCTCAGAAAACCCATATCCAGTGTCCATAAACTTGTTAATCAGCTAGAAAAATTTGCTCTAGAGAGGAGCATTTTGCTAAATATATGCACCATATTACATATTCATTATAATTTTTAATGTTCTTCAATATTTAATGCATGTTTGAATAAATCAGGCAAGTTTTTATGACAGCCACCATTTAAATGTTTATATTTCATATAACTTTATTATTATAAAAAGTGTAATTTTAAGTGTTTTTACACAAATCAGTTAATTTTTATCTTCAATATTATAGTAGGCTACAACTGACTCCCATAGTTTACAGCATTTGTTTTCTTTGAGAAAATTTGCCATGTATTGTACATGAGATATCCAAAATAATTGATATTGAATAAAAAATAAATCGAATCGAAATTGAATCAAATTGTGAAATTTGTGTCAATACCCAGCCCCACTAGAAATAACCTTGGTATAACCCCAGTTAGAATGACACACAGAAAGCAATCGATGCAAATAATGCAAATACAGGTCATGTAAATATTTAAATGATCGGTGTCGGTTGTTTTATACAATGCTTTTGTCAGTAGCTGTGTTCTTTTGATGCACAGGTGACAGAAAATGAAAAGGTGTCGACGGTAAAAGAGTTGGTATCAGAGCGTTTAAACATCCCTCCAAGTCAGCAGAGACTGTTGTATAAAGGAAAAGCGCTCGCAGGTAAAAGGTTTTTCTCATATGTTGATCATTAAACAATACATACATTCATAATTTAAGCTAACACTAACATGTAGTTTGATTTGTTCCTGCAGTGTTTTTTTTCCTTCAGATTTTGATGTAGCATTCCAGTCATTGCCAGTTTGCATGCGGTGTGTTGTGTATGTCATCGTGACGGTTGTTTTGCTGTTTACAGATGAACACAGGTTGAGTGATTACTCCATCGGACCGGAGGCCAAGCTGAATCTAGTCGTGCGTCCGGCGGGAGAGAGGAGCGGCGGCGCGGGGGGAACCAGCAGCTGTTATAATGATAAAGCAGGCAGCGGCGTATGGCAGTTATTGTCAACTGTCCTGGCCAAACATTTCAGCCCAGCCGATGCAGCAAAAGTGCAGGAGCAACTTATTAAGGTACGTTCAAGACAAAAATAAATTCTATTGCAATATTTTCTACCTATACAGTGTAATTCTAGCCCTCTATTTATCTTTCTTTTTCTTTTTATTACCGTTTGTTGTCATTTGAATGTCATTTGTGGTGTAGTTTAGGTTTTTTTTTGTTAACTTTTTGATCCCAAGGACCTTAAAGAGGAGATCTTATGCTCTTTTTCAGTCTTGATTTAGTTTTTGAGCTCTACTAGAATAGGTTTTCATTGTTGAATGTTGAAAATAACCTAATTTTTGCTCATATTTGACATTGTTGCAGCACCTTTCTTTTCTTAGTCTGTCAGTAACGCTCTGGGGTGCGTTTCCCGTACAACAACTTAACTCTCTGCTCGCCAGTATGGCACCAAGACTGGTAATACCACTTGTTTTACCACATTAAGCCTTGTTTATACTTTCGTCTGGCTCTGCCTCATCCATTTGGGGACGTGTTTATACTCGGCGTGCTCGCCGTTGTACTGGCCGACGGAGTAATTGTTCTATAAACCATCAGGAAACAGTCGTGACAAGTAATGTACACATGTGACACGTTACCAAAACCAGACTACGAAAGAATAGTGTAAAACCCAGTATTACTTGTGACATTAGAACAGAATATATGGATGGGAGAACATGTATACAACTAAATTAACGATCTCTTAAACATTTTCTCATTTCTCTAAACATTTTTATTAAACTTGGTCTTTATTTTCATTAAAAGGGCTTATTTCTTCTATTGTTGGCTCATTTTGTAAATATAAGCAACTGATTTAGATGCGCAAACTGGGTGCCGGTGTGATGAGACGTCATGCTCGGCCAGATTCGCCTCGAACTCATGCATTTTCGGTTGTGGAAGTGCGCGGAAAGTTCACCGCCAAGGGAAATGGGGAGGGGTACGACTCAATCAGCTCCCTAGTTTAGTAGTCAGGGCACTGATCAGGGAGTCAGCCCATTAACTTAAGTCCTTATCAGTGCCCTGACTACTGAACTAGGGAGCTGATTGAGACACACGCGGGGTCTCGCGCTCTCAATGCGCACGACCGCCCGCTCCGCGTTGACGTCATTTTTGTTACGTGCACCATCACGCTCGTGCGGACGCCGAGTATAAACTGCTGCTTCACTTAACGGAAATAGGAAGTGTGATAAAGGCCTATAAGAGAGAATTAACTATGCTTTTCCTTTTTTTACTATACAAATGTGTCATGATAAATGTATAACTGTATAAAACTGATCTGAGATCAGGTAAAAACCATATAGACACTGGTTCATGGGTTCACTGAGATCAGCGCCACCTCATTGAGATTTCGAAATGTTTCTGTTTAAGTCGAGTCACCTTTATTTATATAGTGTTTGATACAATACAGATGGTTTCAAAGCAGCTTTACAGTGATAAACAGGAAAATAATGATTTAATGACGCAAACAGAGTTCAACTCTGCTGTAAATCAGTTCTAAAAAGCCAATAGTTAGCAGTCATTATTCAGCTGAAATCGGTTCAGTGTTGATTCATTTAGTTTCAATAACTGTGTAAAGTTCATCAATTGTGAAATGAGTTCAATTCAGCTGTAAAGCAGTTCAGCAGAAAACAGTGATGTCATCATCCAGCTCAGCTCAGTTCTCATAAAGCAGCGTCAGCACAGTCGGATCAATAATATTGCTGGATATTAAGTGACCCCAACCAAGCAAGTCAGAGGTGACAGTGGCAAGGAACCCAAACTCCATAAGGTGACAGAATGGAAAACCTTGGGAGAAACCAGGCTCTGTCGGGGGTAGTTCTCCTCTGGCCAATGAAGAAACATTATGATTCAGGCAGCATATGTCAATCACGTGACTTTGGCAGTTTGATATGCGCTCCGAACCATTGGTTCAAAAATGAAATTGGTTTTCATAACAAGCTTCATGAAGCAGTTTTAAAACAAACTCATTAGTGAACAAAATGCATGTTTATACACTTGTAGGTAAAAGCTGAATCAACACAATCTTAGCTAGCAAGTTGGGATCCAGAAACGACAGATCGTCTTTCAGAAGAAGCATTGTACTCTCCTAAAAACTGTCCTTCGTAAAATGTGCAGCACACAGAGAAACCTTGTCATTGGTACTGTTCAGGAAGAGTGTTCAAAATAAATTAAGTTAGTCTTAACCAGTCCGTGTCTCCTTTATTTCGCTAATGCCTTGGGTGGGAATTATTTAAATGAGGAATATTGTGACGTGATCCCTGTAGAATACTCAAGATTACAATGGAGGCATTTCAGAGAGTTCAGAAACAGACACTGATGTAGAGAATAACTCCTGCTTTGGGACTTTCCAAACCTTTTTCATGCTCGAACAGCAACAGTACACACTAAAGAGAGGTGAAAAAGTAAAAAAGCATAATAGGGATCCTTAAATCCAGTTGTACTATATGAGGGGGAAAAAACTAATGTTTGCATAGCTAAAACATGGCTTTTTTTATATTATACTAATGCCAAATAAAACAATACAAATATCTGGAAAAATGTACACTTTTTATTATGTTGCTAGTGTCTCTATTAGAGTCATTTTATATGATTTATAGAGAATATTGTAGTGAGCAAGATAAAGGTGACACATTTGCTTTAATATCTTTTATTTCATTTTGGAATTAACAACGCTGGGTTGTCAGGTTTTCACAACAAAACTAGCCCAAAACAATCGCGTCCCCCCACTCTCTTGTGCGCAGCATCCTCCACAGCAGCAGAAGCTCCTCCAGGTCCTAGTGCCCGCCCGGTAGAATGTTATATGTAGAGGGGGGCGCTGTTGTTACCGTAATAAAATGAAAAGTAGAATACACAGAAATAATTTGAAGTTACTTCTTTTTCTGAATAAATCAAGCAGTAATGATGTCAAATCACAAGCATGACACTTGTAAATTAAACACTTTTATATACAGTTTATTAATCTGTAATAACATTTTATGAAATAGATGGATGATGAAAAATAATCCAAGGAGCTCTAAAATAATTGTACATTTTTTATTTGAAGCTAAAGACAGCATCAACTGATGCCATGCCACCCCCACTTCATGTGCACAGACATTAAATCCAATTATTTAGGTTACAACTACATCTGACTTTCTTATTGTGATTTTTAGAGAGAATATTCTCTTTTTATAAAAATAACTTTATAAACATTTATCTTTAACAAGTATCCTTTTCGTAAGGAGACCTCAGAAATCTGAAACCAGAATAAATAAATAAAAAAGTTTTTGCTCAAAATGGTGGTTTCCAAACAAAGGGGAAAAAAGAAACCCATATCGGTATTGGCATCGGCCAAAATGAGTTGAAAAATATCGGCATATTTGCAAAAATTCAATATCGTGCATCCCAAGTATTATTTACTAATAATGATAATCATCATAAATAATAAACTCATTGAATTTAATTAACGTTTTTTTTAAATGGTTAAAAAAACTAACATTTTGCCGTGGTACCGAAATTGGTACAGAGTGCCATAAAAGTTTTATGGTATTGGTACCGGCTACTGAAATTTTGGTATCGTGACATCCCTAGCAGAGGGTGGGGGGTCAAATGTGTTTTCCACTATCTCTGGAAGTGGCCGAAAGTGTGTTTACACCTGTATTTAGCGTCATCCACTTGTGATCCGAACGACCAAAACGCGCCTTAATACCAGGTGTAAACCGGGACATATGAGTGTTTGATTTGGTTAGGAATTTACTGATCCCTGGTTAATTTTTGTTTCTCTTTTTTTGGTTTTGGTTCCCAGGATTATGAGCGCTCCCTCAGGCAGCTCAGTCTGGATGACATTGAGCGTCTGGCCAGCCGCCTGCTCCATCCCGAGACAGAGGCCATGGATACCTCATATATGGACTAAAACACACTAGACTGATGGAACAACTCCAGCTCCATTGAACTCCCTCTACCACACACATGGTTTGAAAAGTCCAGGCCAGGGAGTAGGATGTACTTCATGTGGACTTTTAGGGAGGGAAAAAAAGTCAGACGTCCCCCTCACATCAGACTGGGCTCTGATGTTCAAGAGGCCACGATGCTTACCATTGCTTTCCCATCAGAGGAAACCGGTGGGGCTTTTAGTGCAACTTTGTAAATACTGTGTGCAAATGGTCAAAACGATGATAATAAAAAGTGTTCTTGATCAGCTTGATCAGTCTTGTTTAAAAAAAAAAGAAAAAAAGAAAATTGAGTGGAATTGACAACAGCTTGCTTGTAAATGCATCTTTATTTTGCTTTTTTGGTTTTGAAGTCATTCTAACATTTGGCCAAAATAAAACATGATGCCTACTTTATTCTTTATGCATTTTGGCATATCAAATGGAGGAGCTCTTGGGTTGAGTATGGATATATTAATGAACACAAGCCTAACATGTAAATGTCCAAAGGCAAATCAAAACAGAGTTAAGCATGACATAAACATCATTACTGTGCTACTTAAAACATGACCTCTTCATAAACACTGGAGAAATGATTTGTTTACAACAGCTCTACATGTAAACCATCCTAGCTGGCATGGTTGGTAACATTCTTACGAAATCTGTTTCAGAAACAGAAAGTGGCTATAAAACACTGTCAGAATACTTAATCCAACTAAGACTACAATGTACTCTGATGTGTTGAAGTGAACCTAACAAATACCTTTAGGATATTTCGGATTTAAGTTAATACATCCTTATTCACTTTTAATTCATGACATATTACATAGTTGGGCTGGGGAGATGAGAGAAGAAATCTTGAGAGAAATTTGCGTTGATTTCAAGCAAACAGCAATTGTTGCCAAGTAGATTTTAAGGGCATGTTTACACGACAACGAAGTACTAAAAGCTGAAAAGTTTTTCCTTCGCATTTTCCGCATACAGACGACCCAATTGTCAAAATGATCCCCGTTCACACGGATCCACGGAAATGACAAAAAACGCTGTATTCTGCTGCCAGGCCAGTGGATGCCAATGTCACTTACTACACACCTATCGGGCCCTATTTTATTGATCTAAGCGCATGTCACGGATGCACTTAGGGCGTGTCCGAATCATAGACCGTAAAAAAATATGGATGACACGACTTCATTCTCTTCCGCTGAAGAAAAGTGAAGCCTCTGGTGGTCTGAATATGGCGCTGACATCTTGCACAGATTTGGGGCCGAGTCTGCGCAGTAGAGAGCAGGAAGTAGAGCCGCGATATCAAAAGCCGCCCACACTCTCGTAGATGCAGAACAATTCATTATATCGGTGTGAAATAAACAGTTATGGAAATGTAGAAATTAAAGCTAAAGCTCCAATCTCCTCCTGAAAAACCAGAAAAAAGTCTGTTGGTGCCTCAGTGACAACTTCACTCAGAGAAGCTGTCAATCTCAGCTGTCATGAAGTCACACCCCCCGTTTTTATAGCATCAAATAACTAACTAAAACTAAACGTATTTAAAAACCGAACACTTGAAATGAAATCAGCGTGATAAAAACTGCCTAAAATGATAAAAAACAAATTTGGGAAAACATTTTTTGAAGTGTAATTTAATTGTTTAGTTTTTCTCGTGTCCATTAGAATACACGGAGGGGCGGGGTTATTATGACCTACACTGGGACCAACCATCTGGGGGCAATCGAGGCGCGAAGGCTTCAGTTTTTAACAACGGGAAAGCGTGCCAGTCGCATGGTCCAAAAGGTTTGTACCTATGCCATGTTCCAGGCAACCCAAAACCCGTGTTTTTTCAAATCTTCTACCCGTGAAAGTGCACTGGAGCGGCAGTCTAACCCGTGGCTTCCCACCCGTGAACTCGTACAAGATCGATGTACTCCCAATTACGCACTCTTGATGTCACATAGCCCGCGAAACAACAATGCCAGCACCTACGGATGCAGTGTCTATGAAAGTCGTACACAGTGAAATATACAAATAAAGTAAAATAAAAGCAGCTTCTCTTGCCTTATGTGCCGTTTTTTTCTCCTCCGTTTCCCTCAAAGGCAAGGAGTAAACACCTTTGACGATAAAAATGATAGTAAATGAGCATAAGCCCCGTACGGTCCGCCATGCTTTGTTTACATCTAGCTACCACAATTCCTTGCGCCCACAGTTTGGCGTGACTTTGCCTGGTACGCTACAAAGTCGTGAGTCGTGGTTTGAAGTCGTACCTTACCGGCTCAAAAACCTGCCTGGAACGCAGCACTAGTCTCTTAACGAGTCATGGGTGTGTTTTGCGTAATGCGTAATGTGCAAAAAAACAATCAGTCTCATCATCTCCCATTCCCTTTAAAAGCCAGTTGCGCTCGCACCATAGAGGATTCACTATTAACATGGAGGAAATTGTGGAAAGACTTCCCGCTTCTCCAGAGAGGAAACGGATCTCGTCCAATGAAGCCAGATTGCTCGTCATTAGTGCAGATAGGTCGGCTAATTCTGATACATGGAATGACTATCCATTGTGACATGTAGGCATTTTTATATTTATGTACACAATAATAATCTTTTACATTTTAATCCTTTCAATGCAGTCGTTTTCAGTTCCTCAAAATAGCAACCCGCCAACAATGCGCCTGAACACACCTTGTTTTCAGATAGGCGCGAGTGCATTTGCTATTTAAACAATATGGCGTTGGACGTGAAAATGACAACTGCGTCAGGCTGAAACTAGCAAAAAACACTTGAGTGGCGCCCTGGCGTCGTATGCATGATAGGGCCCATAGACTGAACACGTAATATGCATGGACATGACGTCAGCGGTTCACAAATTCTGAGACGACATTGGTATAATTTTTTTCAAAAAATTTTGTTTTCAAAAGTTTGCGCGACGTGTAAGTGAACGGACAAAACGCATTAAAAGTTTTCTGGTTTTAGTTGAAAATGGTGTCGCGTAAACGTGCACATGTTTGAAGTAAAAAGTAAAATACAGTAAAAATCTGGTTAAAAATCATCATTTTCCACACCGTTTCCCTATATGGACACTAGGAAATATATTAAATCATTTTGATTTATGTGCACAGTAATAAAAAAATGATTCCCTACTGTTCGTATAATTTTACGAAAACATTTCAAATGATGTGAAATTCATATTTTTGAGGGATGGTGCAAACAAACAAACAAGGATTTTGAACTGATTCAAAGAAAATCGAATTATGATTAGTTATGGCTAAAAAAATCACAACAAATGTTGGTTAATTTTATACTGAAGACAAAATGTATACATTTTTATAACTATTTAATATATTTCCCAGCCCTATTACATATGTGCGCATTTTTAACAAATGTTCGTTCAGCATAGGAGTGAAACAACAAGAACTCAAAGTTACAAAATATAAAGGCACAATGAACTAGCAAACAAAAGGATCATTTTGGAGTAAAGAAAAGCTTGCGATCGAGTTGCAGAGACAGCAGGAGTAGTGACAAGGAAAATTCTTCGACAGCTGTAGTGATAGTAGGACTTGTAATAAATGCAATGTCAGAGGATATGCAACACATTGGTCTTCCTGTTCCTTGATAGTTCATCATACCACATGTGACTTGGAGTTCAGCAAGTAAATGGATGTTCAGCTTTCACATGTGGCATTTGACACCCCGGAGGTTTCAAAGGAGGGAAAGGGGAGGATGGGCGCTAGAATTACAGGCCTGGATCTTATCCATCTCTCCCTCTCTTCCTTTCCCATGTTGGCTCGTTCTCTTCCCTCCCCAGTTTTGTCTTTCCTTCAGCAGCTGCAGCCATCGCTGGTAGACGCAGCTCCGTCGTCTCTGAGTTTGATCTGGTCAGGGAAATCATACGTGTCCACTGTCTCCTGTAAGTTAAGATTCATTTCAGTTTAAGTGTTTATGTAACAGCAAAGCCCAGCCAGTTAAACAGAACATTCTGTGATCATTTACTCTCCCCATGACATCAAAACTTGTGTGACTTTCTTTCTTTCGTGAAAAACAAAAAAGGACAAATTTTGCAGAATGTTCATGCTGCACTTTTCCATAAAATAAACACATAAAACAGCCTGAATGTTACAAGCTCCAAAAAAGTGTTCCGCAGCACGTTTGAGCTTCAGCAAGAACCAATGAGGTTCATTCTAGAGTTACGCATCACGTTTGAGCTTCGGCAAGAACCAATGAGGTTCATTCTAGTGTTACGCAGCACGTTTGAGCTTCCGCAAGAACCAATGAGGTTCATTCTAGTGTTACGCATCACGTTTGAGCTTCCGCAAGAACCAGTGAGGTTCATTCTAGAGTTACGCAGCACGTTTGAGCTTCCGCAAGAACCAATGAAGTTCATTCTAATGTCACACATCAAGTTTGAACTTCCGCAAGGACCAATGAGGTTCATTCTCGTGTTACGCAGCACGTTTGAGCTTCTACAAGAACCAATGAGGTTCATTCTCATGTTACGCATTATGTTTGAGCTTCCGCAAGGACCAATGAGGTTCATTCTCGAGTTACGCATCACGTTTGAGCTTCAGCAAGAACCAATGAGGTTCATTCTAGAGTTACGCATCACGTTTGAGCTTCCGCAAGAACCAATGAGGTTCATTCTAGAGTTACGCATCACGTTTGAGCTTCCGCAAGAACCAATGAGGTTCATTCTAGAGTTACGCATCACGTTTGAGCTTCAGCAAGAACCAATGAGGTTAATTATAGTGTTTCGCATCACATTTGAGCTTTAGCTAGAACCAATGAGGTTCATTCTAGTGTTACGCATCACGTTTGAGCTTCCGCAAGAACCAGTGAGGTTCATTCTAGAGTTACGCATCACGTTTGAGCTTCAGCAAGAACCAATGAGGTTAATTATAGTGTTACGCATCACGTTTGAGCTTCAGCTAGAACCAATGAGGTTCATTTTCGTGTTACGCATCACGTTTGAGCTTCTGCAAGAACCAATGAGGTTCATTCTCGAGTTACGCATCACGTTTAAGCTTCTGCAAGAACCAATGAGGTTCATTTTTGTGTTACGCATCACGTTTGAGCTTCGGCAAGAACCAATGAGGTTAATTTTCGTGTTACGCATCACGTTTGAGCTTCGGCAAGAACCAATGAGGTTCATTCTCGTGTTACGCATCACGTTTGAGCTTCTGCAAGAACCAATCAGGTTCATTTTCGTGTTACGCATCACGTTTGAGCTTCAGCAAGAACCAATGAGGTTCATTCTCGTGTTACGCATCATGTTTGAGCTTCAGCAAGAACCAATGAGGTTCATTCTGATGTTGGTTGAGCTGGATCAGGAAGTGTCTGCAGAGGTAACTTGATCCTAAATAATGAATAGAATAATGGTAATAAAATAAATTATGAACATGATAAATACGGGTGTAACGGATTGTAGTTGATCCATGATCCGTATGGCCCAAGGGTTTGGAACGCATATGATTCGCGGATTAATTACAAAGTTATAGAGTGAAAGTTTATCATTTGCATGCGTTTTAGCGATTTTAAAGCATTCAAGTGCAAGAAGACACAAACCGGAAATCACACGCGAACACAGAGTTCAGTTCTCTTTCTTTGTGTGCATCCTTTTGTGCTCGAACAGACACCAACACATAAAATTATGTCAAAATGTGAGTATCATGGTAACACGGTCACTTATGTCTTAAGTGAACATAAACAATTATGTTAAAATCATTATATTGGGCATGTGCATTAGGTCTTAAAGTGACAGCAGCCCAATAAACCTTTGGAATACAGCATATGAGTTGTAGAAACTACTTGGTGCTTTTTGTTCTGAAAAGAGCAGCGTGAACATTCTGCTAAACTTCTGATTTTGTGTTCTACAAAAGAAAGTCTTAAAGGTTTTGAAACAACATGATGGTGAGTAAAGTGTGACAATACCCAATGTTTATATTTTTGGGTGAATCTCTCAAACAAGGTGAAAGATAAATGACTGATTATTGGCTTTTTTCATCTTATATCAAACAGGATCTAAAGGATCTTATATCAAACAGAATCTCTACCTGTTTAAGGGCATTGCGAGCAATGGTTTGGAAGGCCTGCTCCACGTTAATGGCTTCTTTGGCGCTGGTCTCGAAATAAGGGATGTTGTTCTTACTCTGACACCATGCTTGTGCTCGCTTTGTTGTCACCTGTTCAAAATACAAAGGATTTTGGGATGAAATTATGAATTCAATCTGAAAAACTGGCAATCAAAAAATGGCTCATAATTATTTTATTACATCAATATTCTCTTGATAGAAAAACTTCTAGTTCTGGTAAATTGGCTGATATTTGCCTATTCAGGGTTTCTGCAGGATTTATGAAGTTAAATGTGAGACTTTTTAAAGACCTTTTTAAGACCAAGTTAAGAAAATTTAAGAAATATGTTCTCTAAATGTAATGTCAAGGGAGAAATAAGAGTTGTATTGACAAATTAAAATGCAACTCACACCAGATATACATTACTTTTCGAGGCATTTTACAAAAAAGTAGCTTGTATCGCTAGAATATGGAATTAACTTTTACTGTACATTTTGATCACACTGTAAAAAAGTGATGTTCTTCCTCAGTATTTTTGTCTTTTTCAGTGCAATTGTCTAAAGATGCTTAAATCAAGATACATTTACTTGAGATGCAAAATGACATAAAATATGATTTCTGAGAAAGAAAAAAAAAATTAAGTGGGTGTATGATTAAACCAAAAACAAATATCTGCTAATGAGAAAAATCTGACTTAATTCAAATGGAAGTTTTCATAACTTATTGAAAGATATTTGTTCTTGTTTTAAGCATAAACTCAGTTTGGTTCAGTTTTTGGACTCAAATTTGCATCCTAAGTAAAATGTATCTTGATTTAAAGATGTGTAGATATTGGTATTGGAAAACAGGACAAAAATACTGCAACATTTAAAGGAACACACCACAATTTTTGAAAATAGGCAGATTTTCCAACTCCTCTAGAGTTAAACCGTTGAGTTTTACCGTTTTCGAATCCATTCAGCCGATCTCCGGGTCTGGCGGTAGCACTTTTAGCATAGCTTAGCATAGATCATTGAATCTGATTAGACCGTTAGCATCTCACTCAAAAATGACCAAAGAGTTTCAATATTTTTCCTCTTAAAAACTTATCTCTTCTGTAGTTACATCATGTACTAAGAACGACGGAAAATGAAAAGATGCGATTTTATAGACCGATATGACTAGGAACTATACTCTCATTCCTGCGTAATAATCAAGGAACTTTGAACGCAATGATATTACACAGCTCCTGAAAATAGGCTAACTTCCGTCAACATAACCAACGGTACAACCTGCTTGCACAGGGAGTGTGCTGGGGACTATTTTCAGGCGCTGCGTAATATCATTACGCCTGCTGCACACATGGTTCCTAGCCATATCAGCCTAGAAAATCGCAACTTTTCATTTTCCGTCAGTCTTAGTACACAATGTAACTACAGAAGAGTCAAGTTTTAAATAGGAAAAATATTGAAACTCTTTGGTCATTTTTGAGCGAGATGCTAACGGTCTAATCAGATTCAATGACCTATGCTAAGCTATGCTAAAAGTGCTACCGCCAGAAAACTCAACTGTTTAACTCTAGGGGAGTTAGAAAATGAGCCCATTTTCAAAAATAGCGGTATGTTCCTTTAATGTCATGAATTTAAGAATTTCTGCTCTGATTTAAGACCCTTTTAAGACCCATAGAAACCTTGCTATTTTTGAGATTATTGGTCAATAGGGACCCTTTTACATATAGTACCATTTCATTTTTGTTTAAAGGAAGCAAGGATTCAATTGATTTAAAGTGACAGTAAAGACATTTATAATATTTCAAAAATTCTGTTTTACATGAATGCTGTCTTTTAACTTTCTATTCATCAAAGAATCATGAAAAAAATGTATCACGGATTCCACAAAAAAATTAAGTGTTTTCAGAAATGTTTCTTGAGCATCAAATCGGCACATTAGAATGATCTCTGAATGATCATGTGACACTGAAGTCTGGAGTAATGATGCTGAAAATTCAGCTTTGATCACAGGAAAAAATGCTGGAGCGTCAAGCAACAGCATTATGCCAGATGGCGCAATGCGCACAGGTCAAGTATTTTGCAAACAAAGTTCAAACAATTTCAGTGTTGCCCTCATTTGCAGCTGACCTTTCTAAGCACAGCCGATGATTACAGCACAATCTGCATGACACAAAGATCAAAACAAGATGGCACGACAGAACACCAAAGGCAGATCCTGACATTCAGAGAAAATAAATGTGCTTTCTGAGATGCATCAAAGCAAACGGCAGGAATTCTGATTTAAGCTCAAAAACGGGTCCCTATTTTCATTGCTTACGCATCCAGTCTGCTTGCTACCAAGCGACCTTGTCCAATCATTCCGCCATGACACTACCTGCAACGCTTTACATGTGGAGGTCAAAGCGGCGTTGAAACCCCAACGTAAAGGACTTCAATCTTGTCTGATACATTTTCTATTTTTATCTTTTAAATATTGTCAGCTATTTATTGGGTATTTTAACTTAAAAAATCTTACCCAGCCCAAACTTTTGAGCAGTGGTGTACATAAAATTGCTTATGTTGTTGGAGTCTCTTCTGCTCACCAAGGCTGTATTTATTTGATCATAAATACAGTAAAAATAGGAATATTGTGAATTATTATTTCAATATAAAATAACTGTTTTCTATTTGAATATACATGTTATAATATGATTTATTCCTGTGATCAAAGCTGAATTTTCAGCATCATTACTCCAGTCTTCAGTGTCCCATGATCATTCAGAAATCATTCTAATATGATGATTTGCTGCTCAAGAAACATTTATTATTAATATGAATGTTGAAAATAGTTAATATTTATGTGGAAACCATGATACATTTGTTTTAGGATTCTTTAAAGGGGCTATATGCAACTTTTCCCCCAAAATAAACGTAACAATAGCCTTTTTATTTTACCATTTATGACTCAAACATCTCCTGATGAGCATACTGACACCTTGTCCGCTCACAGTGGGTGCACCTATAAGCCTGTATCCTATTTTTCCTATTTTCTGGCGGGTCGTCTTTTCCCGCGCTGTCTGCGGATGTGACGTCACCACCGCTGCGAGAGCGAGCAGAAAATGAGAGCAGTTCTGTTTTTTTGGCCACAGGTGTCAGTCGCGAGTTTAAATTTCAGAAAAACGCATATAGCCCCTTTAAAGAATAAAGTTTGAAAGAACAGCAGTCTTTTACTGTCACTTTTGATCAATTTAATGCATCCTTGCTGAATTATAGTATTATTATTATTATTTTAAAAAAATCTTTATAATGGGAGTGAATGGTAACTTAGATTTTGAAGCCCCAAAATGTTCATCAATCTGTCATAAAAGAAATCCATACAGGGGGTTAAAGGCCTTCTGAAGAAAAGTAATGTGTTTTTGTTAGAAAAATATCCATATTTATAACTTTATAAAGTGTAATCACTGGTTTCCGGTAACGGCCGTACACAAGTCTAGTTCCAGCGGAAGAGTGACCTCTGACCGAGAAGTCTTAAAGGCCCACTGAAGTGCCTTGAAACGCGCAGCATTATTCAATGTATTGACGTAATTTCCCCTGAAACGGCTCAAGCTGTTAGCAGCTCCTCCCCTTTTTTGAAACAGCCAATAGCGTTTCGTTAATACCACAGTTTGACTACAGCCTTTCTGTTTGGTAAAGCCAGAGTTTCCTCCTAATCTCTAACCGTTTATCATCATAATCTCCTCCATAACGCTTTGAAAAACAGCATTCTGTGCAGAATTTAAATGGTATTTCCGATATTTTTTGTTGTATGCGCCGACTCGCGCATATGATCCGCCCTGCGCTCTCGTGTCTCTAGTCAACGGCTCTGCTCTAGAATATGTGTGTGTGCGGTACGGCAGTGCATGTGAAAGTAACGTGAAACCAGACTTCATTCGCCTCAACTGAAAGCATATTTACACTGTCTGAATCGTTTCCTATCGCTTGTATAGAGCACTATATGCCATTCACCATGTAGGAAATAGTAAATGTGTGAACAGCTGACCGATTTCAGCCTTCTATTTATAGTGTAGGGGGCGGGCGCTTCAGATTCTAGAGAGCATTTGATTGGACAAAAGATGTGATAAGAAGATGAAGTCTGCGATGATGTCATCAATATCTGTGATCCATTTTAACGGAGGTGAGAGACGTTTTGAATGCTTAGATCTCCAAAATGTGAATTTTGTCATTGTTTTGGAACACACCAGCTTATTCATAACCTTAAGGCTAACATAGACATACTAAAAGCTAAAAAAAACATAAATTTCGATTTCAGGGGGCCTTTAAATGAGAATTTTTAAAGAGAAATGTGGGAGGAGCTTGAGTTTGTTGCCCAGCCCTATTTGTTTGAACCAAGCCTGCAGCACTCCTGTCAGAAACTGAAGCTTCCGCGCCTCGATCGCTCCCCGGTGGTCGGTCCCAGTATAGCTCCTAAACCCCACCCCTCCATGAATTAGAATGGATGCGAGACACACTAAACAATTCAATTACACTTCAAATAATTGTTTCCTAAAGATTGTCATTTTAGGCGGTTTTTATTACGATGATTTCATTTCAAGTGTTCGTTTTTTGAATAAGTTTAGTTTTAGTTCGTTATTTGATGCTATAAAAACGGGGGGTGTGACGTCATGATTGACAGCTGAGATTGACGGCTTCTCTGAGTGAAGTTGTCACTGAGGCACTAACATACTTTTTTCTGGATTTTCTGGATCAGCGGAAGTCAATGAAGTCGAGTCGTCCATATTTTTTTTACGGTCTATGATTTGAACTGAGCGAGGCGTCTACTCTCACCTGAGCTTAAGCTATGAACTAGAACTAGTTCCGCCGGAACTCGACTCGCGTACGGTTGTTACCGGAAGCAAGTGACTATAGTTCATAAATGTATAAATATGGATATTTGACTTACAAAAAAGTATGGATTTGCTTCAGAAGGCCTTTATTAACCCCCTGGAGCCGTATGGAGTACTTTTATGATGGATGGATGCACTTTTATGAGCTTACCATTCACTCCCATTATAAAGCTTGGAAGAGCCAGGATATTTTTTTAATATAACTCTGATTGTGTTTGGCTGAAAGAAGAAAGTCATATACACCTAGGATGGTTTGAGTAAATTAAGGGATAACTTTGATTTTTGGGTGAACTAACCCTTTAAATCCATATCTCGACCATTGAAAAACCCATTGCTCAAGTACTCGTTCTACTCATTTTCAACTCTTTTAAACCGAGACATTTATAGCTATCCTAGCATTGCCGCTCCATTTGGTCTGCACACTGACCTGTCGGTTCTCCAGGTCGATTTTGTTTCCCAGCACAACGAAGGGGAAGTTCTCTGGGTCACGTGGACTGGCCTGAATGAGAAACTCATCCCTCCAGCTGTCCATGGTCTTAAATGTAGTGGGTGCCGTGACATCATAGACCAGCACGCAACAGTCCGCCCCTCTGTAGAAAGCCACGCCCAGAGACTGAAACCGCTCCTGACCTGCTGTGTCCCAAATCTGAAGGAAGAAAATCAAATGAGTTATGGTAAATAACACTAAATAATACTTCGATTTCTTTAAAGACTAATATGGGGTTCAGAAATGTTTTCATTAGTAACTGCTCAGACATAACTACAATGTCTTATTGTTGTAATAATTAGTATTTATTAACAAATTATTTTACAGTAATAACTTCACAAGCCGTGCTTGTTTGGGCATGAGGAATCTACATCACATGACTGGTCATACAGGTTAGAAAAACAAGTAAACACAACATGAAACTGTGCCTACAGGGAAATACCAGGGGATTACCAGACATGTCACTAAATGTGACTTTTTTATCTCACATGACCGGCATATTGGATCAGAAAAAAACGGTTGCATCAGAATGAGTGTACAACTTTGAGATGATATCCTGCCGATAAGCTATGAGTAATTAAAGAGATTTCACATTTTTTCAGATGACTGTTATTGCCTACCATGCAGAGCCTTTAACCACATCACATGATCAGACATGATTACTGCCATGAGGCATTGTACACAAAACAATGGTTGTTAAGGAAATGACATCATCATCCTCAGAGCACGCTGGCCTTTTATTCTTTCTGAGCAGCTTCCAAACAATTAATATAATAGCTAAAAATACTGCTATTATAGGCATACATGGGTGAATCTGATGTGAATTTTCAATAAATATTAAGAAAGTATGGTAACACTTTAGGGTCCAATTCTCACTATGATGAACTAGTTGCGTATTAGCATGCATATTACTGATATTTGCTGTTTATTAGTACTTATAAAGCACATATTAATGCCTTATTCTGCATGACCATATTCTACATCCCTTAATCCTACCCAATACCTAAATTTAACAACTTCCTTAATATTAATAAGCAGTAATTAGGATTTTATTGAGGCAAAAGTCGTAGTTAACAGTGAGTATTGGACGGTAAAAAGTATTTATTGAAAAATTATATTTGGCATCTAAATTTCCATAAGTAATGTAACCTTTGGCTTGTACATTTATCTTTCCTTTTGTCACACCTGTTCTAGGTTTTATGTTCATGTTTTCATGCGTTTTATTTTGAAATTTGACATTGTCATGTTTCCTGTTATTATGTCATGTGATTCCCTGTTTCCCTCATGTGATCTGGTCATGTTCTTTGGTTCTTTTCATTGGTTTGTTTGGTCAGGTGATTCTCAGTTCTGTCTTGCCATTGGTTTATCATCTTGATTACTGTCAGGTGTATCTTGTTAGTCTTTGCGTATTTATAGCCATCTTGTCTAGATTTGTTTGTGTCAACATGCTGTCAGTGAGTCTCTTGTTTGTCAAGTCAATAGTTATGTGAGAAACATAGTGATGGGTACACTAGCTATGCTTCCATCCAAAGTTGCAAATGTAACTTATGCGCAAAATTGCACTATCGCATAAAACATTTGCGAATAAAGCACCGTTTCCATCCAGTGAGTCGAAGAGAACATAATCATCACTAAAAAATCACTAAAAAACATAGGAGAAGCCACCATATATAATCATTTTCATATATAATAAATTATGTGCGTCTCAGATAAACTCATGTGTCTCAATAAACTTTCAGAGGCAGATGCTGCTGTTTGGGAACGCAGTCGTGTACATCGCGAAAGTCACATGACTTTTTTTATGCGCATCGAGGAATTTATTAGTTAAATGCATTTCCATCGTAGTTTATGAGCATGTTTTCGTATCGGATAGAAAGTTCACCCGACTCAAACGAGTACATTTTTTTAGATTTTTAGAATTTATGCGCATCTTGGCGTTTCCATTCAGATAGCAAATGTGCCGTATTGAGTCCAAGCTTTGAAACAATCCGCAACCCGTCTCCACGGTGACCCCTGCTGGTCAGAACAGTGTAAATGCAACAAAAACCCAGGCCAAACCTAATGGGCCAAACATGCATAGAAATACCCTTTTACAAATCTATTGCAAATGTTTTATTGATAGTAAAATCTTTCAAATGCAATTAACAAATCATCTACTAAAATTACTTTTTAAATGTCTATATGTTATTTTATAAATTGTCAGGGCTTGTTTTGTTTGTTGCATGGATGGCTCATGATTCATGGGTTCACAGGTGAACCATTGACATTTCGAAGTGTTTCGAAACGCTTCGAAACATTGATGAAGTAACGAAGCCTCGTTTACTGAAATCACTGGACTTTGGCAGTTTGATACACGCTCCGAATCAACCGATTCGAAACAGAAGATTCGTAAAGCTTTGAAGCTTCATGAAGCAGTGTTTTGAAATTGCCATCACTAGAGAAACAAAGCTTTTCCAAACTTTGAATCAATTGAACCAATTGCAAAATGATTCACTGTTTCGAAGCGCTTGAAATGTCTTTTATAGTATGTGATGTTTTATTAAATTGTAGGGCTTGTTTTGTTCGTTTTATGAAGAGCTTGGATATTCAAACCAATTAGAGACTTTTAACTACAACTCTTCCTTTTTATTATACAAATGTGTCATTAAATGTGTCAAATTGATAAAATTGATCCGAGATTAGGTAAAAAAAACAAACATATATAGACACTGGTTCATGGGTTCACAGAGATCATCTCCCCTTAGTGGTGAACCACTGAAATATCGAAACATTTCGCAACAGTTGTGATGTAACAGTTTGATACGAAACAAATGACTGGCAAAGGTTTCGAAGCTTCATGAAAGCATTTTTTTTTTATATGTTCTATATGGGATAATAAACTGCACTTGTGTTCAAGCTACTTTTTTTCTCTAATTTTTCATATTGCAAGAAAACCATGTGTATTAAGCACTATATAAATTAAATTAAAAAAAATATATATAATAATACAAAAAGTATGACATTTCTTTGAGAGATTCACCCATGTAGGAGTTACACTTCCATGCAAAAGTTTAATGTTTTTAATGTTCTTTTCTGCTCACCAAGGCTGCATTTATTAGACAAAAAATACAGTAAAACAGTAATAATGTTTAAAACAACTGTTAACAAATTAAAATAACTCTTTTCTATTTTCATAGGTTTTAAAATTGTCATTTTTCCTGTGATCAAAGCTGGTTTTTCAGCATAATTACTCCAGTCTTCAGTCACATGATCTTTCAGAATCAGAAACCATACATACATAATATTTTTGTGGAAAATTTTCATTTTTTAGGATTCTTTGTTGAACAGAAAGTTTGATCTTTTAACATTATAAAATGGTCACTTTTGACCAATTTAATGCATCCCTGCTGAAAAGAAGTATTAATTTCTTTAAAAAAATAAATAAAATTGTACTGTCCCCAAATGGAAAATGTATTCTTATGAAATAGACATGGATGCAAACCTGCATGGTGACCAGTCTGTCGTCCACCATCACCTCCTTGGTCAGGAAGTCAGCTCCGATAGTGGCCTTATACTGATTACTGAACTTATTATTCACATACTGGTTCATCAAAGAGGTCTTCCCGACTCTGACAAAGACAAACGGGACAAAAGGATTCAATAGGCAATGCTTCAGAAACATGCACAGCTGAAAACATCATCTTTGAGCTGCAGTGTTTAAAGTTTGCGGAGATAGTGTGATTGGCCATCAGGCCTGAGCACATTCCAAATGACGATAGAAAGTCAGGGGAATTCCTTGAGTGATGTCAATAGGCAATAATGTTTGTACAGCTACCTTAAATATAGCCCTATGTTACTGAGGACAAAGTGTCACAACTGATAAGAGCATTTGAGCTCCATGAAGCCTGATTATGACAATCTAAACCTCACTGATACCGCAAGGATGTTGCACAAACACTTACCCAGAATCCCCTAGGATGATCACTTTGAGCAGCACCTTCTTACGAGAAGACATGATGTGTAGATGAACGCTACGAAGCAGAGAAGGATATTAGACAGTAGCAGAAGATACTTTATTTTCCACAGAAAAAAGGTAAACCTACACTGTAAAAAGTTAAATGGCACGTTTGTTATTTGAAGCCACTATTTAAATGTATTTGATATTTGGATTGAAATGAACACTAATGAATATGTAATATGTCAAGTTTACATTTAAATAGGAGTGTAATGATACCCCCATGTCACGATTCGATACATATCACGATACGATATTATTGCGATACCAAATGGTTAACAAAAAATGTAGCCTACTGTTGATTAAAATGCTAAATTTGGTGTTACATTGGGGGCGGGAATGAATAGGCTTGGACTTGGTGTTGGTAACCCAATGCAATGGTGACACTAGAATAAAAATATTCATGATTCTGAAGCTGAAAATACAGAATTATTTTAGAAGAATACGCTTGCACTCTGTCACTGACTAGATATATTTAAAATAATGTAGGCCACTTTTTACTGGCAACATAAGACATTTGGCATGATCAAGACCCACAAATATTCCCCCATTACATTATTATACATTATATTCAACATTATATTTAGTAGTTTAATGTAGTACTGACACTAAAAATCTCACAAGGTAATTTTTATTTTGGGTGAACTATACACAATAGCAGATTGTCACTATCCACGATACATATCGTTGCATTTTTGTATTGCAATATATTGTGTGACATGCCCCTACATTTAAATATTTATAATTTCATTACTATACTCAATTAATTAGACTAATATATGAATTGTCATGAGGTCACTAATGTATTGAATTCATTCACAAAGTCAGATGTTTATAATTTAAACAGCTGTTGTCCCAAAATACAGGCCTGTGACTGTTTGACACGTTGACACGTAAAATTATATAGATTTATATCACAGAGGCTGCCAGAACTAATGGATAAAATCAACAATGACGGACCCATTCGATAATGACAATAAATGTCATTATTGAATGGCTGTGTTTTTATATTGATTTGCAATGTTCACATTTGACATATTTTCATAGCATTATTTGCCCAATATTTAATGGGAAATTAATGTAACAAATAATAAGATTAATTCCAAATCAGTTCAAATGCAGTGGCGGCTGGTGCTAAACATTTTTTGGGGGACGCCAAAAAACCGAATTAGTAACGCAGGACTGAATATACTCATTTTTAAATAACCCTTTAACAAGTGATATAATAATGTATCATTACTGCTTAGCTAAAACATGGAAAATTCAGCATTTAAAGCTTGCCATAGGGTAGGGCTGGGTGATATATGGCCAAAAATATTTTTTTTTAATAATTTTTGGGCTAAATGGCGGCGTACAAATATCCTAGATTTGACGCATTTAAAATAAATAAATAAATAAATATATTTCATGTCTTGTAATTGAAAAATTCATTATTAAATTAGTTGCATGGATGGGTTGTTCAGACTAGTGCTCTTTACTCATGCAAAACACGTACATGTAACATGTAAATACACACACAATGTGCCTGTGTGTGAATATCTACAGCAATATCTATCTAATTATCCTTTATTTATATATTTACATACACAATCTCTGTATATCTCAGTATTTTCTACAATTTTCTATTTGAATAAAAAAAAATTGTAGGCCTATTTAATTTAAATGTTATTTCATATCCTGCCCAACAACGTTCATATTGAAGGCTATGAAAACAAACATAGTGAATGTAACGTGTATGCTAGATATAATAGGCCTATTATGTGCAAAAAAGGGGTAAAATCACAGTACATTCTAAGATTGTAAAGCAGAAGTTAAAGTCACTAAACTAATAATGAAAATAAATAAAAACAAAAGCACAGACTAATTGTTAGGCCTTTGACTACCCTACAATAGTCACTTTACAGTTAAAAGTTGCAGCACTAGTATCAAGATTTGCTATACACGAAGGTAAAAAAGAGCAGTGATCAAACTGTACACCTTCAGTATTCAGTGGCAGAAGTACAAAGAATGAAAGCACGTGATTCATTGAGTCACGTGACGTCACTGCTGCGAAAACATGGCAGTTACATTGTAACAAATGCATTACAGAAACGAAAATCACACGGCCTTATAAACCACAAAGTATTTGTTCTGCGTGACCTACAGTAGTTTGTCTGACGAGGACATGATGATACAGAAAATACTAACCAGTCAGAACGATAAGCCTATATATTTAATCCATTATGAAATTAATAAGTGTAAAAAAACAAACAAAACGTATCTAATATTCTATGCACCGATCACCTTGACAGATATTGAGAGGAAAAACAAACTGTCAAGACTGTTTACCTTCCTCGCGTTTACCGTCGCGGCTGTCTTGATATTCGCTGCGCGTCCGAATCTTCCCGAAAAGCGATCTGACACAAAAATCACCCAGTGTTTTTAATGATCCAGAAGCACATCAGCTGTTGTCGAGCATTATGTGTTTCTTCCTAGCAGAACAGGACATGACTGTAGAGTCACAAGGGACTGACGCAAAATATTGATGTTCGAATCGGGTTTCAATCGGTTCAATTTAGTGATTCAATCGAGCCGATTCGCAAGGAATTTACTTATGTGAGAAAACTACGAGGTAGGCGACACGTTAAACAACACAACAAACAATGAATGTAATCGTTTGTTTTTACTACAAAATATAACGTGGAGACTTCCGAGAACACTTTTGAGCAATATGCCTCAAATGAATCAGTGACTTAGTTAAATGAACCGTCTGAACGAACCGATTCGCTAAAATGAATCGGACTTCCCATTACTATCTCAGCTGGAAAAGCCCTCCCTCATTTTCGAAAATGACTCCAAGATGGCAGGAGGAGGAGGAAATGAATTAAATCACTTTATAACAGCTTAGTTTATACAGCATTAAACGTTATATTGATCTGTTCTCGCTCTTTAAATAAACGTACAACAAATCTAAACATAGCTAAATAATGTGCTACATCTCTATTCGCTGGGATCCCAAGTAGTTATGGACATACAGACAGACACTTGAATTAAAGAATTAAGCTAGTAATCTTAACATAATTATACAACTTTCTATGCAGTTAAAATATATCTGGATGTGGATGTGCATTTTTGACAAGTTCAATCGGGAAAAAAAGCAGGACAGGGAGAGGCTCATCCCGTGATCCTCATCCCTCCCTCTGTCATGTGATTTGCACATTTTGATAATTTGTGTCTAATTTCTGACTCATTCACACTTCCTCAATGCCTCACCTAGCCTACTTCCTTAACTGGCTTGTAATATGATTTTACACAAATATCCTAGATTTGACGTATGTCAAACCTTTTTATTTTTCTAAATACATTTATTTATTTATTTTATGTCTTGTAATTGAATGCCACTGTGATATTGAAGGCCACGGATGAAATTGTAGGGGTCCTGATGTTGGGAAGGGGCGTGGAGACACGTCCGTGGCATATTTTGATTGATAGGTGTTTCATCCAATGAGCTGAACACATACGCTAACGTCACCAATGCGTATTAGCCAATCGAATTTCTTGTAACTGACGCCAGCCCATCTTTGACAGCCTACGGTAAGGGCGCAGAAAAGCGAAACCTCAAAACATGTCGGTCTTCCTCTGACTGTACGTTGTATTCCCCATATTTCCAGCATGAGAGTGAGCGTTAAAACGCTGTGATTGTGTAATTTTGTAAAAGGGTCGACACACGGTAAGGATATTATTTATCGAACCGGTTGTGCTAGTGTTTGTTATCGTTTCTCCAATCATGTAACCTTGTTCTGCTGTCAGCATCACACCCTGCAAGGCTCATGTCTGTCGGGAAATATTCAGCATAACTGAAAATTAATTATACCGGCAAATTAATTATTAAATTAGTTGCATGGATTGGTTGTGCAGACTAGTGCTCTTTATGCATGTAAAACACGGACGTGTAACATGTAAATACACCCACAATGTGTCTGTGTGAATATCTACAGCAATATCTCCCTGATTGTCCTTTATTTATATATTTACATATACACACACATATAAAATATATTTGCGTGTGTGTGTGATATGTGTGTATAGATTGTTAGTGAGTAATGTGTGTGTGTGTGTGTGTATATGTGTGTGTGTGTGTGTCTTTTGCTTTTGCATCTCTATTGATTAAGCCACAGTATGTTGTTCATGTATAACAATTTTACACTCAGTCCATCTATTTTCTTTCTCTTGCAGAGATGGAAACTCTTATTCCCATCATTAACAGACTGCAGGAGGTTTTCCTCACAGTTGGAGCCGAGATCATCCAGCTTCCTCAGATCACAGTCGTGGGATCACAGGTGACCGAGTCATTAATCTAACAGTGAATAGTTTGAATTTGAGTCTTTATGCAGTGCATTGAAATGGAAACCTTCACTAGTACGTAAGGTATGATCTCTGTTATGTGATGGCACATGATAGAAGTAGGACACCATGTAAACACAGTGGCAGTATTTCCCTATGAAGTCAAGTATGTGTTCTGTTTGTCTCTTCAAATAAATCTACAGAGCAGTGGAAAGAGTTCAGTATTGGAGAGTTTGGTTGGACGAGACTTCCTGCCCCGAGGTTCAGGAATAGTGACACGGCGCCCTCTAGTGTTACAGCTGGTGAATGTGCCATCGCTGGAAGAGAGGCGCAAACAAGACAATGGTAACCACTTACAAATGTATCTCTTTAAAGGTTTTGTCAGAGCTGTATTCTGTTGACTGAAGAACACCGAGATTGTGTCTCAAGCATAGTGATCTACTGACCTACACATCATTTTTGGAAATCATAGGCACGTTTTTATGACATAGCGAGAAAGTTTTGAATATATTGAAAAGAAAAAAAACATGTCCATGTTTATAGTTTTTCCACATGAGAACATGTCTAGCACATATATGTTAGCTTTGCATGCGTTTATATAGAAGTAAGTCAAATATATTTTCAATGTTCTTAAAGGGAAAACATTTTTAAGAAATGTTCTGCGTTCAGTACAATACACTTTATGAGAATAAATGCTAAAATGCACACTATTTCACCAATATAATTAAAAATGGACCTATTAATATATACTAACATCACCGTTCAAACTCTGTAAGTCTGTAGTTTTATAATGCATTTTTTAAAAATACAGTAAAAAAAACACAAGATTATTTTCAACATCATTACTCCAGTCTTCAGTGTCATATGATCCTTCAGAAATCATTCTAATAGGGTGATTGCTTCCCAATAAACATTTGTTATTAATAACAATGTTGAAAATAGTTGTGCTGCTTAATAATTTTGTTGAAACAGTGATACATTTTTTCAGGATTCTTTCATGAATAAAAAGTTCAAAAGAACAGCATTTATTTGAAATAGAAATCTTTGTGATATTATAAATGGCTTAACTTTGATCAATTTAAAGGGATAGTTCACCCAAAAATTAAAATTAGCCCATGATTTAATCACCCTCAAGCCATCCTTGGTGTATATGACATCTTTCAGACAAATACAATCGGAGTTATATAAAAAAATGTCCTGGCTCTTCCAAGCTTTATAATGGCAGTGAATGGCAGCCCAAAATTTAAATCCCAAAAAAGTGCATCCATCCATTCATCATAAACCTCCTCCACTTGGCTCCAGGATGGTTAATAAAGGCCTTCTGAAGCGAATCGATGGGTTTGTGTAAGAAAAATATCCATATTTAAAACTTTATAAAGTAAAATATCTAGCTTCTTCCAGACCGCCATCCGTATTCAACTCGCACAGAAAGTGTAACTCCTCTCGCAGTTCAAACTGCTTGCGCTACGTCTGATATCATCGTCGCACCAGTTACGCTTTTTCCGTAAGTTGAATATGGAAGCCGGTCTGGCGGAACACGTCGTAGGATTATATGTTTATTCAGAGCATTTTGGTTTGTAAACGAGGCACAGTGTAATGGACAGTCGCAAATAAACTTTTGTTGAAGCAGCCGACTGATCTTACAGCAGCTGCATCACAAACCATTAGTAAATAGTTAATGCTTTGTGTGTAAATGACATGTTTTATATGGATAATGTTTTCAAAACACTAACTCACTAGCAATATCAAGTGGGTGTTGATACTGTTTACTATGCAGTGCCAGTGACGTTAGCCAATCATAACAGTGGCCGTTTACTGACAAGCCCTAAAGGAGCCGCCCCTTTAAAACAGCTTATTTTAGACAGAAGGTCAGAATGAAGGTTGAAAATAATCGTTTTTCCACACACACATATATACACACTGAACAACATTATAAACGCAACACTCTTGTTTTTGCCCCCATTTTCCATGAGCTGAACTCAAAGATCAAAGACTTTTTCTATGTACTCAAAGGGCCTATTTCTCTCAAATATTGTTCACAAATCTGTTTCAATCTGTGTTAGTGAGCACTTCTCCTTTGCCAAGATAATCCATCCACCTCACAGGTGGGGCATAGCAAGATGTGATTAGACAGCATGATTATTGCACAGGTGTGCCTTAGGCTGGCCACAATAAAAGGCCACTCTAAGGCCCCGTCCACATGGAGACGCGTTTAGCTGTATACGGAAAACGTTTCATCCACACAGATCCGGCGTTTTGGGAGCATGAAACCTATCTTTTTTTTAAACCGGGTCCCAGAGTGGATAAATCTGAAACTGACACCCTTGCGTTTTCGTGTGTACAGCCAATCCATATATTTTGTGAAACGGTGATGTCATCACACCACGTCCCGCATGGGTAAAGACTAGAAGGGATACAACTACGGGCACTGGGCTTGCGCACATCAATATTGCGTCATTTAATTACTGTATTTGCATTATTGTAATGGTAGGTTTAGGGTTGGGGTAGGTGTAGGCGTTAATAAAACACAATCTGGTAAGTAGCAAATTTATTTGTTATTTTAATGTGAGATTTTGCCTCACTTCATACCATTGCTGTATCCCTTCTAGACACAACTCTTCTTCTCCGTTTTTAGTGTATTTCTGTGGCAGAATTACAGCGCCACATACTGGTCTGGCATGTATACTACATCGTTTTGAGTCGGTTTCAGTGCTCTTGTGTGTACGCAGATATTTCTTGAAACAAGGAGAAAAAAAGATTGGATAGGGAAAGCTCTGGCTTAGTGTGGACAGTCAATATCTGGTGCGACCACCATTTGCCTTATAAGTGAACCTCAAGGAACATATTCAAATAATAATAACTCCATATCATGACCTCTTTAACGTCTGCTCACTGATGTATTCTGATCTTTCTGTGAATTTGTTCCGAATACAATGCTTACAGTAACGTTTCTTCCTAACACTCTCTCTGCTGTCCTCTCTTCGCTTTCTCAGGAATTGGAGCTAAACAAAACTCTCAAAACACCTATCCAGGTCTCTGTTTTTCAACGCATGTTCGTCTGCATGATCTGTCCAAATCACTCTCCTGGTGTGGTTCCCATCCCGCAGCACTTGCTCTGTCTTCTGTTTTGTTAATGTCATTCTTCATAACCTAGATTGTTTTCCCATCTGTTGTGCTTTCATTTGTAAGTAAAACAACTGCTACTGTTTCCACTTTGAGACTAGAGCAAATGCATGTTTGGGCTCCAATCTCTCAGTTGTGTACTAATGTATCCGGCCACTGTAACATTTCTGGTTGAATATCGATTTCACAATTTGTTCAGGTCAGCTCACTTTGCAGTGAAAGCCTGTAAAATGCTTTTATTCTGTTGAGGTTTTTTATGGGAAGAGGGTTTCTGCCGATTCAGTGTCATTAATATTGATTTGTGTTGTCTTGTGCTCATGCTATTCTCTCTCTGTCTTCTAAAGGTATCAAAGCAGAGGAATGGGGAACCTTCCTTCACTGCAAAAACCAGGTAATTTAAAAACTTTACACTAAAGCCCTATTCGGACAGGCCCTATTCGGTTTTCATGGAGGAGGACAGTAGAACGGTTTCACAGGCGTACTTTGTGATTTTAATCTGCCATGTCTGTGTTTTTCTCACACAACCTCAGTAAACATTCCGGGGCAAATGAGCTACTGTTTTTCTGCAAACTCAACGGTCCTCTGAGAAATCTTATCCTGTTCGATTGCAAATGTCTGTCATTCGAATATGAATGTCTGTGCCAATTAGGGTTGCCACCTTTAGTGTGGCCAAATAAGGGACACCCATTCATTTATTTCTAAAGAACTCTTTAGAGCCTATTTGGTGCACTTTAAAGGGATAGTGCACCCAAAATGAAAATTCCGTCATAATTTACTCGCCCTCATGATGTCTAAACCTGTATGAGTTTCTTTGTTCTGCTGAACACAAAAGAAGATATTTCGAAGAAAGTTTGTAACCAGGCTGCTTTGGGGGCACCATTGACTTCCATAGTAATCTTCCTGTGTGTTCAACATAACAAAGAAATGTATAAATGTTTGGAACAACTTGAGGGTGAGTAAATGATGACAGAATTTTCATTTTTGGGTGAACTTTAAGCAGCCATTCTGAACCAGTAATCACTTTTTTGAATTTCAAAATTTTATTTTTTATTTTTATTAATTTACTTAAATTATGACTATATTATCATGTAATTATTTGTCCCATTTTTATCTAAATATTTTTTAAATGTCATAAACTTTAAATGACAGGATTATTTATTATGTATGATTAATATAACCTAGCTAAATTATAAATTAATAATAACATTTATTAGGCTATAATCTATTAATTACCCTGTCAAAAAAAATTATAATTCTGTCTGCCAAGCTCTGATAATGTATGGAATATTATATGATATATTATCCATTAAAAAAACTATAGGCCTATACCTTTAGAAGCAGGGAGGTGTGTGTCACATAGACCGGTCTGTCACCGCTGCTGCTTTAAGACAGTCAGTCTGAGACACTGAAATGCTTCTCATAAAGTGTGCAGTTGGCCTGAAGTTCATCATAAGTTACTGGACAGACCCATTGATACCTTTTTGATAATCAGTTCTATATCTGGAGATCTTGCGTTCAAACGGTGGATGCGACGCGAGCTCGACATGTTTATAAAAAAACGTGCAAGTTTACAGGCACACTGCACAGCGCATGTTCTCGAGACTCTACCGCTATGGCAACAAAGCCGCTAAAACGCAATCACGCACAAATGAGCTTCTCTACTACTTATTGTGAAATTGATTTCTTTATATTTGCAATCAGTATTCTCCACACTGCAAAATCTGTATGTTAATTGAACTATGTGTGGACCTATGTAAAATATGGGACAATTTGCATCCCGTATTGGTTTGATACGGGACGCGTCATTTTGCTTGTAAATACGGGACGATTCTGTATTTTACGGGACGGGTGGCAACCCTAGTGCCAATATTGTATTATACAAAATTTTCTCCTGAGATACCGTTTGTGCACTAATTAGGGGCCAAGCACCGAAGGTGCGAAGGCACCTATTGAAACCGTTCCCGTTCCTATTATTATTATTATTCATCTTCTTCTTCTTCTTCCGCCACGAAGTCTATGGCAGCCCATAGAACCGTATGGTAAAAAGTTATGAAATTTGGCACACTAATAGAGGACAGTCTGAAATGTCACCATAGCAAATTTTGAGTCTCTAACTCAATCCCTCTAGCGCCACCATCAGTCCAAAATTAGACTCATGTTTATGCTAATAACTTTTGAACCATAAGGGCTAGAAACGAAATTCTTTTTCCCTCTGATTCCTTGGCTCAAGACAATTCGATTGCACCCTATGACGTCATTTTCCGTCATAATCTTTCACATGCTTTCATTTCATTTCAATATGTATATTATCCGACCAAGAAATAAAATGATGACATTAATCAAAGTTGCCAAATCGCAGAAACTGCAAATAATGCCAATATCAGTGTCAGGTAGGGGTGTAACGGTACACAAAACCGATGTTTCGATATGTACCTCGGTTTTGAAGTCACGATTCGGTACGTGTTTGGTACAGCAGTTTTACAAAATTGCTTTTTATTTATTTTTATTAAACAGTGGTTTACTGAAAAAATTTATCTGTCCTTAAATTAATTAAATTATAACTAAAAGTTTCTTAAAGATATTGCTGTAAAATATATAGGGAGCCCTTTCTTGCACATATTAAAGGTGAACAACAGATCCCAAACTATTAGCCTAAATTCAGTTGCTATTTATTTTTTAGATATAATAATTAACACTAAAATAACACATTGTATGTAAACATCACATAAACCAGCATTAACTTCTACATCTAATTATACAATTATGTTTTTTCTCCAGTTCGTTGTTGAAATATAATCATTTATACACAGTGGCTGTCATTTTCATGACAGATTTATTTAAACATACATTAAATAAAACATACACAAACAGGTTAAGTAGAATATCATTAATATATATAGGCTAATAGACCCTTTTCAGACTGTGATCATGCAACGTTTTTTGTATTTAAATTTTTTTTTTTAAATATATGTACATTAATAACACTAATACTTTGTATTCTATTACTTTTGCATCAAATTACAAAAAACAAGTTACCGCTGCTGTGAGGGTGTTTCTAATACAGCGTCTATGGAGTGATGGTAAAAATGAACTTATTTCTCTCTTTTGACTGCGGTTATCAATCTCACTCAATTTTTTCCCTCTTTTTGAAAGTTGTGAAATCACTATTGTGGTATTTTTCTTATGCTGTTTGAGCTAATGGGCACACAAAAAAATATTTAATGTATTCTCTCATTCACAGCTATAATATTTAACCCAACTATGACGACTTCCGCTCTGAGAAACGCGGAAATGTGAAAAGGGTCTATATAGTGCATATATTTAGCGAAAGAGTTATTTCTCTAGTGAACTAACAGCTGTGGACACTGAATGACTTGCTTGAGGTAAATGTAATGCTACATGATATTGTTCTCAAGCTGTTTTATTGACGTCTTTGTTTTATTGACGACACTGATTGAGCGATTACACGACATATGATATGTTTCAGTAAGTTGTAATGTATCCTCAACATACCTTAAGATATGAATCCATATTTATTCTTTAGGAAGAGAGGATCACGTTCACACACGCGTCGCCCCGCCACTTGAACTGATGCACCTACTGTGATCAGTCACGTCACATTAAAGAGCGTCAAAACGGCATTTATTAAATGGACAGAATACTTAATATGATCGTGTTAACTTGGATTAAAACAAGCCTGCTGTTAACTGTATAAGATTGCATTCGGTGCACACGTGCACTGTACCGTAAGCCCTGTACTGAAATGGTTCGGTACGAATACGTGTACCGTTACACCTCTAGTGTCAAGTAAGATACTTATTTAGATTTCTCTGCTCACTTATGTTGGTTTATTATAAATAGACGGACGGAAACACAGAATCCAGTCATAAAAATGAAATTTACTGTATAACGCGGAATTTCACAGAATTTGTCAAATTTTTGATGAGTAAATAAAAAGCAGGTCCGTGAATGCATGAACTTCATCTCCAGAGCTGCTTTGAGAGTCATTTCATGAGCATTTTACCATTTAATTACAGAAAAACTATCTTCATATCATAAACACATAGAAACTCAACCCGTCAAAATAAAAGTTTGGTTTAACTTGGTTTGACAGAAATACAATGATATTAAAATGATAGAAAATACAGTATATTACTGTTGTACAGTGGAATTTAGCTACGTCTCAATGTGATAATAATTTAACTCTAGTAATAATAATAATACATTTGGACAAAATAATATAACTTTAACTAAGATAATAAACTTAAATTTTAAGGGAATAATAATTTTTTTTCCATGTTTTAATTTTTACAGTAAAGCTCTTTTGCAGTACATTGTTTTGACAAAAAGTTTGTTTAATTTCACATGATTAAAAGATAAATTAATGTTTTATGCCTTCATTTGATTGCCAGAAAAATTAAAATACAAACACAGAATTTCTGAAATGAATTAAAAATAAAATAAATTGTTGTTTTTATGAATTCAATTAATTAGACATCCGTTTTAATTATTACAATTTAATTAAACCGTTAAAATGGAATGAACTTGAGAAAAAAACCCCTACAGAATTTGGTATATACGTATTTCATAGGGTCCTAAATAAGTAATTTTTGTTAAACTTTTAATAAATCACGTGAAGTTCATTTAAATAGGGTTTTAATAAAGAATTAAAGTTATATAATAAGTAAGACCTGTATATCATGCATGATGCACGCAAACACAGCAGGTGACCTACTGTAACGCCCACGTCTAGAAAACACACTCCCATCTCTGTAATAAACACGGAGATGTTAGTTCCAGTATGTGAAATCACAGATATCGGTTTGAAAACTAGTCCCGTCCGAATAGGGCTTAAGTTTAAAAAATAGGGTCATTCAGAACACTTTCAAACCAAGCTTATCATCATGTCGACTCTATAAAGATGCTGTTTTTTCTTTGCTCAGATTTTCACTGATTTCAATGACATCCGGAAAGAGATTGAGGAGGAAACCGCTCGCAGTACCAATAATAAGGTGCAGTGGAAGCAGGGCACTTCTCAGTGTTTCACACAGTTTGACACACACACTTGTTGTACCATTTGAAGGCCCTGATTTTAATGATCTAATTTCGTAGTTCTCTTTTTCCCCCTTAGGGCATCAGTCCAGAGCCCATTTACCTGAAGATCTATTCCCCAAACGTACTCAGTCTGACGTTGGTTGACTTGCCTGGCATCACTAAGGTAACCACAATGACTGTACATGTTATTTTCACATGTAATGCAAACAAACTAATTTGCTTTTAGATAAAAATAGTCATTATATTCTGTTTTATCTCTTGAAATCCAATAATGTAAATCAAACATGTTATTTCAGTACAATTAATTATTTTAAACTAAGCCCAAGAAACTAAAATTCTTACAGTAACTGACACCATACACCCCCGGTTTCACAGATAGGGTTTAAGTATAGTCCCAGACTAAAATGTGTGTTTAAGCTGTTTTAAATGAAAGCAACTTTCAGGTGCAGTGTGTAGGATTTATAAGGATCTATTGACAGAAATGCAATATAATATACATAACTATGTTTTCAGTGGTGTATAGAACCGTTATGTTTTTATTACTTTTTGAATGAGCCATTTCTATCTACATACATCGCGGGTCCCCTTACAGTGAAGTCGCCATTTTGCGGTGTCATGTTTCTAGAGTTGCCCTAAACGGACAAACTGCTCTACAGAGCGCTAGTCACTCTCTGCTCCCTCCGACGACAGCATTTTTGTCCTGTGTCGGCCACTGTAGCTTCTCTATGTGCTTCGAAAGGGAGGGGTGAGCGGCGGGCGGTTGCAATTCGCAACCTCACCACTAGATTATACTCAATTTTACAAACTGCACCTTTTTTAAATATGTCAGTGCCATTGTTTTGTTTCAAGTTGCACACCAGTAATGTTTTTTCTAAGGTACTTTTATAAACGCTACTTAAATGTCCTAATTGAACTAAGGGGCTTAATCTAAGCCCTGTCTGTGAAACCAGGCCATAGTGTCAGGCTTAATATTCACACTTTTGACTAGCAGCATATAGGGCTGCTTGATTATGGAAAAAATCATAATCACGATTATTTTGGTCAATATTGAAATCACGATTATGTAACACGATTATTTCACATGACTTTGGGAATGTGTTGTATTTATTAAAAATACACCTTTCAACAATTCAATTGAAATTGTAACATTTGTTGTACTTTTTGAACTATTAAAATAAATAATATAACATATATTCGAATCAAAGTATAAAAGTATTCATGTAAAAATGATAACCACAAATAAATAAGATCAACAATATGGTTCGGCTATGCTTTTCAGGTACGTCTAACATTAGTTTTCAGGTACAGAAATGTATCAAATGTAAAATAACATTGCATATTTGAGTGCATAAATTAAAGATTAATCCTATTAAACTTACAAAAGCTATTCAATCAAGAGCGGTGAGTGATGCCCTTGTCTTTTGTTGTTTGACATTAAACAGACAGCAGTAAAGGCTACTGCCCCTTTAAGACCTCGCGTCTTCTTTATCGACTGTATAAAGTTCACTTAAGGCATATACAGACTATGTCTGCTAAGATACTCATCAAGATGGACGTTGACATACGTTTTGTGTGTGTTTGTCCGTTTAAGAGCAAGACTTGAAAGAGAACTCAATATTTGCGCGCTGAGAGACGTGTGCGCGCTCTCGGATGAACGCACAGAGACACATTTTCTCACAGCGCGCGCGGCTTCTCATTCTAAACCTAAACCCTAAAGCACTAAACCCGGGTGAGGACGGTGAAAACGACTGGTCATATTCGAAAATATGGCAGCACTCGCAATCTTGCATGCATTGAACAAAGTTTACAAAGAGAGAATTATTTGAAAAATATGAAGGAAAAAAAGGACGTTTACACGGCTCCCCTGCTCTCGTCAGTTTTTGTTTCTTTATTAGATTGTCATAGGTCACTCTGTTTAATTTTCAAGTGGTTAAACAAATTTGTGGTGTTCCCTTGCGTTGCAGCCACTACCATGTAGCAAATCTTAGCATGTTTCTGCTCGTCGTCTGATTCCTCGAAGCCAAACTGTTCCCAGACAACGGAGTTGGTTTTGCCTTTTTTGCTCACCAAACGCTGCTGTAACTGCCCTCCTTCTGCCATCTTTACTCGCGCCGAGTTTTTAAATTCCAGCGGATATGCACACGAGACTCATGAACTGAGAGAGATTTGTGGGTTCGGGAGGGGCAGATGTGCGCGTGCGCGTTTCATTCAGAACGCATGGCAAAATAATCGTTTTTTCTCGATTGTACTATTTTGGTGATCGTTGGGAGGCAAAATCGAAATCGAAATCGAAATTCGATTAATTGCACAGCCCTAGCAGCATATAGTCTGGTCCACATTCTGGTCAAGAACCGACTCTTAGACAAAAACATCAAATTATGTTTAGGGGCAAATAATACTGCAATAGTCCCTCCAGTTTTTTGCGACTTGGCGATTGCCGAATACAATGCAAAAATCAACGAAATGTCGCTTTTTTTGCAATCCTGCATAATTCGTAATTTCGCCTCAAAATAATCCGAAAAATTAAAAGGTCTCACAAGAAAAATCAACTGAATTATCCCTAGTTAAATTACAGTTGCAATGCATAATTTTCATGAGGATACAGATGCTGTGCATGTGATGTCTGTGAGAATCAGCGAAAGCTTTCTCACCTGCTCTTTCACATAAGGACCAGGTGAAGTGATTAAGAAACATGGATGGATGACAAAATAAAAAGTATGATATGCTCGATAGTAATAAAAAGATCTATCAAAAGCGCAGTATGCTGTGAAAGAGAACTCAATTCCGTAATCTAGAGTAGCGTTAGTTCTGGCAGGTCACTTAGTCAAGCTCGCATCAGCTGACTGTCAGATGATCCACATCTACCTATAGGAATATGATGCATATCACCAGATTCCTATTTATATAGTTCCGTATTATCAGCAGCTTTATCGCGTTGCTCAGGAGTGAATTACCCTCCTCCATCCCCAGCTCCTCCTCTTGTCCAGTCAGGACTGAGCTTTCTGATATTCCTCTTGAACCAGACTCATTTCTTCAATTATGTTGTACATTTAATTATTGTCATTAAGAACATTAATAATATCGCTATATTATTATTATTATTATTATTATTATTATTATTATTATTTGTTACATTTTTATATAGCGCTTTTCTAGGCACTCAAAGCACTTTACATATAGAAGGGGGGGAATCTCCTCAACCACCACCAATGTGCAGCATCCACCTGGATGATGCGATGGCAGGCATATTGCGCCAGAACGCCCACCACACACCAGCTGATTGGTGGAGAGGAGACAGACAATACTTTGGTTCTGTTCTGTTTACCCTAAGGGGGGGTTGATGCTGTTCTCCCTGCTCTTATCCATGCTAGGCTACATGGATGCGCAGGGAGTTCTTGCCCAGAACAGAACCATACCGCCAATCCAAACTGTAAGCTAACTATCATCTTTTACGATAGTGATCCTGACAGAACTTGGCATACGGACCGATGTCATACTGGATTTCTGTGTGCTCGAGTACCAAATTGTGTTCCTTTCAGGGCTTATTGCACTTGAACGGTCAATTACACACATAGCTAATTATGTTAAAATGTCCTTCTTGGCAGTAATGTCTTAAGTAAACAAACAGTTTTATGGGGACCTATGAGTATTTGGGACCTTGTCAGTATTGGATGTCTTAAAGTGACAGTAACCTAATATACCCGCTGCTGCCTTTGTCGTTAAAGGATTAGTTCACTTTCAAATAAACTTTTGCTTATAATTTACTCACCCCCTTGTCATCCAAGATATCCATGTCTTTCTGTCTTCAGTCGAAAAGAAATGAAGATTTTTGATGAAAAGATTTCAGGAAATTTCTCCATATAATGGAAGTCAATAGACCCCAAACGGTTCAAGGTCCAAATGAGAAGTTCAGTTCAGCTTCAAAAGGGCTTTAAACCACATCAAACGGTACCAGATGATCAATAAAGGTCTTATCTAGCGAAACGATCGGCAAAGACGTTTGAATATGTGGATATGGTCCTCCTTCCGCTCATTTGTAAACACTGACTCGGTACTTCCGCCTGCGTCTAGCGTGACCTTTTCAACGTAATTGCGTTTTACGTGACGTCACGAGCGCGCATCGCTGAACAGAGCAAGGAGAACATTTGTGCTTATAAAACTTAAACTTTATTTATTTAAAAAATAAATGACCGATCGTTTCGCTAGATAAGACCCTTATTGATCGTCTGGTACCGTTTGATGTGGTTTAACCCTTTACCTGTCACCCCCCTTTTTGAGCATTTCGTGAAAATGCACTACCCAAACTTAAATGGTTGTAATTCATGAACCCTTTGGACAAAAGACTTATGGTTGGTCTCTTTTAAAAGAAGACACTTGGCAGATTATTGCTGAAGTAGAGTAAAAATTATAGAATTAAATTATATAAAAGTTATTGAAATTTAAGTTTATTGTTATAAAAATATAATAAAATAAATATTATTACCGAAAAAATATATAAATTAATGTAGGTTTCAGCCTAAAAAAGACAGAAAGTCAAAGCCAAATTTAACCAAGTTGTGTTCAAAATTTTAGGTCAAAAACTCAAAAAATGAGTTTTCTGTAAGACTTTTAGCTGCATAACCTCCAAAAATCCACTAGGGGTTACACACCATATTGGTGATTCCTAAAGATTGATCTGGCAGATATTCTCTATATATAATATTATTTTCTGAATATCTGAATATCAATGCAGTTTCAAAGGGTTTTGAAGTGCTTCAAATGGTACTGCGCAGTCCCACCTGAGGAATAGGGTCTTATCTAGCAAAACGATTGGTCATTTTACCTTTTCAACGTAATGCCTGGCTCGTTGCAGACCAGCACAAGACGATCAATTGTGGTTAAAAAGTCTACACATTTAAAAAAAATTTTTTTTAAATGACCGATCGTTTCGCTAGATAAGACCCTATTCCTCAGCTGGGATCATGCAGTACCATTTGAAGCACTTCAAAGCCCTTTGAAACTGCATTGATGTGGACGTTCAACATTTTGGTTGCAATTGAAGTCCATTGAGTGGAGAAAAATCCTGGAATGTTTTCCTTAAAAAATTTACTTTCTTTTCCACTGAAGAAACAAAGACATGGACATCTTGGATGGCATTGGGGTGAGTAAATTATCAGGGAATTTTCATTTTGAGGTGAACTAATCCTTTAAATAAAAATATATTTTTTTTACAAATGAGAACTTTGCACACATTAGAAAACAAGGCTCTTATTTCTTCAGAGAAGGTCAAAGGCAAAAGAAGAACGCTGTTGTGTTTACAACTGTGACAATGAGAGCTACCAGTATCAACTAAACGCTGGATTTTCAAAAGTATGTGAAGTTCGCAGCTCCATTGTTGCAGTAAACTTGCACAATGCTCTTTAATGAATAATTTATAGATGCACGCTGTCTGGACCCTAAACATGATGCAGAACAAAATGAACTGTGATTGGTTGCGTTACATGTCAGTCAAACGTCCTCTTGGGCGGTTCTTGATCAATGAAAGCTGTGATTAGAGTCCAGACCTTCTGCCGTCAGTCTGAAGGTCCGGCTACGCGAGACTAATGAAAAACTTGAACCCATTGCGAAAGCTTGCTTGGGGAAATCATTCGCCCTCTCTCAGAATTCCCAATCGCATGGATTCCTATTGAAATTTTCCAGTCAACTGTAAATGTGTCCGCACTTTTAAAGATAAAATAAATTAAATCCATTCTTTCATTAACCCACTCAATCTCTGTCATATGGTATGATTGTTCTTTGAGTAGGTCCCAGTTGGTGACCAGCCTGAAGATATTGAGACTCAAGTCCAAGAGATGATTCTGTCCTACATCTCCAACCCCAACTCCCTCATCCTGTGTGTATCTCCTGCAAACTCTGACCTCGCAACATCTGATGCTCTTAAACTGGCACGAGAGGTGGACCCAGATGGTGAGCGACATGCAGAGAAGTCATTATTACACCACTGAAGGGCACTGTGGGAAGGGAATGTATTCATTGGCTGTTGCGCTCAGGTCACAGGACGCTGCTGGTCGTGAGTAAGCTGGATTTGATGGACGCGGGGACAGATGCTCTGGAGGTGCTGCTGGGCCGCGTCATACCAGTCAGACTGGGCATCATTGGTGTGGTTAACAGGTCAGTTACTTTAAACATTTGTTGAAAATGCAGAAAATTATTTATATTTTTTCCCCAATGCAGATTTGAATGAGATTAGAAATGTAAACGGATCCAATCCTGATTTTAAATTTACATTTTAAATGCAATTTTAGATACAAATTTCAACCTCCAAAGCAACAGACTTATATTTAAGTGGATATTTCACCTTAAAATGAAAATTAAGTCATCATTTACTAGCCCTGGTGTTGTTCTAATGCAGTATGCCAACACTTTTTAAATAATTTGCATCCAACCATACAACAGTGAACAGCGACCAGCATTAAAAAGGCCACAGAATGGTTCGGTGAGACGTGTCATTATATTCCAAGTGATCTGGGGGTATACGAAAGAAACAAACTGAAATTGAATGTATTATTTAACAAAAATCCTGACCTTGGCCATTGCTCTTCTGTTCACGGCTGAGCGTCTATGAGACAAAAAAGCACACAAGTTGTGAGAAATCAAGACTAAGAAAATCGTGACATGAAATGCAATCCATGTACTTACTTCTCTGAGGTGAATTCATCAGTTGTGTTTGTCGTGACAAGAATTTATCGTGTTCACAACTGTCAACTGCCATTCTGACTGTCATCAGACAGTACACAGTACACAGATACTTTTTTTTTTTTTTTTGTTAAGCTTGATTTCTCACAACTTGTGTGCTTTTTCTGAGTGAGACAGACGGCAAAGATCAGGATATTCGTTACCTAATACATACAATTTTGGTTTGTTTTTCACCTAACCCCCAGAACGCTTGGAATATACAACACGTGTTGCATAGGATCATTCTGTGATACTTTTGCATCTTTTTTAAAGCTTGATGCTGGTCGCTATTCACTGCCATTATATGGACGAGCGTGAGCGAGACATTTAAAAAAATATATATATTTCACCATGTGGTACAAAAAAATAGAACATCACCAGGGTGAGTAAATGATATCTTAATTTTCATTTTAGGGTGAACTATCCCTTTAATTCATTATTCACTCATAATCTTCCTTTATAATCTTTGATTTTTTTAATCTTTGGAAGCTAAAAGTCAATGTTCATTTAATTTATATTGCAAACAAAATGCAGTAAAAATAACTGTGAATGTGAAGTTATTTGGCCTCAGTGTGACATGACAAGGGATGTACATTTTGAGCAGATTTTCATATTCATAACAATCAGTTGTCATTCAAATGAACATTTTTGAAAAAAAATTATTGCAATATTATTGCAAAATGAATGTGGAGAACTCCAAATATCACATACTTGTTGCCTACTTTTAACTTCTAATTTAAATATGCTCAAGAAATGTGAGTATTGGGTTTTTCAGTCCACTGTATTTTAATTAATTTAAGCCATTTAAGATGAATTTGATTTGCAATTCATATTATTACTGCTAATAGTTATGTGTAGGGATGCTCATTTTGGGTAATTTTCCCGACCGACAACCGCCGCTCATTATCCAGCGTATATTTTTTTTCCACAAATATTAACAAATAAAAATGGCAGGCCTACCGCAATCCACACCTTGTATGGTTTTTATTATATTTAAAGTAACATGTCTACTTGATGTGGGGTTAGTCTGGAGCGCAGCTTGTTGACAGTTAGACCCACGGCAGAAAACACCCTCTCAGATGGCACTGATTCCCCGGGAATACAGAGATAACGCCTCGCTAGAGTGGCCAGCCTCGGAAAGTGCCTTTCATTTTCTTTCCACCAGTCAGGAGCTTGTACTACTGCTGTATTTTAATACCGTGTAGCATATATTGCAAGTAACTTTGTCGCCCTTTCTGTCGAAATTGTCCCATACAGTAGGCCTACTTCTTTTCCATTACTTTTACTTGTAGGCACGTGTGGTTGTACGTGTCGACGCGCCTCATGAGTTAACAAATATAGCATATTTTTCTTAACTGATAGTATTAATAGGTCAAAATTCTTACTTTCGGTTAACGATTAAATGGTCAATATGAGCATCCCTAGTAATGTGCATATAAGATGCAGATACAGTGACACTAACATTGAAAAGTTTGCGGTCTGTAAGTTTTTTTTTATGTTTTTGAGAGAAATCTCTTATGCTTAATATTGTGAAATATTACTCCGGTCTTCAGTGTCACGTGATCCTTCAGAAATCATTCTAATATGCTGATTTGCTTCTGAATAAACATTTTGGTTGCACTTTATTTTACAGTACGTGTACTTTGTTTACTCACCCAAGAAAGTACTGGTAATATAAGGTAACAACATGGGTTACGGTTAGGGATAGGTTCAGGGTTAGTACCTAGCAGTGTAAAGGCGAAAGCTGTAAACCTAGGGGAAACACTGCCAAGATATTACCCAGTTATTGTAATTACTATAATAAGTATATAATATGTACATGGAGAACAGGAATGCAAAATAAAGTGCTACCAACATTTCTTATTGTTATCAATGATGAAAACGGTTGTCCTGCTTAATATTTTTGTGAAAATCATGATACATTTTTTCAGGATTCTTTGATGAACAAAAAGTTCAAAAGAACAGCATTTATTAGAAATACTATAGACAATGTAAATGTCTTTACTGTCACTTTTGGTCAATTTAATGTCTTTGCTGAATAAAAGTATGCATTTCTTAAAAATAAAAAAACTTACTGACCCCAAACTTTAGAAAAAATAAATAAAAATGTACTTGTACATTTTAACTGTGCCCTCACAAATTTCAACTCAGTGGCACAAAACAAAAATCATGGATCCCTGTAGCTCTTTAAGGCAAAAAAGTGGTCATTTCACCTTGAAATTGCACAAATTTGGACCTGCAGCAATGTATTTCACACATTTAGCAAAAATGCAGAGTCTGTTTTTTCTCATGAGACTGGGGAGATCATTACGAAACTCGTTTACATAGGCTGTTTTTGCTGCTGTGCCTTTAGGACTTCATGTTTAAGCATAAGGGTTAGAGAGAGGGTGAAAAAATGACCATGTAGAAGAACTTTACGACATGCACATGACACCCTGAATGACATTTAAGTGGGCTTCAGGGAAAAAATAAAGTGCTACAGAAGTGTAGCACAAGGCCCTTTCGACTTCTTTTACTGCAGTAGAAACTTAATCAACCATGTGAAAAAGCATTGCAACATTTTAACAGTGTAATTCCGAGTTCCTCTATCATACCCCTAAGGAGCAGTGACTGTAACATTCCCTACGCTGTTATCCTCTCCTCTCCTGCCCCTGCGCAAGCACCCAAGGGTACCACGTCTACCCGCTATCAGCTAACAGAGCCGTGTTGGAGATAAATCACTGGTTTATTCAGCTTTGGCTTTAGCATGTCCTTTGGGGCCTGTGCGAATACAGGGAGACAATTTAGTTGGAGAGAAGAACCACAGTGACACTTCTCATTTCTCGACTCTCGTTAACTTAATCAGAAATAGCTGCAGGCCAACGTCTCTTCAATATTAACCTACGCTCTCTTTGAGGATTCAACAACGAGCAGTCAAACAGGAAAGCACTTGAAGATTTCCTGGGAGAGCATTTATGGGAAGCAAGCACTGGCATCAAATAAAAGACATGTTCAGTGCAATATATTGGTCAGTCATTTTTATGGTTTATCATATCAGTAGTGCTTGCTAAGGCTAATAACTCTTACTATTGCTCATGCTTAAGAGGTCAGAGATTCAAACTAATCCTTAACCTTAAGGGCCCTATTTTAGCGATCTAAGTGCATGGTCTGAAGGGCATGGCGCAGGTGCACTTAGGGCGTGTCCGAATAAAAAAAAAAATAATAGTTTAATGACGGAAAAAACGGCCGGCATGCCAGGCGCATGGTGCAAAAGGGTTGTACCTAGTCTCTTAAAGAGTCATGGGTGTGTTTTGGGCGGAACGTGCAACGTTTTGTTGGTCAATGTCACAGTCTATTTTAGTTGCCTCAAAATAGCAACGCGCCAAGAATGCGCCTGAACACACCTCGTTTTCAGACTAGCACGCCCATGGGCACACAAATGGGCGCAAATGCATTTGCTATTTAAACAACACGGCGCTGAACGTGAAAATGATAACTGCGTCAGGCTGAAACTATTAAAAAACACTTGCATCGCACCTAGCGCCGGGTGTATGATAGGGCCCGAAATTACGTAAATTACATTTACGCATGCATCTAGTCTAATGCCTACAGACCTGAATGACTCCTCAAATCATGTTATTGAAGAGAATTCTGACTTATAATTTTTTAACCAGTGCATGGATGATATAAAAGGAAGAACCTGAGCCATAACAAAAATACTATAAAGACTTGTATCCAAATACCCTAAACCTGCCCTAGCAACCATCTACAATGCCACAGAAGTGTTGCAATAGCTTTTGCAGAGGAAAGAACCATTTAAGTTTTCTCTATAAAATGTTGCTTTCATTCCTAGTTATCATGTGCACAGTTCTTTGGACTTTGTTGACAGAAGCAACCAAATGTAGAAGCTTCTTTTTATTCCAATTGTGGGCAGTATACTAACAATTTTGAATTTTTCAATTTCAATTTTTCCCATATCCTGTAAGAATGCACTGCAGATTGATTTTGAAATTCTCTTTGACCATAATAAAAGAGCGGAAGACACTTTCATTTGTCAAAGAACAATTCATGCCTAATAACTTGCGCCATCTTTTTTTTTTAAAAAACACTACCATTCAAAACTTTTGGGTTCAGTAAGTTTTTTTTTTTTTTGTGGTTTTGAAATAAATGAATACTTTTATCCAGCAAGGGCACATTAAATTGATCAAAAGTGACAGTAAATACATTTATAATGTTACAAAAGATTTAAAATAAGTTTATTGATAATAATGTTTCTTGAGCAGTGAATCTTCACTTGCCTCGCGATTCGGTTCGATTACTATTCAGAGGGTAACGATTCGTTTATAAAATGTTTCTTGGTGCACCACAATGCATCTTTTTCACTAATTCTTTATTTTATAATAATTACTATATTACTAATAACGATATAGTTATTTTTTATCACTGCATAGTCTTTAGTATATTAATTACAAAACTACAAAAGTTCTTCAAAACAAGAAAAGAAAAGAGGGAATCACTCACTGTTCTTGACTGATTAACACTAACTGTGCGTTCACACCACCGCCGGCGAGAGCGTAAAAATTCGCCAGCAACGCTGTAGAAAGATTTGTGGACGCTCTGGCGTAGGTCGAATGCTTGGTCTTTTTCAACTGTATTTAAAGGGGCCGCAAAGCAAAAAATCATTTTGATCGGTATTTGTGCAGACTGACTGCAAGTAAGGTATAAGTTAACCTCATGAAATCTTTTAAATGAGAGAGTAAGAAAAAGGATCGATGGAAAGAACTTAACAGTTATAGTTACATGTTTGCTAACTAAATAAACCAATTTAAAGCCATTTGTGTTGTGTGGCTTTTGTGTTCATGGTTAAGTGCTAGTCTAATTTCAATAGTTCAAAGTTTATAGGAGACGTTTACTAGCCTTGGTCTTTAATTAAAATAAATTTGTGTGCAGCCTACATTACAAATCGTTGTTGTTTTGAGCAAATAAATTGCATTCCTGCTGAAAAACATGCGTTCTAGAGCGAAAATGTTGCCTATAAACAGTGTTGCGTGCCTTCTTATCAAACCCGCCACAGCAATGATCAACCATTTTGCTTGAGAACTCATGTGGTCGGAACCAGAGTTTACAGGACTGCGATCTCTAGAATCCTATCAAGTGGAGCACTTCTACATTCCGATTGGCTGCCATCGAACCGCGTCATAGCTCCTTACCATAAAGTTGACCTGGGCTGCTTTCACTCCTGACAAAATGTTGCAAAACGTTTTTTAAACGGAAACGTTGCTGCGTTGAACATCCTGTTCTGATGACGCAAGAGTTGCAACTATGGCAGCTGAGAAGGCCATTCTTTGTGTTTTCGGAGCCTGATGAAATCGATATAAATACGTGTTTAATACTGCAAAATATGCTTGATGCAATCACTGCCCTTGCCGTCCAGAATAAAAGAGAACATCCCCATCCAATTTAATTAACTTTTTTTTTATCTCCTGGTAATCAATTCAAATTTAAATCAGTTTATTTCTAGTTGTTACTTTTTTAATACCTTGTATTTTCTTTCTCATTTGTATGTAAAGCACTTAATTACCATTGTGTATGAAATTTGGTATGTAAATAAACTTTCCTTGCAATGAAGCTAAAAATATAAACAACTACATCATCATGTTGATATGCTATATTTTTACTATAAAACTCTTACAACAATCATGTCTTCTAATAACTTCAATTGTTGCGTATACCGAGCTGCAGCGAACATATTTGTAATCGACTTTACTTGGACCCATTGTGTGAACTGTCTCTTTAATACTGAGTGGTTTATATACATGTTGCTGCTGGTTGGGCTGACATATTTGACACACCCACCAAACAAGAGAAAGCGTATCTCAAACCCCGTTGCACACCGTTTCCAAGAAACATGCCCCTTGAACGTGCCCCTGATTTCAACTCTCCTCAATGCCCAAATCGCCCAAAACTCACCGTGCCGCTGCTCGCCGCTGGCTCCCATTGAAAATGAATGACTTCCGGCCACTTTGACGCTTTCGCCACCGGCGCTGTGAACGCACAGTAATTACACAGACAGCAGCAGGTTATTATATTAAGACCTAATGCACGGATCTAATATAACAGGGTTTCCGCGGGTTCCTTCCACAATTTAAGGCCTTAAAAATTTCTTAAATTAGATCAGAAAGTCTTAAAGGGTTAGTTCACCCAAAAATGAAAATTATGTCATTAATTACTCACCCTCATGTTGTTCGACACCCATAAGACCTCCATTCATCTTCGGAACACAAATGAAGATATTTTTGTTGAAAGCTGATGGCTGAGAAAGGCTTCAGATAGGCCTCCATTGGCATTCAGTACATTTACACTCCCAAGACCCATAAAAGGCACTTAAAACGTCGTTCCAAAGTCCATCTCACCACAGTGACTCTACAATAATTTTACGATGCGACGACAATAGTTTTTGTGCGCAAAAAAAAAAAATCGAAATAACGACTTTATTCAACCTCTTCTTGTCTTCCGTGTATGCCTCCACGACGCATGCGCGAGAATATGACGTAGCGCCGGGGTTCGGGAAATGCATGAAATGCACACTTTAACCCCATTTTGAGAACTACGCCGAGACCTAAAGCACGATCAATGTAGAATTCAACAGCTTAGACACGCGCGTCTTCCTCTGCTTGTAAACAAATCGCTTCTGGGTCATGTGTCCGAACGCCGGATCTGCGTAATATTCTCGCGCATGCGTCTTGGAGGCACACACGGAAGACAAGAACAAGTTGGATAAAGGTGTTATTTTGATTTTTTTTTTCGCACAAAAACTATTGTCGTCGCATCGTAAAATTATTGTAGAGTCACTGTGGTGAGATGGACTTTGTAACGACGTTTTAAGTGCCTTTTATGGGTCTTGGGAGTGTAAATGTACTGAATGCCAATGGAGGCCTATCTGAAGCCTTTCTCAGCCATCAGCTCTCAACAAAAATATCTTAATTTGTGTTCCGAATATGAACGGAGGTCTTACGGGTGTCGAACGACATGAGGGTGAGTAATTAATGACAGAATTTTCATTTTTGGGTGAACTAACCCTTTAAGTTCAATATCATGGCATTAAATTAGGGCCCTATGATTTCTGCGATGCAGAATCCATTCATAAATTTGAATTTACTGTATAATGCGGAATGTCACAGAATTTGTCAAATTTTGGATGAATAAGTCTAAAGTAGGTCAGAACACTTAAAGGGATTGTTCATCCAAAAAATTTAACTCTGTCATCATTTGCTCACCCTAATATCATTCCAAACCCGCAAGACTTTCATTTATCATATAAAGCGATTGAGTCTCTTAAGAAAATTGGGGGAAAAATGCTTGTTTTAAGTGTCAAAGTGGTAGTTGCTTTAAAAAAAAAAAAAAAATTAAAAATTAAAAATCTTTTTGCAAAAATTGCTAAATTAAATTGCATGCACTGCAAAAAATGGTGTTCTTTCCCAGGATTTTTTTTCCCAAGTACAAATTCAAAACATCCTTAAATCAAGATACATTTCATGACATGCCAAATAAAGAAATTAAGTCTTGTTTTCTGAGAAATTAAACAAAATTAAGTGAGTTTATGCTTAAAACAAATTTCTGTCATTGGGTATGAAAATTACTTACAATTGAATTAAGTAGATTTTTAGGAACCCAGTGGTAGATATTTGTTCATGTTTTAATCATAAAATCACTTTCACAAGATTTCTTATCTCAAACTTTAAGCTATTTTTTGTAAAAATTAATTAAAAAGTTATGGAGATCTGTTGGAAATTTTATTTTCAAACTTTGAAGTGTCACTAATACAACTCATTGTGTGCTTAGACATTAACATTTTAGTCCGGTGGCATTGTGAAAATACCGTTACCGAGGTGATAAAAGCACCAAATTTTGCATGGTTTGCATCGTTTCCTTAGGGTCTATGGTGTAATTTTGGCCTAGGAGCCCTCAGAAAAAAACTTTGTAACATGTCATATTAGTAGTATATCACTATCAATGAAATATTAAATATCTCTCTTCCTCAGAGCTTCCCTTAGCATATTTCTCATGCCCTCCGTATTCCTTCCATCAAATTGTTCTTGTGCATCTGGAAAGCATTGAAGCAAATGATTTTTCAATCTGGTTTTGTTAACTTGCTTCCTGACACCCAGTTCCTGAAGTCGATTTACAAACAAAGAGTGGAGCTCAGATAGCATAAAGAGAAGGACTCCAGAATCAACACATTTTTCAACGTAGTCCTGAAGATTTTTTTCTTTTATGTTTTCTGGACATTGGTGAGCGATTTCTCAGCTTTACAAGGCATGGTAAATGGTATGTTGCCTCAATTGCAATTAAATTTCCTCCAATTATCCTTGTCATATGCCTTGTGTCCTTAAGTTCAGTGATCATGGTTCGGATATTCCTGTCAGTATCAAATGTTGATACTTCATGGAGAGCTCCTTGATCTGTGCCACCCTCACAGAAGAAGCACTTTCGAACATCCAGTCGTTGGCGTTTCATTGGCTTTCCCCCTCCAGATTCAACAGCATTCCGCACGTTCTTCTTTGTCGCTTTCATAAGCTTTGAATTGTTAAACTTTAGGTGGCAAGATTTGTGCCAAGAAGCAGAATGTGAAGTAAAATTGCTAGCAGTTTCATCATTCCCAAAATAGAGTTTAGTTGGAAGATTGTCAATCTCCCTGAATTGCTCGACATTAGCAAGAAATGATCTATAGGCATCAGATTTATCACCACTTGTCCCAGGTGTCTGCAAGGGACATTTCAGGGGTTCAGAGGTGTCTTTCTGGCAAATAATACATAGAGCCCAGTTCAGCTCCATGTTGAAGTTTCAGAAACTAATGTTATGTAAGCATAAAAGAACGAACGAATCAAGACATTCGGACCTGCAACACGTCTACAATAGGAACCCAAAATAACTGAAAGTACATCTATGTACTGTCACACACAAATAATGTGATGTGATGCAGCCTAACATAAAACTAATGACCAAACTATGAACTAAGTAGATAGCTATGTGAATGACCTTGAATGGAAAAATAAAAGAGAAAATCAAGATCTCTTAACATTTAAGCATTTTTGCTGCCTTTTTTTATTAATTCCGCCTACAGGGCTTTTTGAGGGTTTTTTTTTTAGGTATAAGGTGTCTTGGCACTCTATTTTACACTTATAATTTGGAAGATCTACTGACCTGAGCACAAATTAACAAAAGGAAGCTTATTCAGTGGTCTTAAAAGGCCATTACCCAGGAAGTTTTACTTGAGAGGAAAAATATGAATATGAATATGAATGAATGATTATAGTTTTTTAAGGGATTTGCAGTGTTGCCACAGTTACTTTTAAAAAGTAATCTGATTGATTACTGATTACTCCTTTAAAAAGTAACCGTTATAGAAATGATAACCGTTTTTTGCCAACACTCACTTTATTGGAAGTGCATTTTTAACAGTAACGTCAACAATGTATCTCCTGACATTTTAAATTGAAATTAAAAAATATTTCCTGAAAAAACATGTTTTAATAAAAAATGTAATAAAGACTCAAGACTCACTCAATATAAATACTCTCCCCGAGACGCAAGAAGAAAGCAAAAATATAAATTTTTACTAAGAAAAATGACTAAAATAGTAACTCACAGTGACTTTGATAAATTACTTTAATCTGATTACTGGTTTGGAAAAGTAACGCGTTAGATTACGCGTTACTGGAAAAAAGTAGTCAGATTAGAGTTACTAAGTAACGCGTTACTGGCATCACTGGTGGTTTGGCACTAAATTTCAATATTTCAGCTGGGCTCCTAGGCTGAAATCATTCAGGAGGTCCTAAAGAAGCTTCATGTAAAATTTGGTGCTTTTAACACCTCTGTAACGGTATTATTTAATATATGCACTACCCAACTGGACTATTTAGAGAACATATTGACGTGTTATGTTCCTTTCAGTTCATTCCTTACATTTTCTTTAATTGGACTTAAAAAGGTCTTGCATTTACCTTCATAAAACCTGCTGAAGATTTGTATAATGTTACACATAATTTTTAGTAAAGACCAAAACTTCAGATGCAAGTGCTTTGCTCCAGGAGGACATGCACAGCTATTTTATTAATATATAATAAGAGTGGCTTACTTTATTTACAATAAAACAGTATTAATATGCACAATAGGCCTATTTAATTACATTATTAAAATAAAAGATTATTCTGTTTTTATGCATCGATGCAATATCGTTCACATTAGCATCACAATACATGGCAAAAACAGTTATATTTCAGCTCTAAAATAAATGCAGCCTTGGTGAGCAAAAGAGACTTCTTTCAAAAACTGTACAAAAACAAATTCAGCTGCTGTGCAGTCAATAATTTCTTTTAGGTTCCTCCTAAAGAAACTGGCTGCATAATGTTTAATGATCTCGAACAATTCCAAAAAGCTGTAGAGATAACCAAGTAAATAGAAGTCATTTTTATGTTTTCACCCTACCACTGAATCACACATAGAGGATTGTGGAAAGTTATAAACAGCAGTTAAACATACAGTACCTGTAAAAAGTTTGAAAACAATCAAATGTTTCTTGTCAAGAGACAAGTCTCTTCTGCTGACCAAGGCTGCATTTATTTAATCAAAAATACAGTAAAAACAGCAATATTGTGAAATATTGCTACAAATTAAAATAACTGTTTTCTATTTGAATTCAAAGCTGAATTTTTCAGCATCATTACTCCAGTCTTCAGTGTCACATGATCCTTCAGAAGTCATGCTGATTTGCTGCTCAAGAAGCATTTATTATTATCATCAATGCTAAAACAACAGTTGTGCTGCTTAATATTTTTGTGACACTTTTTTCAGGATTCTTTGATGAATACAGTTCAATGAACAGCACTTATTTGTATTTAATAAATGTATTTATTACATTTATCAAATAGAAATATTTTGTATTATTATAAATGCCTTCACTGTCACTTTGGATCAATTTAATGCATCCTTGATGAATAAAAGTATTATTTTCTCTCTCTTTCTTTAATATTACCATAAATGTTTGAATGGTATCACTTTTTCCGCAAAAATCAAGCAGTTTTCAACATTGATAATAATCAGAAAGCAGCAAATCAGCATATTAGAATGATTTCTGAAAGATCATGTGACACTGAAGACTGGAGTAATGATGCTGAAAATTCAGCTTTGTCGTCACAGGAATAAAGTACATTTTAAATGTATTAAAATAGGAATTTTTTTTTTTTTTTTACAATATCACAGTTTTACTGTATTTTTGATTAAATAAATGCAGAAGAGACTTCTTTCAAAAATACAAAAAAGTGTAATGTTTCCAAACTTTTGACAGGCAGTGTATATACTGCCCTAAAACTTGCAGGATGAAAGCATCTCGTTAGACAGCGAGTTCAGATGTGCCTGGGTGCCTTCCTACTCCTGTTTGAAATTTTGCAGTCTTTGATCCACCATTCAATCCTATCATTTTTTTTTTTTTTTACTTCACCAGGAGCCAGCATGACTTGAACACCCAAAAGAGTCTCACTGACTCCAGCAAAGATGAGCAGGCGTTTTTGCAGCGCCATTACCCGTCATTAGCCTCCCGCTGTGGCTCTCGCTACCTGGCTCGCACCCTGAGCCGACTGCTCATGCATCACATCAGGGACTGTCTCCCGGAGCTCAAGACGCGAGTCACGGTGCTCAACTCCCAGTACCAGACCCGACTCAACAGCTACGGGCAGCCTGTGGAAGACCACAGCGCCACCTTGCTGCAGATCGTCACCAAGTTCGCCACCGACTACTGCAGCACCATCGAAGGCACTGCCAGGCACATCCAGACCTCTGAATTGTGAGTACACGAAGCAGCACATAATTTAGGATGTTTTCTGTAAAACAAGTTAATTTAAAGTCACCATGAAATCAAAATTGACCATACATTTTTTTTTTACAGAATGTTAAAGTGTTTATTATAAATTTCTTAAGAGCTGTCACGATTCCTCTATTAAATTTGATTGCTTGATTTAAAGGGTTAGTTCACCCAAAAATGAAAATTCTGTCATTAATTACTCACCCTCATGTCGTTCGACACCCTTAAGACCTCCGTTCATATTCGGAACACAAATGAAGATATTTTTGTTGAAAGCTGATGACTCCCAAGACCCATAAAAGGCACTTAAAACGTCGTTACAAAGTCCATCTCACCACAGTGGCTCTACAATAATTTTACGATGCGACGACAATAGTTTTTGTGCACAAAAAAAAATCAAAATAACCATTTTATCCAACTTGTTCTTGTCTTCCCTGTGTGCCTCCACGACGCATGCGCGAGAATATGACGTAGCGCCAGGGTTCGGGAATCCATGAAATGCACACTTTAGCCCGATTTTGAGAACTACGCCGAGACCTAAAGCATGATCAATGTAGAATTCAACAGCTTAGACACGCGCGTCTTCCTCTGCTTGTCAACAAATCGCTTCCGGGTCATGTGTCCGAACGCCGGATCTGCGTCATATTCTCGCGCATGCGTCGGGGAGGGCTTTCAATTAGAAAGCTCCTGGCATTTTTGAGGAAAAAAAAACATCATCAGACAGTCAGAAAATGGGTCATAATTGTAATCTTTCGAGCCACTTACTACAACTTGCCATCTTGCACCATCCTATCGAGTTTGACGTATTGTTATTACCAAGGCTACATTCCTGCTGAATCTTTTTTTCGGTGACTTCAGCAGCGTCTCAGTCTGTCATTTTCCCACTAAAACTCATGACAGATATCAAGCACACCATGTTTACTTTGTGTGCTTGGCTGAATTTGACAGGCAGATAATCCTCAAGTCTGCCCAACTCCTTATTTACACCCTGTTCACTGCTGGATGAAATGCTGTTCATCTCTCATATCTAGCTAAGTCCACACCAGCCATCGATTAATTAAGTGCCTCGTATTGACGTTTTCTGTCTGTGTGAATGTGTGAACGTTCCAACTTGCCTTTGATGCCCTAAAGTGCTGCATGATTTTTAATTTTCATGGATTGACTGACTGACTGTGTGAGCATTTGTTTATTGTAGATGTGGAGGAGCTCGTATCTGTTATATATTCCACGAGACATTTGGAAGAACCCTGCAGTCCATTGACCCACTTGGAGGACTCACCGAGCTAGATATTCTCACAGCTATTCGAAATGCTACGGTATAATATTTACATGTTTATGCATGCGTGTGTGTGTATACAGATAAGCATATACAGTACTCTGCTCACTTTCTAAAAAGTAAAGTGTGTAATTTCTACGCCATAAGCATCACCAAACCGAATTGCCCAAATAATGATAATTATTTTTCAAACGGACACAATGTTATAGGTCAAAGCATCAGATTCATGTCCTCGACATGAAGAGTTTTAGAAACTGCAAATAAATTCTGGTTCAGATAGCTTTTGTGTGAGTTCCAAGCCTCCAAATGTTAAATAAATCTTAAAAATGAATAACATATTTTCTTAATAAATAATGTCATTACAATTTAATTGAAAAGTCATTGAAAAATCTATTGTGTATATACACTTATGTTTAAAAATGTTGGGTTTTTGAAAGAAGTATTTTATGCTAGGCTGCATTAATTTAATCAAGAATACATTAAAACGGTATTATTGTTACATATTATTGCAATTTAAAATAAATGTTTACTATTTAAATGTATTGTAAATTGTAATTTATTCTTGTGATCAAAGCGGAATTTTCAGCATCATTACTTCAGTGATCACATGATCCTTCAGAAATAATTCTAATATGCTGATTTGCTGCTTAAAGCGTGGTTCATAGAGCTCTCAGTAGTTCCAAACAACTCCGTGCTGTCAATCTGTTTGAATAGGACAGATTGAGACAGCAGTTTCATTATATTTGCAGCAATTTCTGGTATTGTTTTATTTGGGTCATGTGAGTGCATGATTTTACAGCGTATTGTAGCCAACCACCGGCATTTCTGTTCAAAATCATGACCAATCATATGTTTTATACAGTCTCAAAACGCTGAATGAATTTTACGTTTTACTTTATCTACAAATCTTCTCATCATTCATAACAAACAAAGCACAGACACGATTTAAATTGAAGTTTAGTCAGATGTTTTTGTTTTTCATTAGACTTTGTGATGTTCCCTACAATAAGCCTATATATTTAACACTTCAGTACAAATAAAGTAACAAAAATAGATATTTTAATGTTATAATAGTGATTTGATCATCTATAAAAAATGTATTCAAAAGAAGAGAAAAACATGGCTAATGAGCCAATAAGTGTTCCTCTTCTGCCATCTACTGGTTATAGTGGTGATTTATTTTATCATTTTAACGTTAACGTCCTAGTTAACGTCCTAATGTTATTTTATGATACTCACATAAGCATACACAACAGGTGGATATAAATGAATGATGCTAGCATATACAGAATTTAAGTTTTAAATAGTGTTTTAAAAAAACAGAGCAACCAGTTTAAATAAACTCTTTAAATCCAGGTGCTAGATACGTTATTCCTTGAATGGGCTGACTTCATAGGAACTCATTCGACAGAAAGATCTCAGAGAGACTAAAAACTCTTAAAATATGACTGATAGCATCTGGATATAGTAGCTGTTGCAGTGCTGCTCTGTTATCTAACTGCAGTGAGAGTCTAAGGATCTACAATCTATATCTAACAATATAACAATAAACATTAACTTTAATGCGCTTCATAAAATACCACTTCTATCAATATTCCTGAGAGGTCAACTAATGCAATAAAATCTCAAAATATGCAGTAATTTCATCAATTTGCCAGCGAGTGTGCTTGAGATACACTGAAATGAATGGGATTCAATGCTGGAACTATTGGTTGTTTGGAACTATTGGTCGCTCCATGACACGTTTTACTTCCGCATTCCTCAGTTCCTATGGAAGTCTATGGGAGTGTCGTAACTCTGTTTTTCAACGGCTCTGATTAGAATGATTTCTGAAGGATCATGTGACACTGAAGACTGGAGTAATGATGCTGGAAATTCAGCTTTGCGTTACAGGAATTACATCTTAAAATATGTTATTTTAAACTAAAATAATGTATGAATTGAATGTATTTGGTTGTTGTGATGGATGTAGGGTCCTCGGCCAGCGCTGTTTGTTCCTGAGGTCAGTTTTGAGCTGCTGGTGAAGAAACAGATCAAGAGACTGGAGGAGCCCAGCATGCGCTGTGTGGAGCTCGTACACGAGGAACTTCAGAGAATCATCCAGCACTGCTCTGCCTACAGCACACAGGTGCTTCACTGCATTTTAATATTTGATGCAGAACATGCAGAAAAAAACAGGAAATGGAATATTAGGTTGTGTAGCCAGTCTAAAATCCATCCATCCGTCATTGTACAATGATTAATCCTTTCAAAATTGTTTTCAAGCCATCTAGGGAAACTTCCTGTATGTTTTTCATATGACCGAAAAACTGAATATCGCAACGTAGTTTTTTTCCAATATTGCTCAGGGGTGCGTTCCCAACTGTGATCGCAAATTCCATCGTTACCAACATAGTTCAACGATTTGCCATTTCCTGAAAACATAGTTCCAACGAACATGTCGAGCTGTTGTTAGAATCATAGTTTCTTGTTAAAATGACATGTGAACTTAAAGGTGAACTATGTAGGATTTTTGCAGTAAAATATCCAGAAACCACTAGGCCAGTGTTATATATTTTGTTCAGTTGAGTACTTAGAATATCCCAAATGTTTCCAACTATTTGTAAATCGTGAGAAATTGCTATTTTAACCAAGGAACCGGGACGTGTGAGCTATGCGTGTGAGGGAGTCGCCTGTCGATTGCGTCATATCTGCGTCACCCTCGGTTTCCGGTTTTATTCAGTGAAACACTTTACTCTCACTGCAGTGTGAACAAATGTCATAGCAGCCGCCGAGCGAACGTCATAACTTCCTTTTCGACACACTCAGATATATCTAATACGATAAACAGAATTGCGTTACCTCATACTCATGACTGGAAAAGAGGAAGTGGCGCCGGCAACCGTGTCATAATAAAAGTCCTGCCGGCGACTATGCCATAATAACAGTCCCGCTCTTCAATCGCTCCTGCGGCCTTGCTCAGCTCCACAACACTCGGTCCTGCTCTGCTTCAGACTACAGTAATGTTAATAATCGCATCCATGAACATGATTTCTGCCCGAGTCCTATCCTGACTGTTTTCCACTGGCTGTGAGGTGAAGACCACATGTCCCAAGATTCTGCGCTCAAACGAGGCGTCATCAAACTACGCCTTTGTTTTGAACAGGCGACCTCTAGTGGACGGAAAAGTTACATAGTGTAGCTTTAAATAGATCATGTTATCGGGCACAATAAGCAACCTAACATTCAGTACATTCTACCTTTCATCCCATTTAAATACATTTTAATCTATATTATAACGATCAGCACATATTTGAGGAATACGCATGCGCATAGATGCGTAAGGGAACTCCGGAGTATGATGTAAGAGGGAACCTGGATAAATCAAACATCAAATAAAGCAAAATGACAGGAACAAAAACAGCGTAGTAGTCCTCAGTTCATTACAGCAGCATGTCAGAAAAATGACGTTACGTTGAGAAAGCTGCTGACTGAATAAACCACATCATGCATAAGGGATTTATACACTGCATGTCAATACTGCAAGTTAACATGATAAAAAAAGTAAATGAAGTATAATATTAAATACATTAACTGCAATCTCTAATTAATTAATTAGCAGAAGTTATTACTCCACCACCTGCACGTGTCATCATTAAAGGGTTAGTTCACCCAAAAATGTAAATTCTGTCATTAATTACTTACCCTCATGTCGTTCGACACCCGTAAGCCCTCCGTTCGTCTTCGGAACACAAATGAAGATATTTTGAAGATATAGATAGTTTTTGTGCGCAAAAAACCCTAAATAACGACTTATATAGTGATGACGATTTCAAAACACGGCCTCATGAAGCTTCGAAGCTTCACTGATTTATAATGCTTCGAAGCTTCATGAGGCCGTGTTTTGAAATCGTCATCACTATATAAGTCGTTATTTAGGAGTTTTTTGCGGACAAAAACTATTCTCGCCGATTCATAAAGTAATTGTAGAACCACTGTAGTGAGATGGACTTTGTAACGACGTCTTTAGTACCTTTTGAGGGTCTTGAGAGTGAACCGTGCATTGTGCCAATGGAGGCCTTTCAGAGCCATCAGATTTCAACTAAAATATCTTCATTTGTGTTCCGAAGACGAACGGAGGTCTTACGGGTGTCGAACAACATGAGGGTAAGTAATTAATGACAGAATTTTCATTTTTGGGTGAACTAACCCTTTAACGAACAAACGAAACAAGCATACAGCCATCTTTAGAATTTTGTCTTTGATCTTCCTTTTTCGCGGTAGCTCTGTATATTTCTATGGCATCGCTGTGGAAGAGTAATTACCTGGTGAAGTGGATTTACAAGCGGTTCATTCATAAATCTGTAAGATCTTACCTTTCATGCTGTGGAAATACAAACTGGGAGACAGAATACAACGACCGCAGCTCTGAAAGGGGCGGAGCTACATAAGGTCTATAGGCTATTATTGAACTAAAGTGGTTCAAATGACGGATGTGTGACCGTTTTCGGGAAACAGACGTGATTAGCTAGTTAGTTTCTACAATGATGCATAGTTCTATGGTGGTTAAAGTGCCCCTATTATGCTATTTTAAAGGCTCCTAATTTAGTTTTGGAGGTCTCCTACAACAGGTTTACATGCATCAAAGGTCAAAAAACTGTTTAATTTTCTCATAACATACATTGCACATCACCACATTTTTCAATGATTCTCAAATGACTCGTCGGATGAATCAGTCTCTCTAAATCCCTCCTTTCGGTGAGCCTGCTGTGCTCTGATTGGCCAGACGGCCCAATCTGTTGTGATTGGTCAACCACTTACAGTCCGTGTTTCGGACGCTAAAAGCTCATTACCATAAATTTCAGCTCCGGAGGCGTCCTAAGCTCAGTGATTGTAAACACTGTAAAGACAGTAACTTTAGCCGCGTTTCCATTACCCTTCAAATTGCGCAAATTTAAATTGCGAATTGAAAATACGCCCAAACCCGTAAATTTCGCAAAAACTCCCATATATCGCAAAAAAAATGTTACGCTCATGAGGTGGCTTTTTAAGGCAATTCGAAAAGGACATTTCCGCAAAACTGCAATGGAAACAGGTTTTTTTTTTTGCATCTACAGGTCACCTGGTACGGTGACGCATTGCTGCCACATAGGGCCTACACCCCCCCCCCCCCCCCCCACACACTCAAGTATGTCATAAAAACGAGATCTTATGTCGTTAAAACGACATATATTTTATCCTAATAAGGACAGTGGTGTAACTTTAACCTAGTAATGACGGACCCCAGTGCAGCCACAAATATCATAACTATCTAAAGGCCTACTGAAATTAAGACATATATTCAAGAAATGTATTAAAAACAGAAAGACGCTATAGTTTCAGCCTTACTCAAAGGCCGAGGAAACAGGCCAGTTACGCAGATCAATCCATTCCCAACGATCTTGGTTTGCTTCTTATTTATTAAATATACAGGCAAATAGTTGATTAAACATTGATCAAAATTAAATACAATTTATAAAAAATTTAATAAATTTTAAAGAAAGACATTCTAGAAAACAAAATTCAATGAAGTGCTCAAAATCATGTCTGACCCCACTCCATGTCCCCAGACATATGCACATCTGATTATATAGCCTTACTCATGCTGCTCACTTTTCATGAGAATTTTCTTTTCATGAGACATAAAATACATAAATCTCTCGCCTCAGGGGGATATGAGGGGGAGGGGGGGGGCACGATCACTCGAATATACTACCAGGTTTTTACTTATACAAAGCTTAATGCTAATCGCTGAAGTAACCTTTTAAGTAGTGAGTTACATTGTTGTATGGAAAATGCACCCCAGCCTAGTTAGATGATAATGTGGTTGTGCTGTGATGATTTTTGAGTGATGCATTCTGTGTTCTGAGTGACCTATGGAGGAAGCGTTGCGACGAGAATGTTGAAATGTCTGCATAGTACGTCAAACTCTTATTTCAAACAAGCAAGACATTTCTGTTTCCCCTGACAAGCCCTTATAGTTCAGAATTTCTACAAAATGAAATGTGAAGAGGAGAGTGAAAGCTTTTTACAGGCACCACAGATTGACACACAGGCTCAGAACAGCCAGCATTAGGATTCTCTCCTCATTCTGCTCTTATCTTCTCTGTCCTGCTGCCTTCACTGTGTACATTTGTTTTACATTAAACATTCTTTTCGCTTTCCTCTATTATATACATCCATTTTATGTCATAGCGTGTGCTGGAGGGAACAGATTTGATTCTCATAATATTTGGGAGAATATTATGCTTTACTCTTTCACACAGAGAATGTAAAAATGTTTTAATAATTGGCAGCTAACCTACTGTATGTATGTGTGTTTGTTTATGTCTGAAGGAGCTTTTGCGGTTTCCCAAACTACATGATTCAATAGTGGAGGTGGTTACCAGCTTACTCAGGAAACGTCTGCCCATTACCAATGAGATGGTAGGAACATATGCCTGCGGCTGCACCCACACTAACTTATACTTGCCTCCAGGACTTGTGTTACAGTAACCGAATCACGATTAAGGCATGTACTTGGACATGATGATTTTTTTGATAAAACCGCAGAAACATCAAAAAATTATTAAAGAGCAAAATATATACATTTTAAAATAAAATAAAATTAAAAAAAATTGCTTCAATAATAATGTACCAAATGTATTTCATGCAGTGTTTATGTTACCACTAACAGTTTTATTATGTATTTATTGATAGTCAACTTCTTTTCAGAATATTAGTCAACAGATCCTTGGTAAACCTCACAAGTGTCAAGATGAGCAAGTCTGTTAGACTGCATTTACAATGCAATACCTAATGCACAGATCCATAATTAGATACTTATCTGATTTATTTTTTGTCCCCCACATTACAAATAGTATTAACCGACTGTGTTTACATCACATTCAATCAGTAAAACATATTTCTCTTTTTCTTTTTTTTTTACTAGGGATGTACAATATATCGGTACTGTACCATACTGATATACTCCGATCAGGCATAACATTATAACATGTCTCTTCATCACGGCACCTGTTAGTGGGTGGGATATACAGTGAGGAAAATAAGTATTTGAACACCCTGCTATTTTGCAAGTTCTCCCACTTATAAATCATGGAGGGGTCTGAAATTGTCATCGTAGGTGCATGTCCACTGTGAGAGACATAATCTAAAAAAAAAATCCAGAAATCACAATGTATGATGTATTTTTTTTAAACTATTTATTTGTATGATCAGCTAGAATTCTGACCCTCAAAGACCTGTTAGTCTGCCTTTAAAATGTCCACCTCCACTCCATTTATTATCCTAAATTAGATGCACCTGTTTGAGGTCGTTAGCTGCATAAATACACCTGTCCACCCCATACAATCAGTAAGAATCCAACTACTAACATGGCCAAGACCAAAGAGCTGTCCAAAAGACACTAGAGACAAAATTGTACTCCTCCACAAGGCTGGAAAGGGCTACGGGGAAATTGCCAAGCAGCTTGGTGAAAAAAGGTCCACTGTTGGAGCAATCATTAGAAAATGGAAGAAGCTAAACATGACTGTCAATCTCCCTCGTACTGGGGCTCCATGCAAGATCTCACCTCGTGGGGTCTCAATGATCCTAAGAAAGGTGAGAAATCAGCCCAGAACTACACGGGAGGAGCTGGTCAATGACCTGAAAAGAGCTGGGACCACCGTTTCCAAGGTTACTGTTGGTAATACACTAAGACACATGGTTTGAAATCATGCATGGCACGGAAGGTTCCCCTGCTTAAACCAGCACATGTCCAGGCCCGTCTTAAGTTTGCCAATGACCATTTGGATGATCCAGAGGAGTCATGGGAGAAAGTCATGTGGTCAGATGAGACCAAAATATAACTTTTTGGTCATAATTCCACTAAACGTGTTTGGAGGAAGAAGAATGATGAGTACCATCCCAAGAACACCATCCCTACTATGAAGCATGGGGGTGGTAGCATCATGCTTTAGGGGTGTTTTTCTGCACATGGGACAGGGCGACTGCACTGTATTAAGGAGAGGATGACCAGGGCCATGTATTGCGAGATTTTGGGGAACAACCTCCTTCCCTCAGTTAGAGCATTGAAGATGGGTCGAGGCTGGGTCTTCCAACATGACAATGACCCGAAGCACACAGCCAGGATAACCAAGGAGTGGCTCTGTAAGAAGCATATCAAGGTTCTGGCGTGGCCTAGCCAGTCTCCAGACCTAAACCCAATAGAGAATCTTTGGAGGGAGCTCAAACTCTGTGTTTCTCAGCGACAGGCCAGAAACCTGACTGATCTAGAGAAGATCTGTGTGGAGGAGTGGGCCAAAATCCCTCCTGCAGTGTGTGCAAACCTGGTGAAAAACTACAGGAAACGTTTGACCTCTGTAATTGCAAACAAAGGCTACTGTACCAAATATTAACATTGATTTTCTCAGGTGTTCAAATACTTATTTGCAGCTGTATCATACAAATAAATAGTTAAAAAAATCATACATTGTGATTTCTGGATTTTTTTTTATAGATTATGTCTCTCACAGTAGACATGCACCTACGATGACAATTTCAGACCCCTCCATGATTTCTAAGTGGGAGAACTTGCAAAATAGCAGGGTGTTCAAATACTTATTTTCCTCACTGTATTAGGCAGCAAGTTAACATTTTGTCAGAGTTGATGTGTTAGAAGAAGGAAAACTGCGCAAGCATAAGGATTTGAGCGAGTTTGACAAGGGCCAAATTGTGATGGCTAGACAACTGGGTCAGAGCATCTCCAAAACTGCAGCTCTTGTGGGGCGTTCCCGGTCTGCAGTGGTCAGTATCTATCAAAAGTGGTCCAAGGAAGGAACAGTAGTGAACCGGTGACAGGGTAAAAGCCAAGGCTTATTGATGCATGTGGGGAGCAAAGGCTGGCCCGTGTGTTCTGATCAAACAGACGAGCTACTGTAGCTCAAATTGCTCAAGAACTTAATGCTAGTTCTGATAGAAAGGTGTCAGAATACACAGTGCATCACAGTTTGTAGCATATGGGGCTGCATAGCTGCAGACCAGTCAGGGTGCCCATGCTGACCCCTGTCCACCGCTGAAAACGGCAACAGTGGGCACGTGAGCATCAGAACTGGACCACGGAGCAATGGAAGAAGGTGGTTATACATAAGTCTGAATCACTTTTTCTCTTATATCACGTGGATGGCCGGGTGTGCGGGCATCGCTTACCTGGGGAACACATGGCACCAGGATTCCCTATGAGAAGAAGGCAAGCCGGCGGAGGCAGTGTGATGCTTTGGTCAATGTTCTGCTGGGAAACCTTGGGTCCTGACATCCATGTGTATGTTACTTTGACACTGCCACCTACCTAAGCATTGTTGCAGACCATGTACACCCTTTCATGGAAACGGTATTCCCTAATGGTTCAGGAATGGTTTGAAGAGCACAAGTTTGAGGTGTTGACTTGGCCTCCAAATTCCCCAGATCTCAATCCAATCGAGCATCTGTGGGATGTGCTGAACAAACAAGTCCGATCCATGGAGGCCCCACCTCGCAACTTACAGGACTTAAAGGATCTGCTGCTAACATCTTGGTGCCAGATACCACAGCACACCTTCAGGGGTCTAGTCGAGTCCATGCCTCAATGGGTCAGGGCTGTTTTGGCAGCAAGAGGGGAAACCAACACAATATTAGGTCATAATGTAATGCCTGATCGGTGTGTGTGTATATATATATATATATATATACAGGGAGTGCAGAATTATTAGGCACATTGATTTTCTGATCATATTTTTTTTCCAGGCACATTTGACCAATTCCAAACCACAGTAATCCTAATAACTACTATTGATTTAGTATTTAATAATGTATAAGTGATATATAATTGTTCATGAAGGCTGGAAATGAAAATCACCTTATATTCAGGTGTGCAGAATTATTAGGCATGTTTTCTTTTACAGATAAATTGAGCCAAAAAAGAGATTTAACTCAGACTGAAAAGTCAAAAAGTATTAAATGCCCATGAGAAGGATGCAATACTAATGCAATACTAGACATTGCAGTTAAGGCGTGACCATTGGACAGTGAAATGCTCGTTGGGTCAGCAGGGTCAGACAAAAACATGTGGTGAAGAAAAGACACCTATTAACTGCAAAAGAATTAAGAATTAAGGTGAAGAATTAAGGGTGAAACCATCAGGAACCCTTTAGTCTCCAGCGCCACCATTTTCCAGAGCTGCAACCTACCTGGAGTCTCCAGAAGTGCAAGGTGTCAGGATCTCAGAGACTTCAGTTAGGTAAAGAATCCTAAAAAATGACCCCCACTAAATAAGAATCATAAGCTGAAGTGTTGTAAAATACATGAAGCCTGCTTTTTTATAGGCTTTATAGGTTTTATAGGTTGAGAGTGACTCTTGAAGGACCAGCACCACATCCTCTAGTACCACTGTTTGAAGAATTCATCTTCCAGAATCTGGCAGTACGTTTTGGGAGTTCATTTTAGTCCATCCTGAAGTCCGTTTTGCAGAGATGGACTAAAAATGAACTCCCAAAATGTACTGCCAGATTCTGGAAGATGAATTCTTCAAACAGTGGTACTAGAGGATGTGGTGCTGGTCCTTCAAGAGTCATTCTCAACCTATCTGTCCATAAAGCCTATAAAAAAACCTTCTTCATGTATTTTACAACACTTCAGCTTGTGATTCTTATCTAGTGGGGGTCATTTTTTAGGATTCTTTACCTAACTGAAGTCTCTGAGATCCTGACACCTTGCACTTCTGGAGACTCCAGGTAGGTTGCAGCTCTGGAAAATGGTGGCGCTGGAGACTAAAGGGTTCCTGATGGTTTCACCCTTAATTCTTCACCTTCATTCTTAATTCTTTTGCAGTTAACAGGTGTCTTTTCTTCACCACCTGTTTTTGTCTGACCCTGCTGACCCAACGAGCATTTCACTGTCCAATGGTCACGCCTTAACTGCAATGTCTAGTATTGCATTAGTATTGCATCCTTCTCATGGGCATTTAATACTTTTTGACTTTTCAATCTGAGTTAAATCTCTTTTTTGGCTCAATTTATCTGTAAAAGAAAACATGCCTAATAATTCTGCACACCTGAATATAAGGTGATTTTCATTTCCAGCCTTCATGAACAATTATATATCACTTATACATTATTAAATACTAAATCAATAGTAGTTATTAGGATTACTGTGGTTTGGAATTGGTCAAATGTGCCTGGAAAAAAAATATGATCAGAAAATCAACGTGCCTAATAATTCTGCACTCCCTGTATATATATATATATATATGTATATATATGTATATATGTATATATGTATATATGTATATATGTATATATATATATGTATATATGTATATGTATATATATGTGTGTGTGTGTGTGTGTGTGTGTTTGTGTGTGTGTGTGTGTGTGTGTGTGTGTGTGTGTGTGTGTGTGTGTGTGTGTGTGTGTGTGTGTGTGTGTGTGTGTGTGTGTGTGTGTGTGTGTGTGTGTGTGTGTGTGTGTGTGTGTGTGTGTGTGTGTGTGTGTGTGTGTGTGTGTGTGTGTGTGTGTGTGTGTGTGTGTGTGTGTGTGTCCATTAGTATTGAATAAATGTAAGCAATAATGTACTTGAGGCAATGCTGTATTTTTAATACATTCACGACTAAATGGTGTTGTCAGACAAACGTTAAGTAAAATTATATACTTTTACTAAATAATAATTTTTAAAAAAAGTATTGCAATTATTTAAGCCTCTTTGGGGCTTCTCCACACTGTAACGCCCACGGATGTGAAAATGACAGTGAAGGTGGACTCATTACAATGTTTCACATTGTCCACAAGATTTACACTGTTAGCACCAATGAAACCAACGTTTGGCATTGGTACTGGTGACCAAAGATTTGGCTATGACAGCCCGTCCATGAATTTTGGCTATTTCTGAAAATGTGTCATCCTGTTAACTCATGGAATGTGCTTGCTTCTTCTCAGGTTCATAATCTGGTTGCAATCGAGTTAGCCTATATAAACACCAAACATCCTGATTTCACAGACGCTGCCCAAGTGTCTGCATCAGTCAACAGCCAGCAGGTACTAAAACTCTCTCTCTCCGTCTCTCTCTCTCCAAATCCAAACAGGATCATTCTTTGTTTTATCTGTCTCTTTTACAGGCGGAGACTGGCGATGCAGGTAAGCGATGGAAGAATGAGAAGATGCCGTCGGAGGAGAAAGGCCCCGTGCCTGCGTTTGGAAGCCCCATCAAAGCCGTCAACCTGTTGGACACGGTATGTCTTTGCTGTCTCAAAAGTACAGAAGCCAACTGGACCTGCACATTTGACGAAAGCCAGAAAAGACCAACAATTTTGGGTCATTTTTCCGTAGGCCGTGCCAGTATCCCGCAAACTAAGCACTCGAGAGCAGAGGGACTGTGAGGTCATCCAACGGCTCATCATTTGCTACTTCCTGATCGTGCGCAAGAGCATCCAGGACAGGTCAGCACCTGTTTGTGTGGGAGCCAAACAACCAGGAGCTACTTTGCATCTGATACTTTTTTTTCCGTTTTCTACAGTGTGCCAAAGACGGTGATGCATTTCCTGGTGAATTTTGTGAAAGAGCATTTGCAGAGTGAGCTGGTCGGTCAGCTTTACAAACAGCCTCTGCTACATGAACTGCTCATCGAGTCTCAGGATACCGCTCAGCAGCGCACAGAGGTTGCACACATGCTGGAGGTACGTTTTGTGTGCCTGTGAAACACATATAAGCCTCATAAAGCAGATATGTTCGTTTTGACCCATAAGAGATATAAAATAATACATATTTTAGTACAATTTTTTTGTTTTTGAGCAGTTACGAGTATAAATACAAAGGAATTTAGTTAAATCTATTGATTTCAGTTAATACTGGTCATTCTGAGATTATGTCTCCTTGTATAATTGGACATTTCAAAGAATTTCTAATTTTTTTATTAATAAAAATGGTATAAATTTAATAATAACATGGTAATAACAAGGTAACATTCAAAACGTTTAAATGTTTGCACTTTCTCTCATTAATAAGTTATTAATCAGATGCAATATGGTTATAGTCTGAAGTTCCCTTGCATCTGAAAGGGGGGTTTGCGTTGGAGCCCTACGTTTTCATCAACTTACAGGTTATAAAGTTTACTGTAGCTATGTGGGTGTTGAGTTTTTTCTGTCCTTTGGCCAAATTCTCATGTTGTAAAAGATTAAATGTTACATAAGACCGTGTACTGACTATAACTCTACAACAAACGTTAGACAAAGACACTTCTCCGCTTCTCAAATACATAAAACTTTAGCCTTTATAGACATCTTGTGTCTTGAGTAAATACAACGCTGTACTTATTAAAAAAAACAGTTCTTCAGTTACCATTGCATTTCAAACAAGCAGAGAAGGTTCAAAATGTGTGCTGCACTTCATTCAGGATAGAGACGGGGAGGAGTTATGAGGTTTGACAGACTGTTTGAGGTTTACTCAGAAGCTCTTTTTAATACTTTTCATTGGTTAAATATGATCAAAACCCACAGACAGGCGTAAAGGGTGACCAATTGTAATGATTTTTGAAAAATATGGAGTATTTGTGTTACCAATACTGCTCTTTCTGACTCCTTCTCTTTTAGGCCCTCAAGAAAGCCAGTAACATTATCTCAGAGATCCGGGAGACTCATCTTTGGTAGCCAAACGTTATCTTGAACATTCTGTCCAGGAAAGTGTTTACATGTTTGTGCGTGCGGTATGTGTGAGTGTATGACATATGTCAAATATCTGAAGAAATTCAACGCCTCTGCCAGCATGAACATTCAACAAAATATGTACAGTTTTCCAAATGCTCTTTATTTCTACTGTATATGCACTGATTCCATAACTGTGTGCTTGACAGAGGTCGAAAGTGAATGTGTACTTGTACAACTATCTTTGTGAGGAGATAGTGGACCATCGGAGTGAGGACGAAGAGAGTAATTCAGGACATTTTGGCCAGTCCTCATTTTCTGAGACCCCTTTAAAGGCCTGTTTGAGGGTCAAGACTTGGTTTTAGGGATAAGGTTATAATTAGGTTTAGGGTAAGGATACAGGGTAGACACTTAGTTGTGATGGGTAAGGTTAGGATAAGGAGCTAGAGATTGCATTGTGTCAATGAATGTCCTCTCAAAGATAGATAATACAAGAATGTGTGTGTGTGTGTGTGTATGTGTGTGTGTGTGTGTACTCTGTAGCTCAGATATAGTGAACATATCAAGTAAAACATCATTTCATAAAGGTTTTTCAACATTGACAATTGCTCTTTCATTTAAAGTTATAAGAATCGAGTAATGTCTCAAATGGTTCTAAGAACATCCCAAGACCAGTCTTACACCAAATCAAGCTCTCATAAACTCACATGACTGATAACAGGAATAGTTTACCAATGAAGAAACGATTCAGATTTTTGTTTTTTCATAATTTACTCACCATGTCATTCAAAAGCCGTATGACGTTCTATTGTATCTGCTATAGAACATGGGAGGTGTTTTGAACATTTACATTCAGTGAAGACATTTAGTGCATTCAAGCTCCAAAATAGACTAAAAGCATCATAAATGCACCATAAATCATCATAAAAATAGTCCATCCGACACATGCAATAGTTTTGTGTGAGGAACAGACTGAAATTTAAGTAATTATTCACTGAATGTTGATGTGGAAAGACATGACGTTATGGAAGCTTGTTTACGCCACAGAATAAAACATTTTAAAAGATAATTGCAACTTTTTATCTCACAACTGTGAGTTTACATCTCGAAATTTACTTTTTTTCTCGGAATTTTGAGATATAAATTCGGAATTCTGAGAAAAAAGTCAGAATTTTGAGATGTAAGCTCGCAATTGCAAGAAAAAAGTCAGAATTGCAAGAAACAAGTCAGAATTGCGAGATAAAAACACTCAATTGTAAGAAAAAAGTCAGAATTGCGAGATAAAAACACTCAATTGTGAGAAAAAAAGTCAGAATTGCGAGAAAAAAAGTCAGAATAGCCAGATGTAAACTCTTAATTGCAAGAAAAAGTCAGAATTGCAATATAAACACTCAATTTCAAGGAAAAAGTCAGAATTGCAAGATGTAAACTCTTAATTGTAAGAAAAAAGTAAGAATTACGAGATATAAACTCTCAGTTGCAAGAAAAAAGTTAGAATTACAAGGTATAAATTCGGAATTCTGAAAAAATGAGATGTAAACTCGCAATTGCAAGAAAAAAGTCTGAATTGCAAGATAAAAACACTCAATTGCAAGAAAAAAGTCAGAATTGCGAGATGTAAACTCAATTGCAAGAAAAAAGTCAGAATTGCGAGATAAAAACACGATAAAAACACCCAATTGCAAGAAAAAAGTTAAAATTGGGGGATATAAACTCAATTGCAAGAAAAAAGTCAGAATTGCGAGATGTAAACTCAATTGCAAGAAAAAAGTCAGAATTGCGAGATAAAAACACGATAAAAACACTCAATTGCAAAAAAAAGTAAAATTTGCAAAATATAAACTCAATTGCAAGAAAAAAGTCAGAATTGCGAGATGTAAACTCGCAATTGAAAGAAAAAAGTCAGAATTGCGAGATGTAAACTCGCAATTGCAAGGGAAAAAAAGTCAGAATTGCGCGATATAAACTCAATTGCAAGAAAAAAGTCAGAATTGCGAGGTGTAAACTCGCAATTGCAAGGGAAAAAAAGTCAGAATTGCGCGATATTAAACTCAATTGCAAGAAAAAAGTCAGAATTGCGAGGTGTAAACTCGCAATTGCAAGAAAAAAGTCAGAATTGCCAGATAAAAACACTCAATTGCTAGAAAAACGTCTGAATTGCGAGATAAAAACACTCAATTGCAAGAAAAAAAGTCAGATTTGTGAGAAAAAAGTCAGAATTTGCAAGATGTAAACTTGCAATTGCAAGAAAAAGTCAGAATTGCAATATAAACACTCAATTGCAAGAAAAAAGAATTGCGAGATAAAAACACGATAAAAACACTCAATTGCAAGAAAAAAAGTCAGAATTACGAGATGTAAACTCGCAATTGCAAGAAAAAAGTCAGATTTGCGAGAAAAAAGTCAGAATTTGCAAGATTTAAACTCGCAATTGCAAGGGAAAAAAAGTCAGAATTTCGAGATGCAAAGTCACAATTCGCTTTTTTATTCTGTGGCGGAAACAAGTTTCCATATGAGGGTCAGTAAATAATGCCATTTGTTTGAGTAAACTACTCCATTAATATGCTGTAAATACAATGTAATTTATGTGTTGTCCAGCTTTACAGTAAATCTAGAACCGCCCCTTTATTAGATTCGGTCAAATTCATGCATGTTGGCACGTTTGTACACTACTGTACATAAGAACTTAAGTTAATTTCACAGCCAATATGGGCTAAAAACAAAACAGATATATAATATTTGATGTGAGTGAGATAGATGAAAGAAACTCAATTATCATGTTACATTTTGAATAATGTATCCCGTGAGCGATGTCTAGACATGGTGCAAATAAACGCTAGTGCGGCGTGAACAGCCATAGAACAAAGAGCCATTGTGTTTGGTTGTGCTCTGAAACACTTCAATCCACGCTCGGATGTGCCGGAGACTTGACTGCCATGTAATATTTATGCTTGTATGAATATTTATTGTGAGAGTGAGTACGGCTATGTCAAAGAAGGTCAAATGAGAAAGAACAAAGAAATGAAAACATTCCGTCTGAATGGCTGCTTGAAGCATTTAGTCTCAAATACAAAAAGTGCAAAAGTAAAACCTGTAGATAATTTGTTAGTTGTTGTTATTGGCAGTTAAAACCAATATTAATGTGTGTGGGTGTTTATGTCGAGGCAATGTCACATGATTTTATTGATTGGGACGCAGTGTTAACATTGCGCTCCTCTACCAACCTATCAACCATAAAAAATAGACGTGCCAGAAAGAGCGAGAGAAGCTATAGAACGGGATTTATCAAAAATAATATAAACATATTTATATACATTGTCAAATACCTGATAATGTAATAAGCATGCATTTGTTGACCTCAAACTTTATACCGCTAAATTGTGTTGTGCCCCATATTTTGAGAATATTCCACTGTATGTGTGTGACGCCGTGAGGATGTACTGTACAGATGTAATGCATTTCAAGAGATTTGAGCAAATGACTTAGTAGGCTGCTCGAGCGAAGTAAGATCTGTAGAAAGAGATTTTAATGAGCCCCGTTGCAATCTCAGCACTGATTACATGATGCTGTGTGTTTGCTGAAGCACTGCAATCTGATCCTAAATAGGCTCAAGTATTTGAATCAATCTTATGGAGCCTGTCAATAACATATTCAGGTCAAGAAAGTCTGTCTTTAAGAACATTTCGATTTTGCACTGTAACATTTACTTCACAATTAAGCACATTTTAAAACATTTTAAAACTTGCTTTACGGCAATGAGAATTAGGAATTCTCATTCATAAAGCAATAAAAGAACAAACATCCTATTACTGTAATGCAGGAAAGAAAGTCTAATTCTCATTACCGTAATATCAGAAAAATTATAATGCAAGGGGGAAAATTGTTGTATTGTAAAAAAAATAATAATAATAATAATATTGTAACACAAAATCTCATTCTCATTATCTTCATGCAGGAAAAATATATCTCTCATTACCATAATGCAAGTTTTTTTTTACTAATTACTAATGAATGAAAGAGAAAAAATGTATTCTCATTACAATAAAGTAAGAAAAAAAAGATCATTCTTGTAACTATAATGGAAGACAAAAATCTAATTCTCATTACACTAATGCGCAAAAAACTCATTCTCATTTCTATAATACAAGAAAAAATATTCTTACTCTCTTTACCATTATGTTGGATTTTTTTTTCTTTTGAGATTATTATTATTATTTCAACCCTCTATACACAATAGAATCCCTATTGGCTAGTAAATGTTTGTGTTTACTTGCCAGACTGATATACTATTTTATATATATATTGTAAAATGGCACAGCTAATTTTTGGTTTATTATTGTAAATTACAGGAATATTTTTACTACCGTAACAAAAGGCTAAAAAAAAAACCCACCATAAATTTAAGCCAGTACAACAAATTCTACCCTGATGTATAACTAAAATTTTAATATCATTTCACATTACAGTAATGAGAATTTGGGTGGAAATGTGCTTAATAGTGTAGTATAAAAAATAGGCTTGATTTTCTATTATGCAAAATATAATTTTGTAATTTCCGTCTTGACTTGGTGGTTGAAATATGACCTGGACAGGCTATGAAACACTGTCAATCTCCCTCTAGTCCAAAGTGACGTCTCCCCTACCTGTGTGTTTAGCATTCTTTCATAGTCGTCAAGTGTGCTTAAAGAAAAGTGTGTTTTAATGATACAAAACTCATTCAGCCTTCCTGTCGAGCATGTGTCCGCATCCGTATGTGTGTTTGTGTGAGCGAGAGTAATTGTCCGTGCGGGAGCTCGCTGTGAATCATTTGAAATAACTTGCCATTTTTTGACAAATGCCTTTAAGCGCCTTGCTGCCATTTTATTTTTGTGATACATGTTGATGTGCTGTTCACTGTTCAGAACGACATTAAAATCAAATGAAAACCTCTCCGCTTTCCCCTTATTGACTAGAGCAGATTTTTCAATATTGTGCAGATCTCACATTATTCTTCTTATAGTCACACCGAATAAATGCTTTTTCTTTGCACTTATCTGTGCTGGAGTGAAAAAAGTAGCGAGTAATTTCTTTCTACAGTCACAAATTTTATCAGCTTGCTCTGATTTTTTTTCCCAGCTGAGTGCCCACAGGCAATCAAACGAAATGCAGAGGGAAAAGCGTTACGTGTAGTAAAAACTTGACTTCTTTTAGATAATGCGAAGCAGGAAAACAGTCATATATATCTGCTGGGTTTAATTAGGTCAGACGAACATATTTTTGAATGTATTTTTAAACAGAGCACTGGGCTTTCTGGAAACCCGAGCATAAAGACACTAAAGTTTGCATTAACCGAGCTGTGATGACACGGCTTGCCTTTCAGAGGAAACGGATCATCAAACTGAAGATGCAAATGAGACGCTATTAATTCGCCACTCGAGTATCAAAATCAGGTTAACCTGGAGAAGTTTTCATATAAAACTCATCTGCTGGTGTCAGTCCATGTAAATGTGATGCACCGACACGTCTGGAAAGACATCAGCGATTAATCACATCGTAATTACACACTATCACATTCCAGAGGCTGATATGGAGTAATAGGGGGGAATAGGCATGAAGTAATTGCGACACGAGGCAAATATGTGGGAAAGCTGTTGTGAATTATGATAAGGTGACTGAAGGAGGCTGGTGTCTTTTTTGTGACTGATCTGGGCCAGCCGTTGATGTTCTATTCTGCAAGCATATGCAACAATTCAGACGCATTGCTTATTTATGTTGTACAAATCCAAAAGTTTGAGTTACAGTCTTTAAGTTTGCGCTCCATTTAGAAAAGTACTGTGCCAGACTGATCTCATGAAATGGTGTATGTATGACACGCCAATTCGCTATGCCATTTTGGCGTGCTATCAAGACGCATAATCGCTTTTTAGCGTGTTTATCAACGCCGTTTCATTCTATCCCCCTACACTGCTCCTACCCCTAAACCTACCCATCACACACACAAACACACATACACACACACACACTGCCCCTAAACCTACCCATCACAAGAAACATTCTGCATTTTTACATTTTCAAAAAAGCATAATTTAGTATGTTTATAAATCCATTTACATTCACGCGGAATCACACGGCGTTGACATACACGCGGAATCACACGGCGTACACATACACGCGGATAGCTCAAAATGCGTACAGATAACACGCCATTTTGCTTTAGAAAGTGGCGTGTATGTTTACGCAAAGTCACAATGTCATGTTGACTGTGCTGTTATTTGGATACTGTGATGAATATCATACATTCTTTAAAGGATTAGTTCACTTCAAAATGAAAATTTCCTGATATTTTACTCACCCCCATCTCATCCAAGATGTTCATGTCTTTCTTTCTTCAGTCGAAAAGAAATTAAGTTTTTGAGGAAAACATTCCAGGATTTTTCTCCACACCATTGACTTCCATGTCAACCAAAATGTTGAAGGTCCAAATCAATGCAGGTAAAAAAAGCGCTTTGAAGGGCTTCAGAGGCTCTACGTGATCCCAGCTGAGGAATAGGGTCTTATCTAGCGAAACAGTCGGTCAAAAAAACAACAACAAAAAGATTATTCTTTTTAACCTAAATTGCTCATCTTGCGCTGCTCTGCGGCTCGCCTGTGTTTGCGCAATCGCGTCAAAAAGGTCACACTAGATGTAGATGGAAACTAATACAAACGCACTTTAACAAAAACCACTCCATCTTCAACTTCAAAATAGTCTGACATCGTTGTTTTACCTTTTTTTGCTAAGTGATGTTTTATTAACAAATTTCGTGAGGAGCACATTCAGATAATTAAACCTAATTAAACACGAGTGGAGCACATTAAGCTAATCAATTTAATCAACGATAAGAGGTGTGTATATATATACAGCAGATTTACCTTATTTTGTTGACCGTTTTATTTTAGCATCCCTCCACCACCCCATCTCCTCACTTTGATTTTAATAAACTCTTATTAGACGTCAACACAATCCATAATACAATACAGTCTAGTTCTAGACTATCTCTATCACGGGGGGATACTCCAAATTCAGAGCCTGTAGCCCTCTCCCGGACAGCACGTGGGCAGTCGTGGCCTTATGGTTAGAGAGTCGAACTCGCAACATGAGATTGCGGGTTTGAATCTCATGTCCGGCAGGAATTGTCGGTGGGGGGAGTGAATAACCAGCGCTCTCCTCCACCCTCAATACCACGACTGAGGCGAGACCCTTGAGCAAGGCACCGAACCCCCAACTGCTCCCCGGGCGCCGCAGCAATATGGCTGCCCACTGCTCTGGGTGTGTGTTCACGGTGTGTGTGTGCACTTGGATGGGTTAAATGCAAAGCACAAATTCCAAGTATGGGTCACTTCACTTCACGCCAAATACGCATAATCTTGACTCTATTTAATTGGATGTAAGTGTGAACTTGTGAAAGGGCGTTTGTATTAGTCTTCACATGTGCGCTTTGTAAACATGGGGGCGGTACTTCTCCCTACGTCTACCGTGACCTTTACGACGTGATTGTGCAATCCTTGGCACGTCGCAGAGCAGCGCAAGATGAGCAATTTAGGTTAAAAGGTGTAATCATTATTATTATTTTTTTTTCTTTTTAATGACCGATGGTTTTGCTAGATAAGACCCTATTCCTGCGGAATGTTTTCCTCAAAAAAACTCCCCCCACCGACAATTCCGGCCGGACATGAGATTCGAACCCGCAATCTCATGTTGCAAGTTCGACTCTCTAACCATTAGACCACGACTGCCCCATGACTGCCTGCCCACGTGCTGTCCGGGCGAGGGCTCCAGGCTCGGAATTTTCGCCCGAACCCAGAGTATCCCCCCCGTGATAGAGATATTCTAGAACTAGACTGTATTGTATTATGGATTGTGTTGACGTCTAATAAGAGTTTATCAATATCAAAGTGAGGAGATGGGGTGGTGGAGGGATGCTAAAATAAAATGGTCAACGAAATAAGGTAAATCTGCTGTATATATACACACCTCTTATCGTTGATTAAATTGATTTGCTTAATGTGCTCCACTCGTGTTTGATTAGGTTTAATTATCTGAATGTGCTCCTCACGAAATTTGTTAATAAAACATCACTTAGCAAAAAAAAGGTAAAACAACAATGTCGGACGATTTTGAAGTTGAAGATGGAGTGGTTTTTGTTAAAGGGCGTTTGTATTAGTTTCAATCTACATCTAGTGTGACCTTTTTGACGTGATTGCACAATCACAGGCGAGCCGCAGAGCAGCGCAAGATGAGCAATTTAGGTTAAAAAGAAGGGTTTTTTTATGACCAATGGTTTTGCTAGATAAGACCCTATTCCTCAGCTGGGATCACAAAGCCCTCTGAAGCCCTTTGAAACTGCATTGATCTGGACTTTCAACATTTGGTTGCCATGGAAGTCAATGGTGTGGAGAAGAATCCTGGAATGTTTTCCTCAAAAAAACTTAATTTCTTTTCGACTGAAGAAAGAAAGACATGAACATCTTGGATGAGATGGGGGGGGGGGGGGGGTAAAATATCAGGACATTTTCATTTTGAAGTGAACTAATCCTTTAAAGCGCACTTTTATGGAAAACAAGATTTGCCTCATTCAGAAATCATCATAGTAATGATATCACAACCATGAGCACAATGAAAGGGACAAGTGGACCTTTTCAATTAGACAAATCCTTAAAGGGATAGTTCATGCAAAAATTTTAATTCAGTCATTAATAATTCACATCCATAAGACATCGTTCATCTTTAATAAATCTGAAATCTGAGAGCTTTCTGTCAATCCATTGACAGCTACGTAACTATCACTTTCAAGCCCTAGAAAGGCAGTTAAGACATCAAGTAATCCATGTGACTCCAGTGGTTTAAAGCTACAATATGTAATGTTTCTCTGCTAGAGGTCGCTAACCTATTTATAACAATAACAAAGTCATAGATTGAAGACGCAGTGAATGAGCGCGGAATCATGGAACTTGTCGTCATACCGATGGATCTAGTAATATTTATGGGGAAATAATGTTTCTGGATGAGTGAATGCATACATGTTTTTTAACATGACTGTGGTATGAAGCAGGGCGCGATTACTAAAAAGGAGACAGAAATCAGCGCCACACATTTCATTCTACCGAACTAAACGCAAGTGCTTGATTACTACTCATACAGGACAGTTTATTTGATTAAAATTGTGAGGAAACAAAATGCTGTTTCACTTGGTCTCCACTATCTAAACTGCATTTGAGTGTGTTATAAGTAATAATGTTATTCTGTGTGTTAGTTTGTTGGCTGTATGAGACTAGCAGTAAGATACATCAACATTAGCACATCATACTGAGCTACATAACATTGATTTGTTTTATGTACATAGCCGTAGACCAGTCAGGGTGCTCATGCTGACCCCTGTCCACCACAGAAAGCACCAACAGTGAGCACGTGAGCATCAGAACTGGACCGCAGAGCAATGGAAGAAGGGGGCCTGGTCTGATGAATCACGTTTTCTTTTACTTCATGTGGATGGCCGGGTACGTGTGCGTCGCTTATCTGGGGAACACATGGCACCAGGATGCACTATGGGAAGAAGCCATGCCGGAGAAGGCAGTGTGATGCTTTGGGCAATGTTCTGCTGGGAAACCTTGGGTCCTGCCATCCATGTGGATGTTACTTTGACATGTACTAAGCATTGTTGTAGACCATGTACACCCTTTTCTGGGAACTGTATTCCCTGGTGGCTGTAGCCTTTTTCAGCATCACGTTCCGTGTAAGAGAATCTCTCTGTACTCCAGATATCGAACTACTGAGTGTATCACTCAGACCATTCTACCTTCCTTGGGAGTTCCCACAGCTGTATTTCAGAGTGGTTTGTATACATCCTCGAGCAAATTCAGCTAAAGTATCGGATGTGTTATATCAACTCTCACAAAGGCTCCATAGTCTGTCTCCTGATGCTCCCAAATTTATTTTCGATTTTTATAACTGTAACTGAAAAATTGTTTAACGGGTTAGTTCACCCAAAAATGAAAATTAGCCCATGATTGCTTATTGCAAAATGCTCACGCTACGTCCGACAGCGTAAATGGTGTGCAATGTCGTCAGACGTAGCTTAAGCATTTTGAACTGCGAGAGGCATTGCACTTTTTCCGTGAGTTGAATATGGAAGGCGATTGGCCGGAAGCTAGATAATTTACTTTATTTTTTTACTTTGCTTTTACAACCCCAAATCAGAAAAAGTTGGGACAGTATGGAAAACGCAAATAAATAAAAAAAGAAGGGATTTCTTAATTTACTTTGACTTGTATTTCATTGCAGACAATATGAACACAAAATATTTCATGTTTCGTCTGTTCAACTTCATGTCATTTGTAAATATGCATCCTTTCCTGTCATTCAGACCTGCAACACATTTCAAAAAAGCAGACAGGAGCAATTTAGGGCTAGTAATGAGGTAAAATGGTTAAATAATGATGTGATTTGAAACAGGTGATGTCAACAGGTGATTGTAATTATGATTTGGTACAAAAGCAGCATCCAAGAAAGGTCTAATCCTTTAGGAGCAAAGATGGGCCGAGGATCGCCAGTTTGCCAACAAATATGTGAGAAAATTATTGAAATGTTTAAAAACAATGTTCCTCAAAGAAAGATAGGAAGAGATTTGGATATTTCACATTCAACAGTGCATAACATAATTAAAAGATTCAAGGAATCTGGAGGGATTTCAGTGCATAAGGACAAGGGCGCAAGCCTAAGCTGAACAACCGTGATCTCTGATCCCTCAGGCGGCACTGCATCAAGAATCGTCATTCATCTAGAAGCGATATCACCACATGGGCTCAGGACTACTTTGGCAAACCTTTGTCAAGTACCACAATACGTAGTTCCATCCACAAATGCCAGTTAAAACTGTACTGTGCCAAAAGGAAGCCCTATGTTAACAGTGTCCAGAAGCGCCGTCGACTTCTCTGGGCTCGGAGGCATCTGGGATGGACCATCACACAGTGGAAACATGTACTGTGGTCAGATGAATCAGTATTTGAGGTATTTTTTGGGAGGAATGGACGCCGTGGGCTCTGGACCAAAGAAGAAAAGGATCATCCAGACTGTTACCAGCAACAAGTCAAAAAGCCAGGGTCTGTCATGGTATGGGGTTGTGTCAGTGCCGTTGGCAAAGGTAACTTGCACTTCTGTGAAGGCCCCATTAATGCTGAAAAGTACATAGAGATTTTGGAGCATAATATGCTGCCTTCAAGAAGACATCTTTTCCAGGGCCGTCCATGCATATTTCAACAAGACAATGCAAAACCACATTCTGCACACATTACAAAGTCCTGGCTGCGGAGGAAGAGGGTACGGGTACTTGACTGGCCTGCCTGCAGTCCCGACCTGTCTCCAATAGAGAATGTGTGGCGCATTTTGAAGCGCAAAATGCGACAACGAAGACCCCGTACTGTTGCCCACCTTAAGACTTGTTTGCAGGAAGAATGGGACAAAATTACACCTGAAACACTTCATCACTTGGTGTCTTCAGTCCCTAAACGTCTTTTAAGTGTTGTGAAAAGGAATGGCAACATTACAAAGTGGTAAATGCTTTACTGTCCCAACTTTTTTTGAAATGTGTTGCAGGTCTGAATGACAGGAAAGGATGCATATTTACAAATGACATGAAGTTGACCAGACAAAACATGAAATATTTTTTGTTCTTATTGTCTGCAATGAAATACAAGTCAAAGTAAATTTAGAACTCACTTCTTTTTTTTTTTTGCGTTTTCCATACTGTCCCAACTTTTTCTGATTTGGGGTTGTAGTTAATATGGATATTTTTCTTACACAAACGCATCGATTCGCTTCAGAAGGCCTTTATTAGGCTAATGCATGGGCTAATTTTCATTTTTGGGTGAACTAACTCTTTAAGAACTTATCACCAGTATGAAGACTGTTGCACTAGGAAAAATAAGACATTGGACAAGTGTTATGGCAACATTAATGATGCCATTTCTGCTTCCATTGGGAAGAGCTGATCATAACATCGTAAAATTGTGGCCCAAATATCAAAGACTTCTTGAAAGAGAGAAGCCTCAGGTTAAGACTGTAAGGATTTGGAATGAAGGAAGTATTATGTGCCTTCAGGGATGTTTTGAGTGTACTATGTGGGAAACATTTGATTCCCCAGATCTGGATACTTATACAAATGTGGTCTCAGATTATATAAATTTCTGTGTAGAGTCAGTTTTACCCACAAAAACCTACACTTTATTTCCAAACAATAAGCCATTGGTTTCAAAGAAACTTAAACGACTATTAAATTAGAAGAAAATAGCATATAATAATGTTTTAGCAAAGAGAAATAAAAAGACAAATTAAGGAGGACAAGGCACTATACAAGCGCAAAATTTAAGCTAAAATGTTACAGGGAAACTCTAAACAGGCATGGGAAGGCATCCGGACGATGATTAGTATACCACATAAGAGTAAAGGAAATCATAACACAAATGACAGCTATAGAGGGAAGGAACGAAGACTTTAAATTAGCAAATAGGTTAAACCAGTTCTTTTCACGTTTTGAAGGTACTAGTGAGGATGCGGATAGTAATAATAATGAGAACTTTCTTGACAGAGTAATAATTCTCTCAAAGAGGCTGATGTCAAGAAACTGTTTCAAAGATGTAAAAGATACAAGAGCCCAGGGTCTGGTAACTTCTCTGGACGAGTGTTAAATAACTGCTGAGCAAGTAGCCAACATTTTCACTTTGTTTCAAACATCTTTAGACCATGTAGTACCAACTACAGTATATGGAAAACTTCATCCATTATACCCATTCTAAAAAAAGAAACCAGCAGAGCTTAGTGACTACCGGCCAATTGCATTAACCTATTTGGTGTTTAAAAGCTCCGAAAGGCTTCTTAAAAAGGTGTCAAAAATAACATTTAGTGGATCATTTTCAATTTGCTTATCAGCCAAATAAGGGTGTGGATGATACAATTCTAACATTGTTTACTCACATCTTGAAGGTCCCAAAAATCATGTGAAAATCCAATTTGCTGACTTTTTCAGCTTTCAATATTCTACAAGAAATGTCGAACGGTCATTTGTCATGGCTGTCTTAAAAAATTAAGACGATTTGACAGTTGTCCTAGGAGAAGTTAGCCTGGCTCCGCCCTCCTACGTACTTCCGCTCAATTTTCATTTTCCTTCAGTACTACGTCTGGGACTGCGGTGTATCCTTAGGTTTTCCCCCGAACAATTTTTTACCGGTCCAATCAGCGAACAGAGGGAGTGGCTGAGAGCGATGACGTTGATGTTGTGCGCTAGTTTGAGTTGTAGTTCAGTAATGGCGGCGGTGAAAGATGCGAGTGTGTGGCAGCGCTGACGAATGTCCAGAAGTTAAGTGTGGCGAGGTGGACGAGCGAGCGACACCGGTGTGCGTGATTGAGACACACCGATCTCGAGTCCTCTCATGAGGGAGCACGGAGGCATATAAGGACGAGCGACACCGGTGAGAGAGGACCAGGCCTGGATTTTAAGTTGGGTTTTGTTATGTTTGTGCGCGGCAGTCGTCCGTGAGGGGCTGCCGCTTTTACTTTCATTTTGTGTTTGATTAAAAGTTGTTAAACGTTCGCCGGTTACCGCCTCCTTCTTCCCTGAACAAACGAACTCCCGTTACACGGAGCAAGAACAATCACTGCTGTACTGCTGATGTTGTGGTCCGGGAAAAGTCTTTTCCAGCTCGCTCCGTTCGTGGTGAAGGAGTTGCTGAAGCCGTCCGTCTCCCACCACCCGCGAGAAAAACCCAGGCTGAATTATCGACTTTTGACAAACACCAAGGTCGTGTGGTAATGTAATTGCTGTCCGAATCCACATCTCTGAGTTTTCAAGAATATATCACTTCAAAACTCACTGTTTATATCCTTTAGACCCTTTCAGAGCACTGTGCGGTTGCGTGAGCTGTAATTTGCATTTCTAGACTTGTATTTCTTTAAATACTGGCAAGTGTTTACAAGAGCAAAATATTTCACCACCACTCAAAAAATAAAAGAAGAAAAGCACGTAAACATTTGAATTGGGCTGTTATTCAAGGCAGCATTTATTCTTATCATACTAAGCATATGACATTTTATTGACAGCATACAATCATGTTATGATTGCACGAGATGCACCACGAGAGCAGCGCGTTCAGATCACAAAACTCTCCTCTCCACCGTGAATAAATAACAATCCGAATGTACTAATGCACAAGGTTTTATCACTTACACTGAGGTGGTGTGCTCAGTTAATGTGAGAATCAAAGTCGAACGGCGCGTGACATACGTCACGACCAAACGTTAGTGATTGGTTAGGCAGATCCAGAGTGACTCTTGGCAGATCCAATAGTTTTAAACTTCAACAGAGAACCCGCCTTCAAGGAAGTAAACGCTTGTCAATGGAGAGTGGCCAGACTCTATGTACAAATGAAATGTACAAGAGTCTGGTAAAACCAGGCTAAGGAGAAGTCACTCTGTGTGCCAAATCTGACATTGCCAGAATTTCATCTGAGGTAAAATTTGATCGCAACAACGGTCATTAAATCGGCTGCTGGTGAACATGTCAAACTAACGATAAAAGACTTCAGATTTTAGCCTAGGATAAGAGGAATCTTTTAGGATTTGCAAAATTTGTCACAGACAACCAAATCATCAAATCTAGAGATGGTCTTGAAGTTAACATCTCTTCCTGGAAAAGAAATGGTAGAATCATGAGGCATTTAAAAACCAAATTCTCATGGTTCCTGAAGTCAGTTTACAACAAGCACTCACTTTTCCTAGAGCAGCTTTGCTCACAGGAGCTAGAAGAGGGATGGCACACTGCTGTACTACAGTGGATGAAGATCTAACAGAGGGGGAAAGGTTAAGTCGCAGAAATCACATATATATATATTTAATATTAAGGATTCAGGTAAGGCTGCAGAGCATACGGTTTCCTGTAGAGGAGTCAGTGATGCTGGATCCACAAATGTGAACATCTTCACAACAAAGCGCTTGTAGTGGGTTGGGAACTGAAGAGCAGAAGATCCAGCCACTGGAACCAATGTGGTCAGGTAACGGTCATCCTGGTAAGGGCATCTGAAAGGCAAAGAGGCAGTCTGGAATGCCTTACAGCACTATAGATGGATAAAGACTGGCCTTACTCACCCATCGACCTAAAGGTCCCACTGGGGTAGACTGAGTGGACTGGGGGTTGATGTCGCCCAGCAATGTCCCAGCATTAGGACAATGTTGGGGTCGGTCCTCTCCAAAATGCGCACCTCAACATACACAGGCTCCCGCAGGACTTTTGTAACTGGATATTCAGCATCACCGTAGTAGGACGTGTATGCCTCATCCCCTGAGGAAGAAAACCGGTGTTTAACCAGAAACTGCTGCAACCTGGAGTTTTAGAAAATACTTGTGCATACTTGGGACAGACGCTTACCTTCTGCACAGCCTTTGGTGACACATTGACCACTTGCCAGTCGAAGCTCCACCCTGAGGGGTCCAGAAGCCGCTACTGGTGGAGGTGCAGGAACAGTGTTGACCTCCACAACCAGAGCTTCCACAGAAGTAGCAGAGTACCTACACTGGAAGAGAAGCCTAGACAACAAATAGTGAGCTTGTAGCACTTGTCTAGGATTACAATTTATGCTTAAAAACAAACCTACTCAAAATGGCTGTCCCTTGTGATGGAACCAAGTGGTCCGACACCCACTTCATACGAGGAGGTCATTCGGTTCTCATACACCACATATCCACTGTCCTCCTGCAAATAGTAACTGTTGGCATCCAGTCCATTCTATGTCCATGCAGAACAGAACCACAAGCAGCTACTCACCATCATGCTTGTGCCACATGCAGTGACAGGGAACTGGTATATAGCAAAGGAAGGTGTGGATCCCACAGGACTGCAAGGTGGGTCATTTTCACCTAGGAGACGGACTGAATCCAGGCTCAAGCGAGGTAGTGTAACATCTCTAGCCACAACTACCACAAACTGACCATCTCTTATACACTGGACAGTCACTGGAACAAGGTACAAGAGCAGGTTATTAGGGAGGAGTGGTTTAACATGGACACCTTTAAAGTGACTCCCTCTTACCTGCCTTCCCATAGAAACACTGCTGTCCGTTAAAGCAGCAGTTGATAGCTTCACACTCCACACCACTGATACCAGCAGGGCCACATTGCATCTGCTCATAATCAGCTACAGCACATTTGTCAAGGGGCTCTGCCTGCGCCACTGGCTGCTTATGCTGAAACCACTGAGTAAACTGACTAGGTTGAACCTGCTGGGGAAACTGTTGACTAGCTTGGTGTTGAACCTGCTGAGGAAACTGTTGACTAGCTTGTTGTTGAACCTGCTGAGGAAACTGTTGACTAGCTTGTTGTTGAACCTGCTGAGGAAACTGTTGACTAGCTTGTTGTTGAACCTGCTGAGGAAACGGTTGACTAGCTTGTTGTTGAACCTGCTGAGGAAACGGTTGACTAGCTTGTTGTTGAACCTGCTGAGGAAACGGTTGACTAGCTTGTTGTTGAACCTGCTGAGGAAACGGTTGACTAGCTTGTTGTTGAACCTGCTGAGGAAACGGTTGACTAGCTTGTTGTTGAACCTGCTGAGGAAACGGTTGACTAGCTTGTTGTTGAACCTGCTGAGGAAACTGTTGACTAGCTTGTTGTTGAACCTGCTGAGGAAACTGTTGACTAGCTTGTTGTTGAACCTGCTGAGGAAACTGTTGACTAGCTTGTTGTTGAACCTGCTGAGGAAACGGTTGACTAGCTTGTTGTTGAACCTGCTGAGGAAACGGTTGACTAGCTTGTTGTTGAACCTGCTGAGGAAACGGTTGACTAGCTTGTTGTTGAACCTGCTGAGGAAACGGTTGACTAGCTTGTTGTTGAACCTGCTGAGGAAACGGTTGACTAGCTTGTTGTTGAACCTGCTGAGGAAACGGTTGACTAGCTTGTTGTTGAACCTGCTGAGGAAACTGTTGACTAGCTTGTTGTTGAACCTGCTGAGGAAACTGTTGACTAGCTTGTTGTTGAACCTGCTGAGGAAACTGTTGACTAGCTTGTTGTTGAACCTGCTGAGGAAACTGTTGACTAGCTTGTTGTTGAACCTGCTGAGGAAACTGTTGACTAGCTTGTTGTTGAACCTGCTGAGGAAACTGTTGACTAGCTTGTTGTTGAACCTGCTGAGGAAACTGTTGACTAGCTTGTTGTTGAACCTTCTGAGGAAACTGTTGACTAGCTTGTTGTTGAACCTTCTGAGGAAACTGTTGACTAGCTTGTTGTTGAACCTTCGGAGGAAACTGTTGACTAGCTTGTTGTTGAACCTACGGAGGAAACTGTTGACTAGCTTGTTGTTGAACCTTCTGAGGAAACCGTTGACTAGCTTGTTGTTGAACCTTCTGAGGAAACCGTTGACTAGTTTGTTGTTGAAACTGCTGAGGAACCTGTTGACTAGCTTGTTGTTGAACCCACTGGTCAGTTTGCTGTAACATCAGAGCTTGAGGAATCTGGGGCAGATTACTCCACTGTGGAACAGCATGACAAAAAGCACAAAACCACACACAAAGTGCCAGCGATTGAACAGCACACCAACTTCCTGCCATCATTCAACAGTTAGTCACACTGTTGAGATGATGCCCTTTGGTCTTTTTGTATTCTATAGATTTTGGCTAATTAACGATAATCCCTCCCTCTTCATTAACAGTCATGATTCTCCAGACTTGCCCAAATGGGAGCTTAAGCTACCAGAAATCTCATTGGTTCTCCAAATTATACGCATGGGATGTTTCTTGACTCCAGTTAGTCAGATTTATCATATTGAAGACAAATAAAAAGGTTCATGCTCAGGTTTGCTACTGGAGCTTGTCAAAAATACTTTCCCTTTGCTTGTAGACATGCAGAAATATTAACTAGCATTACTAATTTGACAATATCTTTATATGGCAGAAATAGTAAGTAGTATGTAGCTCCAAATGTAGCAAAACTACCAAAACACATTATTTTCCAACCAACAAACACACTTTGTCAATCATAAAACGTAGATGCAAAAAAACACTAATGTCAGGTTGCATTATACAATGATTTCAATGATTATATCAATGATTTTCTTTAGTAAAATGTCTTTACAAAACCAGAATGACACTCTCTACTGCTTATAATTCACTCCAGTTTATGTTTACATTTCAGTACAAAATTATTCCTAAGTTTTCCTTTTGAATGGATGGTAATGTGTAGGTGTTAAGTTGTGTAGGTGTTTGGTTACATCTAGTTTCTTTGATTTTTTTCATTCAGAATATATATCAATATGGTATTACTGTAAAAAAAAAATGTGTGCAAATTTCTGTCTTTTTAGGGCCCGAGCACTGATGGTGTGAGGACCCTATTGGAATTGCTCTATTATTATTCTTCTCTGAAAGTAATCGCATTTTTGAGGGCCTAAACATGCTCGAAAACTCATGAAACTTTGCTCATGCATCAGAAGTGGTGGAAATCTTCATCTGATATGGGTTTCAGAATTAGGTGTGGCAAAATGACTCGATAGCGCCACCTACAAAATTTAAATTAAGCGTCATTCGCACTACGTTTCACATACAAGTATGAAATTCGGTACACACATGTAACTGCCCAATACCTACAAAAAAGTCCCTGGAAGCAAATTGTGAAAACCCAACAGGAAGTGAGATATTGTGATTTTTCTCTGCAAAATTTTTGCAGTTTTTGCCATTTCCAGACGTACTTTAACAAACTCCTCCTAGAGATTTTATCAGAACAACATCATATTTGGTCAGTCTAATCTAAAGGCCTGATTGTGAAGATCTTGTGTTTTCGCTGAAGGGCGTGTCCGTGGCGGCCTGACACAAGGCTTGTTCGACTTCACCCAGCGATGCGCAGACCGATCGGCGGCTGACTTGAAGCAGTGCATGCCGGTTAGAAATTTTGTCCGACTTGAGGCAGCGCCGACGGCACGTGACAGTGACTTATGTCAACAAAGTGCCGCGAGAGCGATTCGAGAGCAGCCGGCGAATACAGCCGGTGCAGTTTCTCCAGAGCAGCTGCTCGAGGCTGCAGGGGCTCTGATGACGACACAGCCGTTCCACGATTGGCCAGATTCACCGCATGACAGCGATCACGTGTGTTTCGTGTTTATTCTAAAACCTTCATCTGCACTAATGCGCACAAATCTGTTTTTTATAACAGTTAAACCTCCTTTCATGTAGTCGCGATGTTATATTGTCATGTTTATCAAAATATAACTGATTAAAAACATAGACCCCACTTCATTGATAGTGTAGGCTTATATGTTGAACTTTATTCTTGTACAAACACACCCTGTATTAAGCAGTACATGAAGTATTACATGACAATAATGTCTCTGAAACATCTGTGTATTGCCAAGTATTGCATTTATTTCACTTCAGCTGATAAAGTATGCTAACACAGCGCGAGCGTCACTGCAGGAAGCAGAAAGTGTCCGACTTCACGTCTCCGTTTGCAGCTCCTCCCCGCCTGCACGCGGCTACTCTCGCCGATCAGTTGCATCCAGCCGCAGCCGATGTCGAACACACCTATAGTCTGATGTTTCGCCATGAAACAGGAAACTGTTGTAAGTCAGGCATACAATGTCCGATCTGCCCCAAACTTCACACGTTTGATAAGAGTCCTGGCCTGAAGACATCTACATGCCAATATTCAGTTAGTCATAGCGCCACCTGCTGGCAAGAGGAAATGGCATGCTTTACACTGTAATTCACTCCCAGAAACCCATTTAAATATGCCACGAAGTACCAAACATGCTAGAAACACATTAAATCTTGCAACACGTTGCTACGTGCTAATGTATGCGATTAACGCCACGAAGCAGGAAGTTGTTGTAACTCAGGCATACAATGTCCGATCTGTCTTAAACTTCACGTTTGATAAAAGAGCTGGCCTGAAGACATCTACATGCCAATATTCAGTTATAGTCAAAGCGCCGCCTGCTGGTGGGGAAGCCAACACAAGAGCACCACGACGCATGCATGTTTTTTTGCGCAAACAAAGCACTCGCATTGAGGTTAAACCACTGGAGTCACATGGATTACTTTAATGATGTCTTTACTCCCTTTCTAGGGCTTGAAAGTTGTAGCATAGACAATGTAGGGACAGAAATCTCTCATATTTCATCAAAAAGATCTTCATGTATGTTCCGAAGATGAACAAAAGTCTTACAGGTTTGGAATGACATGAGGATGAGTAAATAATGACAGAATTTTCATTTCTGGGTGAACTGTGTAAGCTTTTGAAATATCAAATTCAGTGACATAGAATGGGGAAAAAAATCATCTTCTTTCTTCTTTGACAAAATTTCACAACACATTGAAGTTTTCGTTTTAAAATGATTCATAATTGTAATCCAGACAGAGTACATTATAAACTTGCAGTTTAATGACAGTATTTCACTCTGTTGCACATTTTGTCATCACTTTGAAGAAGAAAAAAAAAATCCACTTCTTTTGGAATTGTGTTTATCGTAGTGTTTTGGATTGACTCTAATTTGGTAAAAAGGTGTTCATCCCCAAACTTCTATATTAGCCAAAAACCTACAAAAAAGACGGCCGGTCCCTCCAGCCGATATGAAGACAGGCTTCTACTGCCCGTACTTCATTGTACCCAAGAAAGGTGGTTGGTTACGGCCAATCTTGGACCTGCGGTTCTTGAATCGGTTCCTGCACAGGCTGCGATTCAAGATGCTAACGCAGAAACGCATCTTCGGGTGCATCCGTCCCCAAGATTGGTTTGCAGCGATAGACCTGAAGGACGCATACTTTCATGTCTCGTTTCTCCCTCGACACAGACCGTTCCTATGCTTTGCGTTCGAGGGGCGGACATATTTACATTTTACATTTTATGCATTTGGCAGACACTTTTATCCAAAGCAACTTACAGTGCACTTATTACAGGGACAATCCCCCTGGAGCAACGTGGAGTAAAGTGCCTTGCTCAAGGACACACTGGTGGTGACCGCTGGGATAAAACCAGCATCCTTTTGCGTATCAGTTCAGTGGTTTAACCCACTGGACAACCATCTCCATAACACATATCTGTACAGAGTCCTAACCTTCGGGCTGTCCCTGTCGCCCCGTGTCTTTGCGAAGGTCGCAGAGGCGACCATTGCTCCCATGAGAGAGTGTGGTGTTCGCATTCTCAACTACCTTGACAACTGGCTGATTCTGGCCCTGTCGAGAGAGCAGTTGTGCGAACACAGGGACATGGTGCTCAGTCACTTCAGCCAGTTGGGGCTTCGGGTCAACTGGGAAAAAAGCAAACTCTCCCCTGTGCAGAGGATCTCTTTTCTCTGTATGGAGCTCGATCTCGGTCAATCTGACAGCGCGACTCACAGAGAATCGCGTGAACCCGTCGTTGTTGAACTGCTTGAATTCGTTCAAATGCAGAACAGTGGTCCCACTGAAACATTTCCTTGGGGCACGCTTTCCCAGCGCTATCCAATACTCTCCTTGCATAAGTTCTCGCCCCAACAGAGAGGGGTCTGAGGGGCTTACGCAGTGCACTGGAAGTGGCAACAGCCATGGTGTTTTCCATAGGGATCCCAATACGTTGGTAAGTCGACATAACATTGAACATGACCGACTGAAAGGGAACGTCTCGTATGTACATATGTAACCCTCGTTCCCTGAAGTAGGGAACGGAGACGTTACGTCCCATCGCCGCGGTTGCTGTACCATCGCTGTATGAGTCATGATTCGGCTTCTCAGGGAAAAAGAAATGTGCACTGCATCCACTTTCGTATTTATATATATAAAAAATATAATAAGTGGAGCTATGGGGGAAAATAAAGTGAAGGCCCATTAAAAAACTGCCTAGTAGTTGTATTATCCCTGGGTAAACATAATTTTAATTTATATTGTGAGTGCATTATTTGCTTCTCTCATTTGCCTTCCTGTAGCTTAACAGCGCAGCCAAGGTCATGGGTTCAAAATCCCAGGGAACACAATGCACTGTAATTCTCCATACAAGCGTCTGGCAAGTTACCATAATAAATGGGGCAATCCTTGTATTGCACTATAGATACAAACAAAAACATCTCAATATACAAATTACTTTCAGAATGAAGGTAGTCTATTAGTGCAGAGCCTGCAGGCTGAAACCCAGCTAATGAATGCAGTAATAGCTGGATTTGCCTCAGGACAGTGACACAGGAGTTCCTTCTCACAAAAGAGGCTGCCGTCAGATGGACCTCACACAGAGACCTGGCAAAGAGAGGTGAACACCCAGTGCTGAAAAACGGCCTTCTGATATGCCAGCATAAAAGGTCATCCTCTCCTCGATGTGTGCTGAAGTATTTAGCAGCTAAAATTAGATTAGAAATGTATGAGAAAACAGACCTCATTCTGTGGTTTCTCCCTCAGAGGGAGACGTGCTGTAGTGGATCTCTCCCTGAGGAATTGCGCAAACATCCAAACATAACAAAAAATCGCTCTGTCAGCACGCATGTCAAGGCCGTGGGCACGCAGGCTATTTTTTGCCCATCATCAGAAAACTGGTGACTTATTGCAGTCTCAACACAAAAACAGGAAAATGTGTGCTTGAAGGAATACATAACGTTCATGAAGCATCTATGCTGATGACAAATATTTGGACTCAGATAGATAGATAGATAGATAGATAGATAGATAGATAGATAGATAGATAGATAGATAGATAGATAGATAGATAGATAGATAGATAGATAGATAGATAGATAGATAGATAGATAGATAGATAGATAGATAGATAGATAGATAGATAGATAGATAGATAGATAGATAGATAGATAGATAGATCGATCGATCGATAGATCGGTTGGTTGGTTGGTTGGTTGGTTGGATTGATGGATCGGTTGGTCGGATGGATGGATCGGTTGGTCGGATGAATGCATGGATTGTTTGGATGGATGTATCGATTGGTTGGTTAGATGGATGGATGGGTGGGTGGGTGGATTGGTTAGATGGATGGATGGGTGGGTGGGTGGATTGTTTGGATGGATGTATCGATTAGTTGGTTAGATGGATGGATGGATGGATGGATGGATGGATGGTGGGTTGGTTGGCTGGTTGGTTGGTCGGTTGGTTGGTTGGTTGGATGGATGGATCAGATGGTTGGATTGATGGATCGGTTGGTCGAATGGATGGATGGTTGGATGGATGGATCAGTTGGTCGGATGGATGGATCGGTTGGTCGGAAGGATGCATGGATTGTTTGGATGGATGTATCGATTGGTTGGTTAGATGGATGGATGGATGGACTTGGGTTGGTTGGTTGGTTGGTTGGCTGGCTGGCTGGCTGGCTGGCTGGTTGGTTGGTTGGTTGGTTGGATGGTTGGTTGGATGGATGGATGGATCAGTTGGTTGGATTGATGGATTGGTTGGTCGGATGGATGGATAGATAGATAGATAGATAGATAGATAGATAGATAGATAGATAGATAGATAGATAGATAGATAGATAGATAGATAGATAGATAGATAGATAGATAGATAGATAGATAGATAGATAGATAGATAGATAGATAGATAGATAGATAGATAGATAGATAGATAGATAGATAGATAGATAGATAGATAGATAGATAGATAGATAGATGGGGTTTCGTAAAATATGATTTGAGGCGGCCATTTGTTTCCTGTTTGTCACAGTGAATCCTGACAGTTTATGACCTCATTTCAGATTGAATGGGAATATGAGACTAGCAGTTATTTCAGCTCTGCAGGCACTTATGGGAATTTGGGAGGTGCCCGTTATGACAACCGACATCAGTAGCATGCCAGTAAATGTCAATCCCATATTTGCCTTCAGTTTATTTACAGAAATGAAATGTTTTTGATGCTGCAGAAGGAAACAAGGAAGATGTACAGTAATTGAACTGACAAACCCTTCATGACAACAACAAACCTCATTACTGATCCTTAAACCTCTCCCTTATTAAAACCCATTGATGAAACTGATGTCTGTGCTGTGAGTTTCCCACCAAAATGATGTCATGTGGGACAAAAGTTTGTTATTAATTATTTTTGTACTATAGAGTTTTACAAAAAACAGGACAAGAAGTGATGTTGAAGATACCTTTAAATTGATTTGATTCATTAAAGGAAGCATGAAGAAACACCAGCAACATTTCTTAATAAATCTTAATTTTCATGTTAGAATTTGGGACATTGCAAAAACACCCACAGTGTTCCTTTTATTACAACACTGTGATAAACACTGTAAAACATAATTAGTTAGACTTACTTTAAAAAGAAAGCATGCAAACCGATTGCCTTAAAGGGTTAGTTCACCCAAAAATGAAAATTCTGTCATTAATTACTCACCCTCATGTCGTTCGACACCCGTAAGACCTCCGTTCATATTCGGAACACAAATGAAGATATTTTTGTTGAAAGCTGATGGCTGAGAAAGGCTTCAGATAGGCCTCCATTGACATTCACATTGACAAAGTCCATCTCACCACAGTGACTCTACAATAATTTTACGATGCGACGACAATATTTTTTGTGCGCAAAAAAAAATCAAAATAACATCTTTATCCAACTTGTTCTTGTCTTCCGTGTGTGCCTCCACGACGCATGCGCGAGAATATGACGCAGATCTGGCGTTCGGACACATGACCCAGAAGCGATTTGTTTACAAGCAGAGGAAGACGCGCGTGTCTAAGCTGTTGAATTCTACATTGATCGTGCTTTAGGTCTCGGCGTAGTTCTCAAAATGGGGTTAGAGTGTGCATTTCCCGGTGCTACGTCATTTTCTCGCGCATGCGTCGTGGAGGCACACACGGAAGACAAGAACAAGTTGGATAAAGGTGTTATTTTGATTTTTTTTTGCGCACAAAAACTATTGTCGTCGCATCGTAAAATTATTGTAGAGCAACTGTGGTGAAATGGACTTTGTAACGACATTTTAAGTGCCTTTTATGGGTCTTGGAAGTGTGAATGTACTGAATACCAATGGAGGCCTATCTGAAGCCTTTCTCAGCCATCAGCTTTCAACAAAAATATCTTAATTTGTGTTCCGAATATGAACGGAGGTCTTACGGGTGTCGAACGACATGAGGGTGAGTAATTAATGACAGAATTTTCATTTTTGGGTGAACTAACCCTTTAAACGAAGTAAAGTGAAATAGGAATAGTATGGACTATAGTTTAGTTAGTATAGTTCACTTACATGAGAGTTATAGTAACTAAAAAGAACTGTAGAGTGTACTTGATAATTTACTTTAGATTTACTCTTGACTTAGTATAGCTACTATTGTTGTGTTTTGCATGCTGAATGTTGTCTCTGTGTGACTCAAGCAATGTCAAGTACAAGATATTGTCAAAAATATAGAGAGATTATACAGTATGAACCCAATTAAAAGTTTCTCAAGGTGTTTAATACATATGTGTTAACAATACATTTTTAAAAGATCATCATTTGACATGATAAATAGACTAATTTATGATTTAGTTATAAGTTAGGTCACCTTTTATAACCTAGTTATCACTTCCCTTCCCTTTAAACCAAATAACTGATATCTTGTTGCATCGCGGCATCAATTGGATGAGAAATACAATAATTTCCATGAGCCCAACCAAAGGGAACACTGATCACCATAATGGTGAGTTCAAAAAAAAAAAAAACATTTTAGGAAAATCAACATCAGTTTATGAACTCAACTACCTCACGACCAATTTGTACGTATTTTACGAGGTGGCTAATTCGTATGAATTCGTACAACCTCACTCGATTAGTCTAAACCCCAGTGACGGGTAGGTTTAGGGGTGGGGTTAGTACAAATCGTACAAATTCTTAGGAGTGAGGGTCTACGAATTAGCCGTCTTGTAGAATTGTCGTGAGATCGGTTGGATGTTCTCAAATGTTTCAGTTGTACTGACAGTTCACGAGTTTGTGTGCCCATATAATCTTGGTAAAGGTGGTAAACAGATTTGGCTTGCTGTCTGCTATAGAGGGGCTCGGAGAGGATATTCTACCCGAGCTCCGATTGCCCCCCTATAACAGGCAAAATTGTACAAAAAGGAGGAGCAGGGGAGGAGGAGGGATGCTGCAAGAACTAACAACGGGAAGAGGTAAGCTGCTGGTTTTATACCTTGGTATTAATTGAAAGATTAGATGGGCGTACTCCTCCCGAAATTACGTTTAATAAAAACATTTTCAGTAAAATATCCAAAAACCACTAGGCCAGTGTTATTTATTTTGTTCAGTTGAGTACTTACAATATCCCAAATGTTTCCAACTATTTGTAAATCGTGAGAAAATGCTATTTTAAATAGGGATGCACCGAATGTTCGGCAACCGAAATTATTCGGCCCAAAATAGCAAAATAATAAGTGAAAAGACAGAATAAATTTTACCGAACAATGACGTTTTTGATGACGCGATCAAATATAGCAACCAGCGCGTGAAAGAGAGGCGCGCTTCTAAATGCAGCAATGCAGCACATGTCGGAAGTGTGGAAGCATTAAGCCTCGTTTATACTTTCGTCTGGCTCCGAAGCGCCAGCCTCCGCTGACTGCCCGCCTCGTCCGCTTGGCACTCTGCGATGACGTCACTTTTGCTGTGTGCACCCTCGTGCTCGTGTGGACGCGTCGAGTATAAACAAGGCTTAAAGAAGGCTTTGAAGTGTCCGAGAAAGACGCAGAAATTGATGTTTGCAGACACTGTTCTGCTGAATTGTCTAAAGCACCCTCAAATGCAAGCAAGAGCACCCTCAGTTGATACTGTTATAATATTTTGGCAAATGCTCCAGTGCATATTTGTGTCTGTAGAACGTCAAATGTAGTTTACATTTACAACCTGTTTCTGCAGCGGTGACATAGTTGATCTCTTGTACGCAATGACCAATATGTTTTAAATGGTAAATGGACTGCATTTACATAGCGCTTTCAACAGACCCATGGCCATCCAAAGCGCTTTACACATTGCCTCACATTCACCATCGACAAGGCGCCATTCAGCTCTTCGGGAGCAGCTGGGGTTAGGTGTCTTGCTCATGGACACCTCGACACTTGGTCAGGTGGAACCGGGGATTGAACCACCAACCTTCCGGTTTGTAGACAACCTACATGAACCACTGAGCCAGAGCCGCCATGAATATACATCTAAATGGCAAATTTTTAAGTTAGTCAGACTGCACTCACTGCTCAAACCGCCAACGTTTTTATTCAGTGCTGAGTTATACAGGCTTGCAAAACCTTTCATGAACAAACAAACAAAATTTGATTATGTTTTGATTATGATACCTGTAGGCATAATAGGCCAAAGATAAGATAAGATGGCCAAATATTTTTATTTTACTTTTTTTTTTAAGTTATATTGTGCTTTGTTTGTATAATGTCTGCTGAAATGCTTAAAATGTTAAGTGTTAAATAAATATTTTTAAATTGTAGTTTTGTAAAAAAAAAAAAAAAAAAAAAAAAAAAGTAATTAATTTTAAAAGCAAGACAAAATAGTAAAAAAGCAAATTTATGCAATGGTGAAAAAATTGGCCAAAAAAAAAAAAACAAAAGAGAAAAACCCTGTTCGGTATTCGGTGCATCCCTAAATTTAACCAAGGAACCGGGACGTGTGAGGGAGTCGCCTGTCAATTGCATCATATCTGCGTAACCCTCGGTTTCTGGTTTTATTTTGCAGAAATGCTTTACTCTTACTGCAGTGGGCAAAGTGTCACGGCAGCCGCTGAGCAAACGCACAGAGTAACGGCATAACATCATTTTCAACACACTCAAATGTATCCAATATGATAAACTGAGCTGCGTTACCTCATACTCATGACCGGAAAAGCGGAAGTGGCGCCGGCAACTGTGACATAATAAAAGTCCGCTGCTCGCGAGTCGTGTGTTGCGTTCATCTTATTAACAATCGCTCCAGCAGCCTTGCTCAGTTCCCACAACTCTCGGTCCTGCTCTGCTTCAGACTACAGTGTTGTTAATAATCACATCCATGAACAGGATTTCTGCCCGAGTCCTATCCTGATTATTTTCCACCGGCTGTGAGGTGAAGACCACATGTCCCAAGATTCTGCGCTCAAATGTGGCGTCATCAAACTACGCCTTTGTTTTGAACAGGCGACCTCTAGCGGATGGAAAAGTTACATAGTGCACCTTCAAACATTCAAGATGACTTTGGGAAACGAGGGATTGTAACCAGAGAAAGAGGGGGGACAATCCTATCTGAGGGTTGTCCCCCCTTAAAAATACAATTAAAAACCACTATTATAATATAACTATTATATGTATTATAAATAATATATTGTAAGATTACTTAAAAAAACTGTGTAAGTAGTAAAGCAATAAAAACGCAAAAGAGGCAAAAAAATGCGTTTTAAGTTTAGAAACATTTTGAGTCGCCCCTCTCTTGCCTCACAGTAGTTTGTTCCAGCACGCACATCACCTACAAGTCCGGCGGGACAGTACAAAGTTCAGTTGTTGTGGAACTCCAGTAAGTCGTCTGTTAAGGCTATTTTATTTACTTTAAACATCGGATGAAGTGATTATTTTCTCTTTAATACAGACAATGCTGAGTTATTAATAAATTTGCAATGATAAAAAAAGTCCCCCACTACATCTAACATGAGGAAAAGCCTATGTGTGAACTGATATTAGGCTGATATTGTAGATCTACCGCTGTGTTGGGTTTTGTTCAGTACTATGTGGAAGAAGCAAGATAATGTTATTAATAATAACCTATGATAACTCATATTTAAACAACTATTGCTTTGTGTTGTAGATAAAATGACAGAGAATAGATAAACAGACTTTTCAGTGCACCAACGCCACACATATACTTACAAGTACAATTTTGGCTGTATTATTTGTGTCCCCTTCAAAAATTGCCTTTGAGATATTTTTTGTTTACTGTCCCCCCCAACTGTTAGATGAAATTTACGCCCATGCCTTCTGTCTCTGATGGATTCCAGAGTCCATCCGACCCCTTAAAATTTATATTGCAATATTAACAAACAGAACAAGTCGATACATACAAGAAATATAAACAATCTTTCAAAACAAAAAGGAAATTATGGTTCAATACTTTTACAGAGGAAATGTAAAATACATTTAATTAAATCTATTTAATAATAAACCTAAAAAAAGAAAAAAAAGAGAGAAGAAGAAAAGAAAAAAAAGAAAAGAAGAGGGCACAAAAATAAAGAAAAACATTAAGGAAGATTATTAAACATGGCACAAATTCTGGATGATTTCATTGCTTTCTTGTTGACAGAAGTTGAAATTCTATTTAAATACATCTTCAATTCTTGTTTGAAAAAGTTAAAGTGGGGTTTACTTTTTATTTACATTTATGAATATAAAACATTCCAATAAATAAAAGAAGGTTTATACAAAAACTTGCATTAATTAGATTCTTGTCTTTGACATAAAACCCAAAAAGAATGTATCGACATGATAAAAACTGTTTCTCTGGCGCATAAGGAACTTTCTTAAATGGTTAAAGGAATGATCCAAAGATGAACTGTCACTATATATATCATCATCACTTTAATATAAATGATCTTGTTAATTAAACATCTGAGGAACTTACATTTTAGAAAATATTGCCAGTTACTTTGTCAGTGTTGTGAATCTCTGAGCAAGGACACAGACTGACAGTCTTTCTGGAGCAGTGAAGCGCTGCAGATCTGATGTATGTCATTACTCATGGAGCGCTGCTTGTCCAATCAGATTAGAGAGCCGTAACTGTTGTATAAAATGGAATGCATTCACAGTAGGACTTCATAATAAAAACCAATGTGTTTGTACATAGAGCTGGATATGGTGTATTGTATTATCCCCTTCATGATCTTTGACTACAAAGGTCTTGTTTTTATTTGCAAAAGTAGAAATAAGCGTGTACTGCATGTTTTTTTATACATTGATTTTGTGTCTCAATCTTTGCTGTTGCATTTGTTCTTGCTATTCACTAGTGGTGTTTTCAAGGCAAGAATCACTATTACTATTGCTCATACTTCGAGTGAGGGAATTGAGGAAACCCCTCGACAAATAACTCGTCTTGCACTGTTCTGGGCATGAATGATAGGCCTACCTCAAATTGCTTGTGCTATTTATTTTCGAAATGATTTTTGCCTGGTGGACAATAAAACAGCTGAGATACCTTTGTGAAAAAAGTGCATTTTATCATTCTTTAAAAAAGAACACTTATTATGGAAATAATATACCATAAGTGCAAACTGGATGTATTGTTTTGCACACTTAATTGCATGTTAATTGCACTTAAATTAAAATGCTATTTTGATCCACTTAAGTAGGATTTTACATCTTTAATTTTATAATCCCTCCTCTGAAATATGGCTAAAATATGCTGCTGAATGCACTGACAAGTATTTATGGTAAACTAAAATATACTTTAAAGTAATTTCTATTGAAACTTGTGTCATGTATTTAAATATATTTGTAATTACACATTTGTAATGAAGTTGATATTAATATTCTATTGTTTTTACTACTGCAACTACTGTTTTTTATATTCTTATAATTTCTTACAACTACCTAAACACTGGGTTGTTACATCTGACCCAGGATCTGGGTAATGCAAAAACTAACCAAACACTAAATTACTACATCTGACCCAGGATCTGGTTAACGCAAAAACTACCCAAACACTGGGTTGTTATGTCTGACCCAGGAGCTGGGTAATACAAAAACTACGCAAACACTGGGTTGTTGCGTCTGACCCAGGAGCAGGGTAACACAAAAACTACCCAAACACTGAGTTGTTACATCTGAACCAGGATCTGGGTAACATAAACCCTACCCAAACACTGGGTTGTTGCATCTGACCCAGGAGCTGGGTAACGCAAAAACTAACCAAACACTGGGTTGTTACATCTGACCCAGGATCTGGGTAATACAAAAACTACGCAAACACTGGGTTGTTGCGTCTGACCCAGGAGCAGGGTAACACAAAAACTACCCAAACACTGGGTTGTTACGTCTGATCCAGGAGCTGGGTAACACAACAACTAACCAAACACTGTGTTGCTACATCTGACCCAGGATCTGGGTAACACATAAACTACCCAAACACTGGGTTGTTACGACTGACCCAGGAGCTGGGTAACACAAAAACTACCCAAACACTGGGTTGTTACATCTGACCCAGGATCTGGGTAATACAAAAACTATGCAAACACTGGGTTGTTGCGTCTGACCCAGGAGCTGGGTAACACAAAAACTACCCAAACACTGGGTTGTTACATCTGACCCAGGATCTGGGTAATACAAAAACTATGCAAACACTGGGTTGTTGCGTCTGACCCAGGAGCTGGGTAACGCAAAAACTAACCAAACACTGGGTTGTTACATCTGAACCAGGATCTGGGTAACATAAACCCTACCCAAACACTGGGTTGTTGCATCTGATCCAGGAGCTGGGTAACACAACAACTAACCAAACACTGGGTTGCTACATCTGACCCAGGATCTGGGTAACACATAAACTACCCAAACACTGGGTTGTTACGACTGACCCAGGAGCTGGGTAACACAAAAACTACCCAAACACTGGGTTGTTACATCTGACCCAGGATCTGGGTAATACAAAAACTATGCAAACACTGGGTTGTTGCGTCTGACCCAGGAGCTGGGTAACGCAAAAACTAACCAAACACTGGGTTGTTACATCTGAACCAGGATCTGGGTAACATAAACCCTACCCAAACACTGGGTTGTTGCATCTGATCCAGGAGCTGGGTAACACAACAACTAACCAAACACTGGGTTGCTACATCTGACCCAGGATCTGGGTAACACATAAACTACCCAAACACTGGGTTGTTACGACTGACCCAGGAGCTGGGTAACACAAAAACTACCCAAACACTGGGTTGTTACATCTGACCCAGGATCTGGGTAATACAAAAACTATGCAAACACTGGGTTGTTGCGTCTGACCCAGGAGCTGGGTAACACAAAAACTACCCAAACACTGGGTTGTTACGTCTGATCCAGGAGCTGGGTAACACAACAATTAACCAAATACTGGGTTGCTACATCTGACCCAGGATCTGGGTAACACAAAAACTACCCAAACACTGGGTTGTTACGTCTGACCCAGGAGCTGGGTAACACAAAAACTACCCAAACACCGGGTTGCTACATCTGACCCAGGAGCTGGGTAACAAAATCTACCCAAACACTGAAAAAATAACCCCCAAAAAATGACCCAAGAGGCTTAACCCAAGATTTGGCTTGAAAAAAGAAGCCAAGATTTTTTTTTAGCAACCATCCAGAACACCCTGCCAACCACATGTCAGCAGTTTTGACGATTGACTTCCATAAGGACCATAAAACATTGAGACGTTTCTCAAAATATCTTCTTTTTTGTTCCAAGAAGAAAGAAGAACTTACAGGTTTGGAACGACACGAGGGTGAGTAAATGATGATAGAATTTTTATTTTAGGGTGATCTATCCTCCTACATGGAAAGAGAACCTGTTTCAGATTTTCTGAAGGAAGACACTATTCTTTGTAAAGCTGCCTTGGGAGGATATGTATTTCAAAAAGCACTACACAGATAAATTGAAATGAAATTGAAACTAGCATTGTGGCACAGGCAAGCGCCACTTTTCACATTTACTTTAAAATTTGAATTCTTTTTGTGAAGATCATGCAGAACAAACAGCTCAGATCTAGGCCTCCTGTGAATCTGACTGAAGAACGCTTGCTGTCACATTTGCCTCTTGAGGCAGCGACTGTTGAAATCAATAGCGGTGCTAATGCATCACAACTTTTATACAGGCTGTATTTAAGTCTCTATAGGAATAACATAAGCAGTTTTAAGACTGTTATAAAAACAGCACTTTCTGAAACATCATAACTGTTTTAAAGTGTAATAATTAGCAGCATCATTATTGGCAATAAGCTGAATCCTGTGGCAACAGATCAATGGAACATCAATACATGCTGCTTGATGTGGCTAAATGACCGATAAAAGAAATTTATTTCTGCAGTGCATTGATTCGGCTAACTTTTTATCCTGACTGGTGGTAATTTTGCCGTTCTGTAAATGCACCGAGCCTCATGAGGTTGAGGTCATATATGGGTCTGTTTCAAATTACCTCCATCTATCAGGTCCGAGTGGCATTGGATTCCAGGTATTAGCGATTAGAGCAGATGACAGATCCCGAGAAGAGAGATTTAAAGGCAATCTCAGTAAAACTGCAGGCTGGAAACTTCAGCATTTTATTTTCCTCAGCATCTAGAATCTTTCATCCTCACATTCATCCACACGTCCCGTTTCAGTCAGTTCTCTCTCTCTCATATACACGTACCCCTTGCCACATTTGAGGCAGTCAAATATATATATTTGCCTCTTGTAATCAAAATGAGCTAAAGCAACTTAATTTAATTGCTTTCAACCCACCTAATATATAGTATTTAAAACTAAAGTGTACTTAATCCCTTTTTGTTGGGAATACGCTAATAATTTCTGTTGCATTAACTGAAACTGGGCAGTGGATTTTAGTTCCCAGCATGCTTTGGACTGATTGGGAGAGTATATGTTCAAATTAAATATAATGTTATGTGGGGAAGAGTCAGTGTTTAATGATCAGTTATGTTTGACGCATGTTTTTGAGTAGGCCTTGCTCAATATAATTCAATATAATACACATTTTTAGGTTAATATTTTTAGTTAAACTAAAATAATATAAAATTAATAAATTAATTCTGCGCAACCACTCTCTAAAAAAAAAGAAAAAAATCTTTATTTTGACCTTTATTTAAGTCATTTAGTCAAGTCAAGTCAAGTCAACTTTATTTATATAGCGCTTTTAACAATGCAGATTGTTTCGAAGCAGCTTCACAGTGTTAAACAGGAAAATAATGCAACAGAATTGTATTCAGCCGTATAGCCATTCCGAAGAAAACGGTAATATCATCAGTTCATTTCAATTATCATACAGTGACAGTGTGGGCTTTAGATCAGTAATTAATTAGATCAGTATGTTGAATATCTGAATATTCGAAAGATCGGAGGCAGCACGCCGGAGACGGATTTATTGAGGACGCCGTATTGATGAAACAATTATTAAAGTGCAATATTCGAAAGATCGGAGGCAACACGCTGGAGACGGGTTTATTGAGGATGACATTTCGATTTAACAATTATTAAATTGTAATATTCGAACAATAGGAGTCATCACGCCGGAGACGGGTTTATTGAGGATGCCGTGTTGATGAGGCAATTTTAGGGGGAGTCTAATTGACACGGTCTCTGCAGACACTTCAGGGTCATGCGTTGGTCATGTCTGGGCGCAGGTCCACAATCTGATCTGGATACGGCCTGGATCCGGCTGACTGCAGTAGACCTCGGGATAGAGACAGAGAGACGATCATTAGCGTAGATGCCATTCTTCTGAGAAAAGCCAGAAAATGTATTTTTGGCTCATATGGATGAAAGACAACAACTCCCAAAATGAACTTGCTTTGCTGCCCTACAAGGCCACTCCCAAGCCACGCCTACCGGTTACATCTCTTGCCCACCGCGGCACCACCCCACCGTCGTTTTGATTTTTATAGTAGTAAAATAATTTAGTTCAGTTAGAGAACCGACACTACAATTAAAAACTGAATGTGTCTGCTCAATACAGCACGAGCCGAATGAGAGTCGCAGCAGGAGTCAGATTTCATTCATCAAAGAGTGAGGAGCTGACAGACCAGATGATCGCGGAAGATTTGGTTTCAAAGCGAAATGCACCTATTTAAGTGAGTTTGTCATTGTACCGTTTTGTTGTTGTGTTTTCATGGACCCACAATTCAAGCAACCCGCCCCCCGAATTGGTGTTAATTTTAAACCGAAACTAAAATGAGCACGGCCGACCGACATTCATTCATGGCCACATTGTCATTCATTCACAGCCTCAGTCGTTCACGGCCACATTGTCAGTCTGGCGCATTTTCAGTTCATGCCTATGGAAGGTTAACTTTCATAGGAATTCATTAAGAACACTCGCTTAGCTCCGCACTGCTCCGTTATGAATGTCCGTGATGCCGTCTGTGTCTTAAGCCCTGTTTCCACCAAAATTACCCAGAACAATTTGTACCAGGAACTTTTTTTTACAGGAACTTTTTTCCCCCCAGACCTGCTACTGTCTGTGTTTCCACTGCGGTCTAAAGTACCGAAAAGATTAGGCAAATTAGTCCAGAGACGTGGGACTGCGCGCGGCTGCTCCTTCCAGTTAGCGACGGACAATAATCATTTTTGTGCGATACTGTCTGCAACAATAACAAGTATGGAGGAGATGCAAGCAGTGCTGCTTTAGCTAGTTATGTGGTTTACTAAATATGTAATTAACAAAACGGCGGAAAAGAGACGAGCACTGATACTAAAGCGTATTCTGAAAGCTCGTAAAGCTAGATTTAAAATAAGACAACGCATGTTATTATCAGCTATTACGGACATTGACCGTGCGATTGCTGAGACGAACGCGCGCCATCGGACAGAAAGAGCAAGACTGATATTTACTGAACGCAGAGCGAACCTCGCAAGACTTTTAAAAATGCCGGTTGAAATAAAATGTTGCGTGAGCTCAGCCGATCAGCATGTTCAGCGGCCAGTCCCACCCCCGAAAGTTCCGGAACTTTGAAAAAGTACTACCTCGGGAGCAGGGCTGTTTGGAGGGGGAAATATTTAGCCGGAACTTCATTTAGACCCTGGTTCCTGCGGTCGAAACACACCAAATACCACCCCAAAGTTCCTAGTTCCTGGGGAAAGTTCCTGCGGTGGAAACGCGGCTTTACATTTTGTGAGTGAGATCCCACCCCTATGGGAACTAGCTCCTACTACTGGCTGTAGTCTTTAGCCTCTGGCCAAAAAAGCCTCCGATGACGCAAAATGATGATATTTGCATCATCGGAGGCTTTTTTCCAGACATAAAATACATAAATCTCTCGTCTCAGGGGGATATGAGGGGGTGTGGGGAGCACGATCATTCGAATATACTGGGTTTCTATACAAAGCTTAATGCTAAATCACTGAAGTAACCCTTTTAGTACACCACAAACAGAGGAACTAATGAGACTAATTAAAAAGACACACCTGAACTAAGGACTCTAATCAAATGTGAGACCAAGGAGACAAACAGGCAGGGGATGGAGGAAGACTGAACTTATTAACAAACTGAGAGATTAACAATGAAATTTAATGTGACAGTATCTGCCACTATATTGGTATTAGCTGATAAACACTATATTGCTCAAACATTTTGGGACGTCTGCCATAAGATGCACATGAACTTTAATGACATCCCATTCTTACATAGGGTTAGAGTTGGCCCACCCTTTGCAGCTATAACAGCTTCAACTCTTCAGGGAAGGCTTTCCACAAGGTTTAGGAGTGTGTTTATGGGAACTTTTGACCATTCTTCTAGAAGCGCATTTGTGAGGTCAGGCACTGATGTAGAAGGCCTGGCTTGTAGTCTCCGCTCTAATTCATCCCAAAGGTGTTCTATCGGGTTGAGGTCAGGATTCTGTGCAGGCCAGTTAAGTTCCTCCACACCAAACTCGCTGATCTATGTCTTTATGGACCTTGCTTTGTGCACTGGTGCGCAGTCATGTTGGAACAGGAAGGGGCCATCCCCAAACTGTTCCCACAAAGTCGGGAGCATGAAATTGTCCAAAATGTCTTGGTATGCTGAAGCATTAAGAGTTCCTTTCACTGGAATTAAGGGGCCAAGCCCAACCCCTGAAAAACAACCCAACACCATAATCCCCCCTCCACCAAACATTACACTTGGCATAATGCAGTCAGGCAAGTACCGTTCTCCTGGCAACTGCCAAACCCAGACTCGTCCATCGGATTGCCAGACAGAGAAGCGTGATCACTCCAGAGAACACATCTCCACTGCTCTAGAGTCCAGTGGCACCGTGCTTTACACCACTGCATCCGACACTTGTAGGGCTTGGATGCAGCTGCTCGGCCATGGAAACCCATTCCATGAAGCTCTCTACGCACTGTTCTTGAGCTAATCTGAAGGCCACACGAAGTTTGGAGGTCTGTAGCTATTGACTCTGCAGAAAGTTGGGCACTGTGCACTGTGCGCCTCAGCATGCACTGACTCTGCTCTGTGATTTTTACGTGGCCTACCACTTTGTGGCTGAGTTGTTGTTCCCAATTACTTCCACTTTGTTATAATACCTCTAACAGTTGATCGTGGAATATTTAGTAGTGAGGAAATTTCACGAATGGACGAATGCACAGGTGGCAACCTATCACGGTACCACGCTTGAATTCACTGAGCTCCTGAGAGCGACCCATTCTTCCACAAATGTTTTTAGAAGCATCTGCATGCCTAGGTACTTGATTTTATACACCTGTGGCCATGGAAGTGATTGGAACACTTGAATTCAATGATTTGGAGGGGTGTCCCAATACTTGTGGCAATATTAGTGCATATATCGTCATTAGTGTATATATCGTCATATTGTCCAGCTCTAAAACTTGTGTAGTTTATCAGTGTTTATTTAAAAACACCTAATTATGCAGAATATAAGATGTATAATATTTAATTGATGAGTTGCCTATACAATATATAACAATACAATTATAGGGTGTGTTTTTAAACCAAAGTTCAACATATTGGCACAAAATAATAACTCCAAATCCCTGTTTTGTTGCCTGGAGTCCAGTTGTTTCTGAATTGCAGCGATCCTTTTGCTTTTCTTTTCTGTAGTTTTCGGCAGTCAAATATACCTCAGATTTCTTGTCAAATCTATTTGTACAGTCAATCTCAACGCTCTTTCCCGTTTTAGATGTGTTTTGTGTGTTTTTCGCGGCATTCATACTGTAAACCAATGCTGGTCTTTTTGACACTCAGTGGGCGTAACTGCAGTCACTCCAGCCGACGGGGATGTCACGTGCTTACTATTTTCTTCTTTACCTGCATATTGGTTCATTATCCCTCATTAAACTCCTCATTTCCTCTTATATTTATTCTCCTTGTGTTCTCTTTCCTGTGCTAGACTGTTGTCTAAAATGTACTGTGCCCCAGTCCTGCCGTATCCTGTCCTGCCCTGTCTTGCCCTCCCTGACCTGGTGACTGTTAGATTTCCCCTCGGGCAGCTTTTGTTTGTTTTTGTTTATTGTTTGTATTATGACCTCTGCAACTGAGTCTCTCCCTCCTTCAACCTTAAACCTTACAAACTGATCTCAATATGCCAAGATAGCCAGTTTATAATAAAATAAAAGTCACAGTGATGAGTTCTGGACGTGACATCTGTACACAGTGTCTCCAAAATCACATATCGCGAGGAAGCAGACTGGTGTATTTTGGCAGATGAAGTAAAAGAAGTTTGTATGGTCCAAAAACAAAGTCTGGATTTCACCTTCATTTGTACATTTGCTATAGCCTAGGAATCTAGACGCAGCCTAGCAAATCTAATTTGCAGCCAGGGTCGTCTAGCAACTCTGCGTTGGCTTGCGAGCTGGAAAAACCAAACTCTGGTCAGGCCAATCACATCGTGTATAGAGTCGGTGGGCGGGCTTAACATAATGATGGCAGAGTTGTGGCGGTTCCGCATGCTACTTGTAAACAAAGAAGCTGGCGAAGAGCGGTCTTTCGAATCGGCTTTGGCCGCGACTCTGGAAGACTTGGAGTTAAGCTTTTCTTTGAGAAAAGAACAAAGAACGGCACTGAAGTCATTCTTAAGAAAGGAAGATGTGCTCAGAGTTTTGCAGACTGGATATACGGCAAAAGTTTAATCTATCAACTAGCTCCGCTTCACCTGCAGAGGGAATTTGAACAACAACCGTTTATCCCGCCCCTCGGATTGAGCCCTGCCAATGGTGTGTTACCAGTCCCAACATCTTTATGTGGCTCTGGTAACACACCATTGGCAGGGCTCAATGGGTCTAGATTGTCAGGCTACATTTGCTAGGTAGTAGTTTTATAAATGTTTTATAAAAGTAAGATGTTTTACTTGTACCTAACCCTAACCCTAACCCTAACCTAATTTAAGTTAATAAATGTCAGTCTTTTCATCTCACAAAGCTACCGGCTTCTCAGAAAAAAGCTCATAAATGTAATGGACTATACTTTACGATATTTTGATGTGCTTTTTGGAGCTTGACAGACATGATCAGCATCTTCACACACTCCTTATGTATCTCCTTTTGTGTTTCACGGATGAAAAAAATGGGTTTGGAACAATGGGGATCGAGTAAATGAAGATTTTTCATTTTAAATTGTTTATGCGTTTTTTACTAAATAAAAAAAAAGTCCAGTTTAGGCCTACAGAAAGTTATTTCTTGGAAAAGATGACTATAGTGTTCAAGCATATTGTTAGAATAAACTTAATGAAACTATAATGTTGTTTAGAGCGATGCCCTTAGCTTAATTATATTGAATGTGAACTTATAATGTACTTTTAAGGGTTAGTTCACCCAAAAATGAAAGTTAGCCCATGATTTACTCAACCTCAAGTCATCCTAGGTGTATATGACATTCTTCTTTCAGACAAATAAAATCCGGAGTTATATTAAAGGGTTAGTTCACCCAAAAATGAAAATTCTGTCATTAATTACTTACCCTCATGTCGTTCGACACCCGTAAGACCTCCGTTCATCTTCGGAACAGAAATGAAGATATTTTAGTGTAAATCTGATGGCTCTGAAAAGCCTCCATTGGCACAATGGCACTTTACACTCTCAAGACCCTTAAAAGGTACTAAAGACGTTGTTACAAAGTTACAAAGACAATAGCTTTTGTGCGCAAACAAAAACCCTAAATAACGACTTACATAGTGATGACGATTTCAAAACAAGGCATCATGAAGCTTCGAAGCGTTATGAATCAGCGAGTCGAATCAGCGGTTTGAATCGCCAAATTTCAGCAGTTTGGCGGTTTGACACGCGATCCGAATCATCATTCGGCTAACTGATTCATAACGCTTCGAAGCTTCATGATGCCTTGTTTTGAAATCGTCATCACTATGTAAGTCGTTATTCAGGGTTCCCATTCAGTCGGTCACGTTCGACGTACGTCGGACGTACCGACGAATTGGGATCACTTCTGGGAGCCCCTATCAGCTTCGAGCTATCTAGAACCGGCCAATGAACAATTGGCGTGCGAGATTTGCATCTCACGCTCCGCCCCGCGCCGCAGGTATAAACAGGAAGCGAGAGCGAATGCACGCTGTCATTCACTTCGGAGCCAAACGGCAATCGAAGACCACTCAATATTGAGTTCGCTGCTATCAGCAAAGAAAAGGAGTTTGAAAGGAACCGGAGAAGAGGAGAAACGCGTGTTGGAGAGACGGCACATTCCAGCGGGATCGCGGAAGACTCATCTGCTGCCTCTGTGGTACAGAGAAAACTGCTGTTTTCACAGCAACAAATTTCTGTTGGTCTGGTTGGGCGTTTTCCCTGTTTGAGTACAGGCACGGGCTGCACACAATCCCGTGCGCTGTCGCGTTTCCCCCTGAGTGCTTCAGCACAGAGCGTTTCCTCACAAAAGAGTTCACGGGTGACGTGCCGTCCTTTTCAGGATGTCTTACCACCCGTGCGTTTCTGGATGCGGTCGTTCCCTGTCCCCTGCTGGCGGTCACAATCGCTGTCTCACGTGTTTGGGCACACAGCACGCTGAGGCGGCGTTTGTGGATAGTTCATGTTCCCACTGCGGGAACATGACTATCTCGGAGCTAAGATCGAGACTCTCCTACCTCCGGGCTGGGGGAGTCCCCTTACCCATCCCACGAACCAGGGCTGCCCCTAACCCGGGCGGACCTGCTTCTTTGGATGGCCAGGGTGATCTGAGGATTACGTTTAGGGCAAACCCGCCGAGCGACCCTCCGCAGGCCCCTAATCCTTCAGCTCCGCAGCCGGTAGAGCCTCCAAGAGAACCCGCTGGACCCTCCCACGGGAGACCAGTGGTGACTTTTGGAGCTCCAGCGGACGAACAGATGTCGATCGCTGCATCGGAGGGGGAGTTTCAGTCCTCAGAGGATGAAGGGTCAGCTGTACTGCCTCCCTCTGGGAGAGTGGCAACGGCTGCCCCGGACCCTGAGATGGCTGCTATGCTTGCCCGGGCCGCCGAAAGGGTTGGGCTCGAGTGGAACCCTCCACCGTGTCCCGAACCCTCTAGGTTGGACGATTGGTTCCTCGGGGTGGGTCGCGCTGGTTCTCAGCGTCCCGCCCCGACACCTTTCTTCCCGGAGGTGCATGAGGAGCTCACGAGGTCGTGGACGGCACCTTTTTCTGCCAGAAACCGGCCGAGTGACTCCTCCCCCCTCACTACCCTCGACGGCGGGCCAGCCAAGGGTTACGTGGGGATCCTGCCAGTGGAGCGCGCCGTCGCGATGCAACTGTGTCCGGCGACCGCCTCTAACTGGCGCGGTGACCCACGTCTCCCGTCCCGGGCCTGTAAGTTCTCTTCCGGTCTGACCGGGAAGGCTTACAAGGCCTGCGGGCAGGCTGCGTCCGCCTTGCATGGCATGGCGTTGCTTCAGGTCCACCAGGCCCAAGCACTCCTTGACATGCACGAGGGTAGGCCTGACCCAGAGCTCCTCCGGGAGCTCCGGACGGCGACGGACCTCGCCCTCCGGGCGATCGGTCAGGCGATGTCCACACTTGTGGTCCAGGAGCGGCATCTCTGGCTTAACCTGGCTGACATGAGGGAGACCGATGAATATCGGTTCCTGGACTCCCCCATCTCGTCAGATGGGTTATTCGTCGACGCGGTCGAGAGCTTCGCCCAACAGTTCTCGGCCGCCCAGAAGCAGACGGAGGCGATCAAGCACATCCTGCCCCGGCGGCCCGCTGCTGCCTCCACCCCGCCGCCGGCGGCAGCGCCTCCGACTCCTCGTCGCCGAGGACGTCCACCCGCCGCCGCCTCCGCCCCCGCCAAGGCACCGCAGCAGCCTTCCACCAGCCGACGGCGTGGGGCAGGCCGTGGGAAGGATGTCCAGCCCGCTCAGGCCGCTGCCAAGCCAGGTGGCAAGCGTCGTCGCAAGCGACCCTGAGACGGGCCGCCCAGAGATGGAGGAGACTGCTCTGAGGGAGATGGCTGCAGCACCACTCCTTCCCCCGGAGGAGGGCCGGGGGAAAATCTTTTGTTTTTCTGTTCCGCCGCTGGCCCCAGTGCCAGCGGCACCCAAAACATCAATAAAAGAGCAGTTTCCAATATCTCTGGGTGCCAAGAGAGCGCGCTTGGCGGTGGTCGACGCTCCCATGCCTCACCACCCTCAAGTATCTCTCCCTTCGCCAGCAGGGGACGCCGGCTGTCGGGACGCACACAAGCGGCCTCCCCACACTCGCACGTCCCCTCCGCGGATGCAGGTAAGTGTTGCACAGCACACTCAGATCCCGCTGCGGGCCGCTCCCATGCCGTCCGAGCCGGATCCCTGCGTTCCGCCTTGCTGCCCCGCTGCGGGTACGTCTGTGGTGCCGATGGTCCCCCTTGCTCGGAGTCTGGGAGCCTGGCTAGCGCTTCCCAGCCCGTCTCGGTGGCTCATCCGTACCATCAGACTCGGCTATGCGATTCAGTTCGCCCGGCGTCCCCCCAAGTTCAGGGGCGTTCACTTCACGACTGTAGTGGAGGCGAACGCCCCCATGCTCAGGGCGGAGATCGCTGTCCTACTGGCGAAGGACGCGATAGAGCCGGTCCCTCAAGCCGATATGAGGTCCGGGTTCTACAGCCCGTACTTCATTGTACCCAAGAAAGGCGGCGGGTTACGACCGATCTTGGACCTGTGATTCCTGAACTGGTCCCTTCACAGGCTGCCGTTCACGATGTTAACGCAGAAACGCATCTTCAGGTGCATCGGTCCCCGAGATTGGTTTGCAGCGATCGACCTGAAGGACGCATACTTTCATGTCTCGATTCTCCCTCGACACCGGCCCTTTCTGCGCTTTGCGTTCGAGGGACGGGCATATCAGTACCGCGTCTTACCCTTCAGCCTGTCCCTGTCGCCCCGCGTCTTTACGAAGGTTGCGGAGGCGGCCATTGCTCCCATGAGAGAGCATGGTGTTCGCATCCTCAACTACCTCGACGACTGGCTGATTCTTGCCCAGTCGCGAGAGCAGTTGTGCGAACACAGGGACAAGGTGCTCAGTCACCTCAGCCAGTTGGGACTTCGGGTCAACTGGGAGAAGAGCAAACTCTGCCCCATGCAGAGGATCTCTTTTCTCGGTATGGAGATAGACTCGGTCGCCATGACTGCGCGCCTCACCGAGGAGCGCGTCCAGTCGGTGTTGAACTGCCTGAATTCGTTCAAAGGCAGGACAGCGGTTCCACTGAAACATTTTCAGAGGCTCCTGGGGCATATGGCATCCGCAGCCGCAGTAACGGCGCTCGGATTGCTTCATATGAGACCGCTTCAACGCTGGCTACACGATCGAATCCCGAGATGGCCGTGGCACAGCGGTTCCCTCCGCGTCCAAGTGACTCCGAGGTGCCGCCAAACCTTCGGCCCGTGGTCGGACCCTCTGTTTCTCCGGGCGGGAGTTCCCCTAGAACAAGTGTCCAGGCACTCCGTTGTCTCCACGGATGCCTCATCCACGGTTTGGGGTGCCACGTACAACGGGCTTGCAGTTTCGGGTCTGTGGACGGGGCCTCAACTGCAATGGCATATCAATTGCCTCGAGTTGTTAGCAGTTCGTCTTGCACTCAGCCGCTTCAAAGTGCCGCTCAGAGGCAAGCACGTTCTGGTCCGGACGGACAACACTGCGGCCGTAGCGTACATCAACAAACAGGGTGGTCTACGCTCCCGTCGCATGTCGCAACTCGCCCGCCATCTCCTCTTATGGAGTCAGAAGCATCTGAGGTCGCTTCGTGCCGTTCACATTCCGGGCCTGCTCAATCGTGCGGCCGACGAGCTGTCACGTTAGCAGGTACTTCCGGGAGAATGGTGACTCCATCCCCAGGCGGTCCAGCTAATCTGGAGTCATTTCGGGGCCGCACAGGTAGACCTGTTTGCCTCCCCAGAGACGACCCACTGTCAGTGGTTCTATTCCTTGACCGAGGGGACCCTCGGGTCGGATGCCCTTGCCCATAGCTGGCCCCGGGAAGAACGCAAGTATGCGTTTCCCCCAGTGAGCCTTCTTGCGCAGACACTGTGCAAAGTCAGGGAGGACGAGGAGCAGGTCCTGTTGGTCGCTCCGTATTGGCCCAACCGGACTTGGTTCCCGGAACTAGTGCTCCTTGCGACAGCACCTCCCTGGCCCATTCCTCTGAGACAGGACCTCCTGACTCAGAGACGGGGCACCCTATGGCACCCGCGTCCGGACCTCTGGAAACTCCATGTTTGGTCCCTGGACGGGACGCGGAGGTTCTAGGTGACCTACCGCAAGCGGTAGTTGACACCATCACTTCCGCTAGAGCCCCCTCTACGAGGCGCCTCTATGCGTTGAAGTGGAACCTGTTCGTCGACTGGTGCTCTTCTCGCCGAGAAGACCCCCGAAGATGTTCGGTCGCATCTGTGCTTACCTTTCTACAGGATGGGTTGGAGCGAAGGCTGTCTCCCTCCACCCTCAAAGTCTATGTCGCCGCTATCGCCGCTAATCATGAGCTCGTAGATGCAAAATCTCTAGGTAAGCACGATCTGATCGTCAGGTTCCTTAGGGGAGCGAGGAGATTAAATCCACCTCGTCCTCCCTCCATACCCTCTTGGGACTTAACTCTGGTGCTAACTGCACTACAGAGAGAACCTTTTGAGCCTCTGCAGTCAGCTGAGTTGAAAGTTCTGTCGTTAAAGACAATACTCCTGACTGCGTTGGCCTCCATCAAGAGGGTAGGGGACCTGCAGGCATTTTCGGTCGACGAATCGTGCCTGGAATTCGGGCCCGGTAACTCTCATGTGATCATGAGATGGATATGTGCCCAAGGTTCCCACTACTCCCTTCCGGGACCAAGTGGTGAGCCTGCAAGCGCTGCCTTCGGAGGAGGCAGACCCAGCCCTAGCTTTTCTCTGTCCCGTCCGTGCTCTCCGGACTTACGTGGACAGAACGCAAAGCTTCAGGACCTCAGAGCAGCTCTTCGTCTGTTACGGAGGACAGCAGAAGGGAAAGGCTGTCTCCAAGCAGAGGATGGCCCACTGGATAGTGGATGCCATCGTCTTGGCTTATCAGTTCCAAGACGTGCCCTGCCCGCTCGGGTTAAGAGCCCACTCCACTAGGGGTGTTGCCTCTTCCTGGGCGCTGGCTCGTGGCGCCTCGCTGACAGATATTTGTAGAGCTGCGGGCTGGGCGACACCTAACACGTTCGCTAGATTCTATAGCCTCCGTGTAGAGCCGGTGTCTTCCTGTGTGCTCACTTCCCATAGTCAGTAACACCGAAGTACCCGTTCTAGTGTCGGCTTGCTGCGCCATTCCCTCCCCTATGGTAGACGGATGCGTGCGCTTATTCTGCTCCAGTCGAGTTCCCCGGAACGGCGAACCCTGTTGAGTCCTCCGCAACCCGCGGCAGTCGGACGTGGCGGAGCGTTCGACGCCAGGTCTAACACTCGTATGCATTGGTGGAACTTGTGTTAGGCTGGGTTCTGTATGTAGAGTTCCTCTGCCGTCCCAGGTACATGTTGTCTCCCTCCTAATTGGCCGGGGCCACCCCTGGGACTTCCGTATGTTGTGCTGCCCACGGCCAGCCCATACGTGTATTCTCCACATGTTACTCCCTCTGGGCATGATGTGGCTTCCGCAGCTGCCTTCACAGGCACGCTTTCCCAGCGTTATCCAATACAGTCAGCTGAATGGGTCTTGCGGAACAGCAGCTTTGACTCTCCCTGCGTGAACCTACCCGCCCGCATCAGATCGGGGTCTGTGGGGCTCATCGCTGGGCGCTGGAAGTGGTAGTAACTATGACGTTTTCCATAGGGGATCCCAATTCGTCGGTACGTCCGACGTACGTCGAACGTGACCGACTGAATGGGAACGTCTCGGTTACGTATGGTAACCCTCGTTCCCTGAAGGAGGGAACGGAGACGTACGTCCCGTCGCCACAGTTGCTGTACCATCACTGCAGGTCGAGCCACTACGTTTGGCTCCTCAGTGAAAAACAGCGTGCATTCGCTCTCGCTTCCTGTTTATACCCGCGGCGCGGGGCGGAGCGCGAGATGCAAATCTCGCACGCCAATTGTTCATTGGCCGGTTCTAGATAGCTCGAAGCTGATAGGGGCTCCCAGAAGTGATCCCAATTCGTCGGTACGTCCGACGTACGTCTCCGTTCCCTCCTTCAGGGAATGAGGGTTACCATACGTAACCGAGACGTTTTTTTGCGCACAACAACTATTGTCGCCGATTCATAAAGCTATTTTAGAACCACTGTAGTGAGATGGACTTTGTAACGAAGTCTTTAGTACCTTTTAAGGGTCTTGAGAGTGTAAAGTGCCATTGTGCCAATGGAGGCCATTCAGAGCCATCAGATTTCAACGAAAATATCTTCATTTCTGTTCCGAAGATGAACGGAGGTCTTACAGGTGTCGAACGACATGACGGTGAGTAATTAATGACAGAATTTTCATTTTTGGGTGAACTAACCCTTTAAAAATGTTCTGGCTAATTAAGCTTTATAATGGCAGTGACTTGTTGGTTAGTTTTTGAAGTCCATAAAAGTGCATTCAGCCATCATATAACTGCTCCACACAGCTCCGGGGGGTTAATAAAGGCCTTCTGAAGTGAAGTGGCGCATTTGTGTAAGAAAAATATCCATATTTAAAACTTTATAGACTAAAATAACTAGCTTCCGGCGGTCAATCATGGGCTAAATTTCATTTTTGGGTGAACTATATATTTTTTTTAACTGTACTTGCAAATAATATAATTAAATTAAATTAAAGTACTTTCATCATAACAAATGTGCAATTACTAATAAATTTAAACATACTTTAACCATATTTCAAAGACAATAGAATCATGAAATTACATATAAAGATTGTTCTTAAGAAAAAGAACGCTTAAATTCATCTAATTGCATCCAATTCAGTGTCTGAAAACATTACATTCAATTTCAAACTTGAGCAGCTTGAGGAGAGATGTTTTATATAAAATATGTTTAATAAAAAAAAATAAAAAAAAGAACATGTGCACAGAAATTGTCAGGGCTGGGTGGCAGAAGGCAGAATGACCCCCTCTGATAACTGATCATCAACCAATGTGTATAATTCCATAACAGTCAAATTGGTCAGTTAATCCGCCTGGATGATATATTGGTATATTACTATACAAAACAATTCCATTTGTCATAATATCAGCAATAGAAAGATGCTATTATTTTACAACACCACCCAGCCGCAGAATAGAAAAAGTGTTCTGTTTTGCTCCATTCTAGTTCTACACCCTCTGTCCTACTAACAAGTTTCCGCTCTTTATGCAATATCAGAGACCTAATAGCAATTCCATCATCATCATCATCCGAGTCTCACACACTCCAGTGCTTAAACATGATGAAACCCGGAGAGATGAGACATTTCGGCATGGTGGAGGCACTGAACAAGCAGAAGAGGTGATTATGCATGCAGCTTCTCTAAAATAACATATGATGAAGTGTCATAATGGAGCTCATCACTTTTTATCATTTTCCTTGCAAGCGTCTTCTCCTGTAACTGTTGGTGCAGCATGGAAACATTTCATAGTGTTAATGCCCTTTTATGTAAAAATGAGAGCCATCATCCTGATACATAAACGTATACAGTCTTTTGCCATTAACTTATCGAACATATGTATCCATAACCCTACAGGCATAATTAAAAAATAATGATTAGTCGGAAACAATTTGAAGGTTAACTGTCAAATGAAGGGCACTTTCTTTAAAAATTGAAGATGCTTGTGGGTTTTTATATCTGCGGCGCACACGCCTTCACAATGCCAGTTTCTTTAATTAAAAAGCCAGCAGGGATCAAAATGTGACGCTTCTACCAAATATGCAGTTTAACATCGTGAAGGATGCCGTATGCCTGTCTCTGAAATGCTGGTTTAAAAAAAAGTTAAGCTCTATAATCAGATTTGGTTTATTGTCACACACTTACAACTAAGGGTAAGTTTACACGACAATAATGTACTAAAAACAGAGAAGTTTTCCCTTTACATTGTTGAAAACGACCCCCGTTCACACGGATTTGCTGTTATAACCCGGCTCAAAGGTTATGACAAAAAAGTGGGATGCAAGAATTGAATCAAAATATAACCAATTTATTTAGCAAACCAGAATTAAACACAAAATGCCGGCAGAAACAAAACATAAGGAAAAGACACGCAGGAGAGAGAAGCTCTCTCTCTCTTCTAGGGGAAAGGCAGGAAGCTTTTATAATGAAGTAAGACTCCAAATCCAGGGCCCTCATTTATCAACAGTGCGTACGCACAGATTTGTGCGTAATGAGTGCGTAAGAACAGTTTCACGCAAAGTGTGGGATCTACCAACTTGTAGTTATACGTAGAAATGTGTGTAAATATAAGCACACTTCTGAGCATGCTTACGCAGAGAATACTACACATAAAAAGCATTTAAGAGTGTCACAGAATGCACATATGTCCTGTGTTTCCTTTAATTATATAACACTCAATTGATCATTTTTGTAGTTTTAAACACGATGCGTAATTGGTGTCAAACCCTATAAAAGACAGCTGTGACAAATGTTGGATGCAATTATTTCCTTGGCCCAAACCCACATCCAGTTCCCTTACCAAAATCCTCAACTGTCACATGCCTGTCCTGTCTTGTGGAGCACATGTGGTGTGTTGTTATTTTGGGCCATGTGCTCGTGTCTCTGTCTGATCCCTCCCCCTTGTTATCTGATTAGTATTTGATTTCTCCCACCTGTTCCCTCCTGATTTCTTCCCCTTTAAATAGTTCCCTTGTGTTCACAGTCCTTGTCGGTACATTGTCTATACGTCCTGCTCTGCCTGCGCCATCCAGGCGTCCTGCTCTGCCCGCGCCGCCCTGGCCTCCCGAACTCTGCGGGCCGCCCTGGCCTCCTAAACTCTATGGGTCACCCTGGTCTCCCGAACTCTGCGAGCCACCCTGGCCTCCCGAACCATGTGGGCCGCTCTGGCCTCCTGAACTGTCTGTTTCCCCTGTCCCACCCTGGTCTATCCTTCCTGTCCCGCCCTGGTCTGTCCCTCCTGTCCCTCCCTGGTCTGTCCTTCCTGTCCCTCCTGTCCCACCTTGGTCTGTCCTTCCCGTCCCGCCCTGATCTGTCCCTCCCGTCCCACCTTGATCTGTCCCTCCCGTCCCAACCTGCTCCGTCCCTCCCGTCCCACCCTGGTCTGTCCCTCCCATACCACCCTGGTCCGTCCCTCCCGTCCCGCCCTGGGGCCTCGCCCTATAAGAATGGTGTCCCAAATTCCTACTTCTGGTTCAGCAACCGATGCACCTAGGAAGCAATTTTAAGAACCCAGAAGAGGCAGCATACACAGGACAAAAGCAGTTACACAAGACAGCGCATCCACAATCACATTGTCAACTCCCTTGACATAACAAACATCCAAGCAATAGGACTGCAAAAATAATGACCATCGAATCAATCTTTGGTTCGGACATTGCAAGGAATTCAAGAAGGTCAGGAGATTATGGTCAGTAAAGACCACCACAGGAGCACTGCCACTTACAAAATGTTTTATAGCCACAATCAAAGCTAGCATCTCCTTTTCGATCACTGAATACTTCACCTGATAAAGATTGAAACTAACCGGCCTCTCAATGCCACGTTCATCCTCCTGCATTATTACTGCCCCAGCATCTACCTGGCTAGCATCCACATTTACAATTTAAACGATCTATCAAAATGTGGCACCGCTAAAACAGGAGCCATACATAGGAGCATTTTGACGCATTGAAAGACACTTTGACAAGCAGGAGACCAGACGAATTTAACTTTAACCCTCAACAAATCAGTGAGAGGCGCCACAACAATGGAGACATTTCTACAAAATGCTTTATAATGACCTACCAGGCCTAGAAAATGCATCAACTCTTTTTTTAGTTGTTGGAACTGGAAACTGCTCCATTGCCTGAATTTTCACATTCACCGGACGCACCTGACCCTGTCCGACTACAATGCCAAGATAGGTCACGGTCACCCTCGCAAACTCACACTTTGCGAGGTTGACCGTGAACTTGGCCTCCGCAAAACGAGTAAAAAGTTCCCGCATACATTCTAAGTGAGTATCCCAGGTGTTTGAATCAATGACTACATCGGCAAGGTACACAACGCAAACCTGCATGTCACCTACAACACGATTCATGAGATGCTGAAAGGTTGCAGGTGAGTTTCGAAGCCCGAACGGCATTACTTTATAGGAATATAAACCCTTTGGCGTAATGAACACAGCAATCTCACGGGCACGACTAGACAAGGGGACCTGCCAGTAGCCACCTCATCGATGCAGTCATCCATTTTCGGGAGGGGAAACAAATCTGGTTTTGTAACAGAATTAACTCTACGAAAATCAGTGCAAAAATGCATAGTGCCGTCCGACTTAGGAACAAGTCGACAGAGAGAAGTCCAGCTACAAAAACTAGGATCCGCTATGCCATTTTCCAGCATGTAATGTATTTGTTCCTCCATTGCTTTTGTTTTTCTGCATTTACCCATTAGAATCTCTGTTTTATTGGTTTCACATCGCCCACCTCAATGTCATGTTCTATCAGATGAGTGCACGTAGGAGAATCAGAGAATAAACAAGGAACACTATTCATTAACTCTGTCAACTGCGCCAAGTCTGTTAGTTATTAAAACCATCTATAGACATTTGTTCTACCTCAGCTAATGTATTTTCAATATGAGAGGTCCCGGGTTCAAATCCCGGACGAGCCCCCATTTGTCATTTGGCTCAAAGGTTAGGACAAAAAAGTGGGATGCAAGAATTTAATCAAAGTATAACCAATTTATTTAGCATACGAAACCAGAATTAATCACAAAATGCAGACAGAAAATAAACATAAGGAAAAGACACGGGAGAGAGAAACTCTCTCTCTCCATTAGCTGAGAGAAACTCTCTCTCTCGGACTATAAAGCAGCAAAATATCAGGAAAATGTGGACTGGGAGTCAAGTACTCGCACATACCTATAGACTAAACACACATGATGTCACCCATAGGTTTCTGAAGAGCATTTTTGAAGCCCAAAGTGGGCGGAGCCAGCCATCACTCCCAGATAACTGAAAACTGGCAAAGAGCCGGAACGTGCGTGGAGCTGAGGTGCCTGGTTGCTGAAACCACACCCACCTAGCTTTACCATAGTGACAATCCACCTGTCACTCAAGTGGCCACGCCCTTAATTATGCAGAATTTTAAGGCTTAATATATTTTAAATGGATTAGTTATGAATTCACCCCCCTCACAGTTGTCATGAAGGGCAAAATTAGCTATAAACCAAAACCACTTTTTGTACCAGGCTGTAAACGTATAGATTTTTTCTGCTGTAAAGTTTAGCATTTTAATATTAGGGGGTCTATGGGATTGACTGTACTCTAACGGCCGATGAATTGCAGTTTAAGTCACTTCAATGTTGGATTCAAGAGAGAGGCCAGAAGGTTGCCGCTTGGTCCTGAAAGGTGAAGCCAAAACATTTTGATCGCCCCCAGGTGACTGCTCCCGCTCATAAACCCCACCCTCTCCATGTATTCTAATGGGACGCAAGGCAAACTAAACAATCAAATTACACTTTAAATAATATATATATATATATATATATATATTATTTTTATTTTATTTATTATTTTACGTCGTTTTTATCACGCTGATGATAGTTCAAGTGTTCATTTTTTAAAATAAGTTTGGTTTTAGTTAGTTATTTGATCTCAGCGAAGTAGCCACTGAGGCACTGATATTTTTTCGGGATTTTCATGAGGAAAGTAGAGCTTTAACTTTAATTTCTAAATTTTTTCTACACCGACATTATGAGTTGTAGTAAACTGTACTAACCATAGACCATAAAAATATGGAAGACGCATCTTCACTACGTTCCACTGAAGAAAAGTGAAGCCACCAATGTCTGGATATGGTGCTGACATCTTGCACAGATTTGGGACCCGCAGTAGAGCAGTAGAGAGCAGGAAGTAGAGCCGCTATATCAAAAGCCCATCCACACTCTCGCAGATGCAGAACAATTCATAATGTCGGTGTGAAATAAATATGGAAATGTAGAAATTAAAGCTAAAGCTCGAATCTCCTCCCTGAAAACAGTCGGTTGGTGCCTCAGTGACTACTTCACTCAGAGAAGCCGTCAATCTCAGCTGTCAATCATGATGACGTCACACACCCCATTTCAAATAACTAACTAAAACCAAACGTATTTAAAAAACGAAATCAGCGTGATAAAAACTGCCTAAAATAATAGAAACCATCTTGTCTTGCGTAGGGATGGGCATTTTTGTCAATTTCTCATTTCGATCATCGATAGGTCTCAAAAACGAGTACTCGAGTACTCGGGGACGGGGCATGTGCAGGGGGCAGGGCATGTCCGTCATTGAGATAATGAAAACTGTTATGAAAATGGTTGTTGACAAATACAAATGTGACATGAAAACAGGTATATGAAAACATGAACATATAAAACAAAAAATAACTGCTAGATTATGATGCATAATTGTCTTTGAAAAAGAAACATCTCTATAAAATGACCGTCTCAAATAACCAAGTCAGTAATATCGAGCATTGCCTTTGAGCTGAAACTGTGAAATAACACCACCCTGCAGAGCTTGCTAGCTGGTTAATAAACTCAACCAAACGCACCCTATATCAATATTAATATGAAGATTATTATGAACCTATTACGACATAAATCAACACAAAAGGACGTGAATGCGCACGTGAACTTCAGCGTGCTAGATTTTACAGGCTATGGTTTGAAACTGAACATTTTGAATTCGCTCTTCCCTTAACAACGCTGATACACAGACAACGAAAGCACACACAAACAACATTTTATTAAAATCGTGTTCTCATTATAATGCTTTGACAGATTGACTCTGCACATCATGCACTTAATTGTATTATTCATGATCGAAGCGTTTACAGACTTCACTGCGCGTTTTCACACTCATAACGAAAAACAGCTTTAAATAAACTAGGTCTACTGTTAAAAAATACGAGAACAGTATAGCACTGCTGCATTACTAATGTCAATGATTCTGTTCAATGATCTGTCTCTAAACCATGTCGAGCTCGAGCTCATCATTTGAGCTGAAACTGAAGAGAATGAACAGCCGGTATAACGGCAGCGCTTTGCTAGCTTATTATGTTCAACCAAACGCGTTTTATATTAGATTAATCAGATATAGACAACATAAAAGTAATCTTACAATGTGCATCTGCAGAAAAGGACGCGAATGCGCACATGAACTTCACGCGCTAGTCTGAGTGTTCTCGCTAGTTTCTCTGTGGATCAGCTGATACACGGGGAACTAAACACAGATCATTTACAGATCTTTCCATCGTGTTCTCATTATAATGCTATGTAGGCTATGACAGATTGGCGCTGCACATCTTGCACTAACCATTTAATGATGATTCCAGACATCACTGCAGTGCACGCCTCAGTTTCACTTTATTTCGCCGGTCTGGAGGCATGCTGTATAACGCTAACCAATCAGACCTCCGGTACCGCGCAAAACGACGCAATAACCAATAAAAAAGAGACAAATATTTTTTTTTTCAGGGCGATCATCGTTCTCATGATCGATGATCGCTGTCACGTTCGAGTACTCGATTACTCGACCACTGTTGCCCATCCCTAGTCTTGCGTCCATTAGAATACGTGGAGGGGCGGGGGTTATGACCTATACTGGGACCAACCACCTGGGGGCGATCGAGGCCATCAGCTTCAGTTTTCCACATGAGTGCAGCATTCTTGGTACTAACCGATTCTGCGGTATTGTGAGCGGTCACACTTTCCATCTTTTTTACAGTCTATGGTTGACACAGATGGTTATGGTATTGTTTTCAAAATATGCATTTTGAAACCTGTTTTTTTTATTTATTTGCATTTTCAGACTCCAAAACACTGTCGTCGTGTAAATGAACGAAATTAATGGCCAAAATGGAAAAAAAAGTTTTCTCTTTTGTCGTGTAAACGCCCCCTAGGTTTTGGAGACACTGCGAGGGTTTAAAAGCAGTAATTTACAGCTTGTGTTCTTGTTAAGGTTTATATAATACATAATTCTTAATGAAATGTTTTTTAATTTTTTATTTTAGCTGTAAAGTTGAAATTGTCCATTTTAGAGATGGGACTTGATGGATGAGCTTCTGATGTAATTCCTGTAGGAATGTAAACAGTCTCTTTCTGTCTCTCTGTGTAAACAGTCTCTTACTGAAATCCTTGTGCTTATCAATCGAAAGCTGGAAGGTTTAGTGGCTTTACATGGTCGTGACAGAAGCTATATTGGCTATAACATCTCTCAGAGAAGGTTAGTAAGTAAAATTCTGTTATCATTTACTCATCCTCATGTCATGTTGTCCCTTGTGAAAAAGGCTAAAATATAGTATACTTTAAAATACCTTAGTAGCCTATACTTTAACAAATATGAATATAAGTGCGAACTCAGTGTAATGTTTCAGACATTTATTTACTGTTATTTACATTTAAATGAAAATTGTATAGTTAAAATTTATAATAAATCCAATTAGCTTAACTTTAGAGTGCTTTTGAGTCCTTTTTTGTAAATGTAATTTCATAATTAGAATAAAATCTTTTGTGTTTGAAACGTGGTTTATGTAAATTTATACCATGGGCTGTCTGAATATTTGATTCTGATTGGCTGGAAGGTGTGCAATAAACCCACCGTGCAGGTAGTTCCAAGTCAGTAATCGCCGTTCTATAGTAATGCGCTGTTTTCATGGAATCATTCAGGAGCACAAAACCTTGTTTTCAATGCTGCACCACGACTTTTAGTAATATAATTTATATATAGCTATTTTGAAGTAATCATTCAACTCACAGCGTTGTTGTTAATAGAGAGAGATGCTGAACACAGGTACGAATCTCTCTCTCTCTCTCTCTCTCTCTCTCTCTCTCTCTCTCTCTCTCTCTCTCTCTCTCTCTCTCTCTCTCTCTCTCTCTCTCTCTCTCTCGATAATTAAAGGATTAGTTCACCCAAAAATGGCTAAAATAATGTAATTTATTACTCACCCTCATGCTGTTCCACACCCGTAAGACCTCCGTTCATCTTCGGAACACAAATCTGAAGGCTCAGTGAAGCCTGCATTGCAAAGGATAAGTAAATCTGTCATTCACTTGTCAGAGTAAAACATTTTGCACCAGTGTCTAATCAGCTTTGACATATTTAAATATGCATATTTGTCATATTTGTACCTTTTTATAAAGGGCATTTTATAAATGGCATTTTTCCATAATCTTATTAAATATAGGATATGCTTCAGCTCTCCTTTTATATTCTTAAATTTGATCTATAAATGAAATTAGAATAAGATAGGCTGTTACCAATCAAATTAAATCATTTACACTGAAAAATTACAACTGCATTAAATAATGTTAAGAGATTATTTTAAATATTTTTGAATATACAAATAAGAAATGTTGGAAAGATGAAACTAAACCACCAGTAGGTGGCAGCATGTGACCGTCTTAATGAGCGAGTCATTGAGTCGATTCAGTGAAACGGCTGATTCATTCAAGAATTTGGCGGTCGTTTACGCATAGTTCATTGAATCTTTGATTCAACCGATTCAAAAACGCTGAATCATTCACTAACACACACCGTTGTTGTGAGATGCGTTACGGTTCTGGTGTGATATTTGTTTGGAACTATTTTCGCTGCTGAAATAGAACAAAAACAGTCCATATTGCTTCTAAAATGTAAGTGACTTAATATTAAATAATTGTTTATGGAACTGGCGTATGAAATCAGTGTCATTTTCAGTCGTGATGGTATTCAGGAAAACAACACTCTTGTTAGTGTAATGTTGCTTAACTGTATCATATGTTATAAATATAAAAACTGCACGATTTTAACTGTGTATGTTCGCTGAGTTTCTGTGTGTGAGCGGCGCTCATTTGTTTTCGATGTTCTCCTCGAGAGGCTGCGCGAGCCTCAACAGCACAACCTTGTTAACGTCATTTCGTTTTATATTATTCACTATCGATCGCCACTTAATCTAACTGAATGCAGAATCATTATTGCACTTTGGTGATTCCCTAGTTATTTTTTGTTTTGCCGTTTTAACCAGGATACTGCGGACAAGCGTTAATGTCGAGCCCTGTTAGTACATTAATGGATCTTAAGAGTGTAAATTGCTTTGCTCCCTATGGAGGCCTCACTGAGCATTCAGATTTCAACAAAAATATCTTAATTTGTGTTCCGAAGATGAACGTGTCCCGAGGTCTTACGGGTGTGGAACGGCATGAGGGTTTGTAATAAATGACATTATTTTGGGGTGAGCTGACCTTTTAATTCAAATAACTCAACGCAATCTTAAGCACTATGTTATCTCTGTGTCTGATTCAGCGTGGGAAGAATGCTAGATCTAACGAGCTGCAACTGACGAAAAAAACCGTCAATTTTAACGGTAACAGTAGTCATTCTGGTTAAATATTGCGCTGCAAACATCAATAACAGCTTTAAGTGGTCAGTGCTGCCAAATGACCATGGTATAAGCGGGATAAACCACGTCTAGCTGTGCATTAAACGATTTTCAATGCACTTATTTGTCTCCACATCGTGCATTCAAATCGTTTAATGCACAGCTAGCCACATTGAAATATGTGCACTGCCAAATGTAGTTACAGACTAGCATTCTGGCAAACTAAAATACTTCTATTGAAACTTGTATGTCTTGTATTTATATTTGTAATTACACATTTGTAATGATGATGTTCCAATTTACATTTAAAATATATGAACTTTAAATGTAATATTGAATAACACAGTAACGTTACAGTTAAGTACATTACACGTCCTTTATTCAACACATCAACATAAGTGTACTTCTTTAACGCATGACAAAAGATGATTAATTCATAATGATTCAAATATACTTTTAAGTTGAACTTTTAATTTAACATTAGAAGTGCACTTTTTAAAAGTGTATTTGTGTTAAAAACCATATGAAAGTGTTCTCTCTTTACAGACACAATAGCATTGTAAAGCTTCAAAAAGGAGATAAAATCACAATAAAAGGAGTCCACGTGACTTGTGTGATATATTTTAGTCTTTGAGTGGTTCCCTGAACGATCATAGCCTTCAGCAGATCAAATATGATCAATGGTTCCTTTAGAGGCATTATGTCTTTTTTGACATCCTGTTTAGTCATGCAAGAACCATTCATTTGAGATCCAATCTGGCACAATGTGTCTAAAGCCAAGGTACTATATCATGGTCAGTCATGGTGTTATTACACATATTTACTGACATATCGTTTGAGACTTACTAATATTATAATTCAACTTTATTTGGAGTACCGGTACTTCTGTATTGCACAATGCATATTTCTTAATATTAAGCCTAAAATGTGTTTTTATATCTCTATTAGTAAGGATAGGATAGTGTGATCACTGTCTTTAAATGCAAGATATTTAAAGTGTACCTGGGGTATACTTGCTATAGTTCCATTTTAGCACGTTCATATATCTTTAGTTGGACCTCAGCACTATTTCCAGATAACTAAAGTGCATTATGTACAAAACTAGTTGTTCCAATTTCGCAGACTTTAAGTACCAATGTAGTATATCAAAAGTACAATTGCAGGGTATTTATATTCAGTACATAAATATGTAAATGTATTTATACTTTGCATAAAATCAATGTCTTTCAAATACATTTTGGTATTAATTTTTTCACTATAGGGTGTACATGTCATTATTTACTCACCCTCATGTTATCCCAAAACTTCTTTGGAACTACATTTTTGGGTGAACCATACATTTAATTAATAATGTTACAATGTAAAGTCTTCCTTCATGATCCTAAAATATGCCTTGTAAGATTCAATCTATCGCTATTATTCACATTTAGTTTTAAATTGTTACCTTGTTATTGATTCTACTTTTCTGGTCTTTCATTATCGTATATATCTCCTCTCCAGTGTGTTTGCCTCTCTCTCTTTCTCTCTAGGTAAGACCAAACCATCCTCATCTGTACAGGGGTGCACATGTCTTCTTAATACAACAGAATCACATTATCTACAGCATTTGCTTTAAAATGACCAAACCATTCATGTATGTTCAAGCTAGTAACATCAGCCATGTTTTTGTCATTTTGTCTTCCCTCCCAGCCACCGCATTGCACACGAACATCTCTCCTGTCTCCCCCTCTCTATCCAGCGCCGATGAATCGGCTTGGATGGAGAAATGAACAAAGCCGAGCGGGAGAGCGAGCGGACGAGTAGTGCTGAGGAGAGTGGAAGCGCGCGCTCAACTCAGTGATGCTGTCGCCAGGACAACAACATACAGTACAGACACACAGAAGAAGCGGTGCAAACAAACAGATGCCAACATAACGCAAAGCCAATCCAAACCCCCTCTAGCCACTGAAATATAAGGATTTTTGTGTTATTCTAAGATTTGATGAAGTAGTTTGTGGTGTTCTCTACATTAAGAAAACAAAGACAAGTGCTTTCACTGCAGCGCTGACTCGCTGGCATTGAGGAAGTGCAAACCTTCACATCTTCACATCCATCCAGAGCGACTCAGGTAAGACTCTTTTTAATTCACTTCAACCTTATTCCGTTCAAAAGTAAACTAGGTTGTTACGACTGCAAGATAACAAGGTAAAAGACTAAAGAAAGTGTTCGGTTGTTCTCAAACCTGGACCACCAAGGTGTGATGTTTTCATCTCATTCAGCATCTTCAAAGCTGCTTCTCATAAGAATACCACTTTCCATATCACTTTTCATTCACTTCTATTATTTTGTAATAAGCTTATGTTATTTTCATAAGCCCAACCCTTATAGAACCCTTTATGCATTTATATATTTGCTTTATTTTAGGGACCAATTCTCAGTTGCTTATTAGCATGCATATTACTAGGATATTGGCTGTTTATTAGTACTTATAAAGCACATATTAATACATTATTCTGCATGACCGTATTCTACATTCATAATTCCACCCAATACCTTAACGTAACAACTACCTTACTAGCTGTTAATAAGCAATAATTAGGAGTTTATTGAGGCAAAAGTCATAGTTAATAGTGAGAATTGGACCCTAATCGGAAGTGTAACCATTTATCAAGCCTTATTGATGGGAATCATTGCCCCCATTATGCAGATGATTTCTGGTTTTACCATGTTTGTGGGGACGTTGGGTCCATAGAAAGTTCTTTAAAAACACACTATCTCCAGATCTGCAAACTCTCTCTCTCACGCAGAATCATTCATCCGGTGCGAGCCGGGAGCGGCTGATCTAATAGACGTGGACACATCCGTAAGCAAACGCTGGCACTGTGCTCCAATCGGTTTATCTCCCATTTCTCTGCCACACACACATTCACACTGTCACACTGCATTTGATAACATTTAATAGACCTATAGGAGACAGACTAGCTTTCTCCGACTAGCTCTGGTCTCTTGGAAACGGACTGGGTGGTTATTTACCTGTGAACTTTCCTGATTTTGGAGAGAGACTGGGCGAATGAGTCACTGTTGTTCAGTCTTAAAAGACGCCCGTTCCAGACAGTCAATCACTGTCGAGATTGATGCTGGTTTAAACTATGGTGTTGCGCACTTCACACTTCAGTGTGAATGGAGATTTGGAGAGTGAGATTCACACATGAGGTGGTGAAGGGGGGTGAGGGAAAAGGTGAGCAGAGGCAGGTGAAGAAAGAAAGAAAGAAAGAAACAAGGAAGGGGAGGGGGGGCTCGACTATTTTTAGCTTCCATCTGATGAGAAGGTTATATAGTCTGCCACACAGACGTGAGATTCGGTTTATGTGCACATATAAACACAATACCTTGGAAATGCTTGGGAGAGTATTACCAAACATTTCGATTAATTTAAAACAATGAGGTTTTTGCATGAGTCTTATTATATTAATATTGATCACTGCCGCTGCTTTATTGGATTTTCTTTATGAAGGGACTTCACTGTGCAAGAATCGATGTTTAAAACATCAGCATCCATAAACTCTAGCCTCTATACTTGATACCACTGTGGAAAATGTTCAGGTAGTTGAGCAAATTGATTCTTTTTAGCCAGAATATATTCAATATGAATGCCGTGAGGGTCATTTCTGATGCATTATGGATGGTCAGATGGACTGACGGGCCGGCATATTTGATCATGCGAAAATCCACAAGTTGAAACTTTGACAAAAATGTTATTAATGTTCACAGTGGCATGAGTTCATCTCCCTCGGGAAGATCAGACACAAACATTTAAATCAGTTTGTGCTGCAAGTGTGTCCTTTGAAAGGATAGTTTGCCCAAAAATGACAAGGATCAACAATGATTTATGGCTCAGGTTGCTCTAAACCTGTATTACTGTCTTTCCTGGAGCATAAAAGAAGATGTTTAGAAGAATACTCGTGCTGCTCTTTTCCATACATGAAAGCATATATTGTAACCAGGGGGTTTCAAGCTCAAAAAATCTACATAAAAGTATTATAATTAGGGCTAGGTATTAACACAAGTTTCACGATTCGATTTGACTTTAATTCACTAGCTTGAGATTTGATTCAATTCGTTTAAATATCAATTTATTTGGATATATATCAGGTGCAGTACAACACATTTTCTCAAGGAAAAAAAAAACTCTACTAATGCTGTAAACGATTCAGGGAGTCAGTTGGTACTATATTACTATAATATTGAAGGTTAATATGAACTGACTTTAACTACACTCAAGGAGATTTTTATAATAATAAAGTTATAATGCTAACTTCATAATTACATAATTATGTTTCAACTCCAATTGTTTTAAAAAAAAAAAAAAATATATATATATATATATATATATATATATATATATATATATATATATATATATATATATATAAACATTTAAATAGTGGCTGCCATAAAAACTTAGTGGGTGGGATATATTAGGCAGCAAGTGAACATTTTGTCCTTAAAGTTGATGTGTTAGAAGCAGGAAAACTGCGCAAGCGTAAGGATTTGAGCGAGTTTGACAAGGGCCAAATTGTGATGTCTAGACGACTGGGTCAGAGCATCTCTAAAACTACAGCTCGTGTGGGGTTTTCCCAGTCTGCAGTGGTCAGTATCTATCAAAAGTGGTCCAAGGAAGGAACAGTGGTGAACTGGCGACAGGGTAATGGGCGGCCAAGGCTCATTGATGCACATGGGGAGCGAAGGCTGGCCCGTGTGGTCCGTTCAAACAGACGAGCTACTGTAGCTCAAATTGCTCAAGAAGTTAATGCTGGTTCTGATAGAAATGTGTCAGAATACACTGTGTATTGCAGTTTGTTGCGTATGGGGCTCGCATAGTAGCTGCAGACCAGTCAGGGTGACCATGCTGACCCCCGTCCACCGCTGAAAGCACCAACAGTGGGCATGTGAGCATCAGAACTGGACCATGGAGCAATGGAAGAAGGTGACCTGGTCTGATGAACTCAAAGTTTTCTTTTACATCACGTGGATGGCCGGGTGCATGTGCGTCACTTACCTGGGGAACACATGGCACCAGGATGCACTATGGGAAGAAGGCAAGCCGCCGGAGGCAGTGGGATGCTTTGGGCAATGTTCTGCTGGGAAACCTTGGGTCCTGCCATTCATGTGGATGTTATTTTGACACTTACCACCTACCTAAGCATTGTTGCAGACCATGTACACCCTTTCATGGAAACGGCCTCTTTCATCAGGATAATGCGCCCTGCCACAAAACAAAAATGGTTCAGCGTTCAGGAATGGCTTGAGGAGCACAACAGTGAGTTTGAGGTGTCGACTTGGCCTCCAAATTCTCTAGATCTCAATTCAATCGAGCATCTGTGGGATGTGCTGAACAAACAAGTCCGACCCATGGAGACCCCACCTCGCAACTTACAGGACTTAAAGGATCGGCTGCTAACATCTTGGTGCCAGATACCATAGGACACCTTCAGGGGTCTAGTGGAGTCCATGCCTCGATGGGTCAGGTAGTGCTGTAGTACTCGAGTCTGGTCTCAGACGTTTTTCTGTTGTCTCGGACTTGTCTTGGACTCGTTAGCATTTGCACTCGGACTTGGTCATTGGACTCGCCAAATGTTCTAGTTGGTCTCGACCTAGTCCAGCAATATATGCTTTTTTTCTCCTTCAAAACAAAACCATTGATGGAGTGCGCTTGTGCAGAAAACGCGTTATCGGTTTGATTCACAATCCATCGAGAACCTTCACCTTATTATTTTGGTTACTTTGTACTATGGATTCTTTATAACAAGTAATAAGTTCAAGAATGGAAACATTTTTTTTGTGACACCTGTGCTGCTTGTTATTTGTTACATTTTCCATTGGCAGCCCAGAATGTCAAGTCAAGTCAATTTTATTTATATAGCGCTTTTAACAATGATTTTTTTAACAATGATTATTTTTCTACTCAGCCCTAATTATAATTATGGTCCATATGAATCTTCTGAAGCTATACAGTACTTTTTAGTAAGGAACAGACTGAGAGAAAAATGTACAGTGACAGTGTAACAGCTTAAAGGGATAGTGCTGTCATAAATGCTGTCATCATTTATGCACCCTCATTTCGTTACAAAACCTGTATGACTTTGTTTACAAATTATGTTAATGGTCACCAAAACAGGTTACCAACATTCTTCAAAATTTGGAAGGTTTTGGAAATTGGAAGGTTTGGAATGGCACAAGGTTAAGTAAATGATGGCAGATCTTTCATTTTGTGGTGAACCATCACTTTAAATTGAAATCTGTTCCTCTTCAGAAGACTTGCCATTTTAGTGCTGTGATTTTTTTTTGGAGCTCATATTCCCATTGACTTTGAAGGTAAAAGGCAGCTCGATCATTCTACAAAACATCTCCTTATGTGTTCCATGGAAAAAAGTAATGCCGAACGACATGAGGATGAGTAAAAAATGACTAAATCTAAATCTCTTTGTTTGGCCCTTTGAGAATTCTGAAGACATTAATCTGTTTGTGCACGAACAGAATTAGAAATACATTCTGTTATATAAAGAGGTTTAAATAAAATAATTATGCTAATATGGATGAGTGTTTTAAATTAAAAGTAAACAATAACAGCGTTTCAATACTCTGAGCTAACAGCAATTCCAGTAAGTAATCCCACCTCTGTTTCGAAAATGCCAACAAAATCCCTGGTTAATATTTGTTTGCAGACTATAATAGTTTCACCTAATCTAAATATCTGCATATTTGTTGTTTGTTTAATTCCTAAGGGTTGTTCAGCTGTTCTTGGCCTCCAACTCTGATAGCAATTTAAAGTGAAACGATCCTGCTTCAGGTGTTTAGATTAGCTGGTTATTGATGATCATCCTGAGTGACATTAAAGGCAAAACAGAAGACAGACTTCGGCTTCCTTTACTCTTATCTAAAAAGTAAAGACAACATGAGAAGGTGTGTGTGTGGTCCGATCAGGTATAACACTATGACTGACAGGTGACAGGTGACGTGAATAACACTGATTCACTCTTCATCACGGCACTTGTTAGTGAGTGGGATATATTAGGCAGCAAGTGAACATGATGGCTGCGTCTGAAACCTGGAAAATGCTGCCTTCGGAGGACACATTTCAAGGCAGGAAGGCACCAAGGCACGTCCGAATCCTGAGATACCTTCATCTGATTGATTTTTGAAGGCAGCATATTTGTATCCTTCACTGCCTTTGATATCCCACAATCCTGTGCTTTCCATTCTGTGACAGTTGAGCTGGAGAAAAAAAGATGGCGTCATTTGCTGGTCAGTTTGTGTGTAAATGTACGTTTTTTTACAAACATTTTCCACTTCTGATGTTATTTCTAGCGAGAAATTACTAATGTAGTAATTACATATTTGTTTAGTTCTCACCAAAGCTCTCTCTATTTTGCTGTTGATCATTAAACGGTTACACTGCCTAAGAAGTCTGTCCGGAATTAGTTTCGCGAGGTGCCTTCATACACAAACGCTGCCTTACAAGCCATTGTCTGATAAGCCAACGAATCAGCTGCCTAGGTTTTCGGATGCAGCCTTTGTCCTCAGAACTGCAGCTCTTGTGGGGTGTTCCCAGGCTGCAGTGGTCAGTATCTATCAAAAGTGGTCCAAGGAAGGAACAGTGGTGAACCAATGACAGGGTCATGGGCGGCCAAAGCTCATTGATGCATGTGAGGAGCGAAGGCTGGCCTGTGTGGTCCGATCAAACAGACGAGCTACTGTAGCTCATAATGTTATGCTTGATCGGTGTGTGTGTGTGTGTGTGTGTATATATATATATATATATATATATATATATATATATATATATATATATATATATATATATATATATATATATATATATATATATATATATATTAGAGGTGTAATGGTACAAAGAAGTCATGGTTCGTTACATACCTCGGTTTTGGTGTCACTCTTCGATACAAGTTCTTTACAGCAGGAAAATTTGTCACGCTTTAAATTAGGGTCCAATTCTCACTATTAACTAACGGTTAACTATGACTTTTGCCTCAATAAACCCCTAATTACTGCTTTAGTTTAGGTATGGGGTAAGATTAAGGGATGTGGAATATGGTCATGCAGAATAAGGCATTAATATGTGCTTTATAAGTACTAATAAACAGCCAATACCCTAGTAATATGCATGCTAATAAGCAACTCTCTAATAGTGAGAATTGGACCCTAAACTAGTGTTACCGGAAAAAGCAACAAATCCAATCCTAGGTTTCTTTTATTTTGAACAGATATTAGTGCAAATTACAGTTTGTTCCATCTAGCGGCATTTAGTCCCCATGCGGTAGTTGGTACACTACCTCAGCCCCCTTTAGCAGTAGATCATATTTTTTTTGCAGGGCTGAAAAGCAAAACTAAATTTGGTCACAATCAGCTACAAAACAGAAAAGCATACTGTTATAAAAGTACAAAATAAATAGAATAATGAAAAATAAAAGTGTTACAATTTGCTCCACTTAAACTATACTCAAACCTTTAAAGCTTAATAGCATAATAAGTAACATACTATTTCTGCAGAATATTATTTATAGTGCACACTAGACACTGAAAAAAAGGAGCGCATTGCATTGGGTACTATATTCCAAAAGTCAATGCTGCTGACTTGACCTCGGCTGCAATTGTTACTTCTTTCTTGCCCCATTATTGATCGGATTACAAATAGTTAAAACAATTCTACACAAAAATTTAGATTCAAAATGTGTTTTTATCTCTCCTTACTCAATTAAACAAGCAACATAGGCCATGTGTAGCATCCTACTATTTGAAACGTGTATCGCTGCATAATGTATTCTGTTTTGCAAACTTTTTTTATACAGTCTACATTTTCATCAGACATCGATCATGTTGCCCTCTCACCATGTTTGATTCAGCAACTCTGGCTGTGTCTCTGTTATCTTTGCTTTGCTTTAATTATTTAAAACACTGCAGTAGCGAACAGTGAACTCCCTGATAACCTTAGATATATCAGAGCCTTATATCACATGGAAAAAAAAGACTCTTCAAAAGCATAACTTCTGTGAAATGAAAGAAAAAAATATGCTCGGTCTGTCAATGTAGGTCTCTCTGCGGGGCCGCAGCCTTGACAGAGATTTGATTCCACACCATCCATCAGTCTTCTATGGCCCGAGGTTTCTCTCTAATGCTGAAAGATTCATTTTAACCTTTTGGAGAAACGAGTGGAGTTCTCAGATCTGATGCAGTGGGACACTCCAGCAAACTCTGAAAACAGCCTGAGCGTCTCTATCATGAACAGAAAGTGGATACAGCATTGTTAGCATAGACCATAAAAAAATATGGATGACGCAACTTCATTGGCTTCCGCTGAAGTAACTGAAGCCTCCGGAGGTCCAAATATGACGCTGATCTCCGGTACCGGAATCTGCGCGGTAGAGAGCAGGAAGTCGAGGTGCGATATCAAAAGCCTGCCCACACTCTCACAGATGCAGAACAATTCATTATGTTGGTGTGAAATAAATAGTTATGGAAATGTAGAAATTAAAGGGGTGGTAAAACACTGGCCCAGTGTGTTGTGATTTGCTAACCGCCTAGTGCACATTTGTCGGAAACGTCACGCCCCTTACCTTTACCGGTAGACTGTGCTTTGGAAGTATTAGAAACAATGGCGTCAATAAAACCATACCAATTTGAGCCCGAATCGGACCCAGACAATTTTAGTGAAGATGATTGAGCAGAACCTGTTCAACCTGTTCAGTCCTCAAGAGTAAAGACTGCGGATCTATAGTGATCGCTACTGAATGGCACCGTTACTTTTGTATTTTTAGAACAATTATAGCCAAATATCTGTCGCAAGAACTATTAACCCAAAACGAACACTAAACATTGGCTTTACTATAGTAGCCAAATCAAACACAGAACCATGTTTAGCATGCCTATAGATAAACAATACATAAAAGCTCTAATCAAAGAATAATTTACACTAATTCCAAGTTCGCTGTGAGATTTAAAAAAGTTTGTTACGTTAGGTGTTTGTCGGATAACGTTAAAGGTCCCATGGCATGGCATTTTTCTATTATTTTATAGTGTTTCCTGAGGTGTACTTATATTGTTAGTATGATTTTTACATCATAAAATAAAGAAATAAAAGGCATTTTGTCTATACTGCTGTTTGCCCTGTGGCTGACTGCCCTGTTTCAAGAGGCGTGTCTGCTGTGAGACTTCAGTAAAAACGCCCACTGTTGTGATTGGCTGACATCTTTGCATTTGAAATGAGCGGAGGGGGCGTGGTTTAACGAGGTCTACGACGCACGAGCTGCTGCCAGAGACACGGATGGACCTGAGTTCACTTCTCATCAGTTCTCTCAGCATGTCTCAGTTCAGGGTGAACTGTTGTAGTTACTAGAATATACTTCAGGTTATTAGTTTATTTCTAGTCGGAGGGGCTGTCACTCATTAACAGTCAGAAAGTTAATAACTTTAGTAAATTATGGATCAGCGCTGACTCGAGACGCAAACCGTTTAGAACGATTCAGTCCGATTTGGTGAACTGGTTCGGTTCACTAAAAAGAACCGATTCAAAAGAATGATTCGTTCGCGAACCGGACATCACGGAGACGGAGCGATTGCTAACAAAGTTATTTATAGTAACTACTGAGTTGTGAGAGCGCTGTCTGTCAGCGCGAGTTTATTGTGTTTGTATCTGAGAGTTCAGAATAAACACGAGTCCCAGTCACGCCGAGTCCGTCTTCATCATTATTCTACCAACTTTGTAACACATGCAATGTACCATTACAGCGAGATAAACGAGTTAGTAAGTTTGATTAAAGCATTATTTCTACATATGTTCCAATCATATGAAAAGCGTCAGTGACGCTCATTGAGTAACTTACACAGCGCAAACAAAGACACAACAGCAGTAATCGAATGTAATCCAGTTTATTGTGGGGAAAGCTGGCTAGCCTAGCCGGATACCCTCACGCTTACCCCCCTTCTGCTTAATCTCACGCCGCGTTTGGTGCCTCCGCTGTGGGCCAGATGCAGTACTGGGGGTCGGGGATGTTGAAGGCCGAGCTTCGGCGTGCGTGAGGTTTATCTCTAAAGATGTGGCTCTGCCGATGTTAAGCAGAAACTCCCGACTGTATGCACATTTAAGAACAGATAGACGCGACGAGGACGTACAAAAACACGGACTCACAAGATAGAAAACACGAAAACACCGTTCTGTCGGGAGAGAGAGAAGCCGCAGTGTGTGCACGAATAATAAATAATTAGCTACACATAAGAAATCACTGATCACAGATCAGAAGGAACTGAAAAAAGACTTCTGTTTTCATTTGTACATCCAAACGCTGAGAAACTGCCAGCATTCACTCGTTCACAAGCCATGATCTCTCGAGCGTTTGCATGGGCGTGCCAGATTCTCTGGGCGGAGGAAAGGGAGGTATTTTTTTTAGGATTTTCTCAAAGGCAGAGAAAGACAGCCAGAACTCGGTTTTACACCGATCAACATTTCTATCCACTTGGGGACAATATTCAGGCTAGGGGAACTCATATTAATGTTGAAATACCTCATAAAATGAAAATTTCATGCCATGGGACCTTTAAGTATGAATGAGCATTTAACAAACTGGTTTGCAGAGCCAAACAGCGTTTTCATTTGTTTACTTCCTTGCTACAACGTACAATTAACCATACAAACTATTACAGGAAAACACATGGATGAAAAATAAATCATACTTACAGGTTGTGGCCCGTAAACAGCTTCTGTTTTTAAATCCATCTTTCAGGACAAGCAGTTGTGCGAATCCTGCATTGAACTTGCGAAGATTGTGGAAGCTTTCCTCCGTAAAATGTGCAGCTGGAGCCGCGCGCGCCCGTTGTGCATTCACACTGGCAGCGTTTGTCTCGCGCAGCAGAACCGCGGCTCGTGTATTGCAAATACAGACGAATATTGTTCATTATGTCACATTTTCCGGTCTTCTCCTCCGACCCCTGTCTGTCTCGTGCTTTGATTTATGATGGGCAGCATATATCTGCTGCAAATGCGACCTGTTCCCCTCTGTCTCATACACACATGCATATAACATGTTGTATGTTAAACGCACTACAACGCACCCCCGTCCCTAGGAAGGCTGAACAAAGTGGATAAAAAATAAAATAACAGCGTTTCGTCTGCATTGCGGCAACAACACTCCAGCCTAATAATACCACAAAATCTTCCCCACAGCGATACAAAATGGCCTCGCCCTCCCTTATTTAATATTCTCGGAGGAGGGGTTTATGTAAATATTGAGGCTGGTGATGTCAGCAGCCCTGGAGGAATGTCTGTAGTCCCTACTGGCCGTTTGCTGTAGTCCTTAGAAATTGACTTCTTTAAAAGCAGATATCTCCCTTTGCTTTAAACTTTGAACGTTGTAACTTTGCAGATGTTGTTTATGCTCAAACAGCAACATTACACACTAGCTAAAGTTAGAAAAGTGAAATCGTGTTTTACCACCCCTTTAAAGCTAAAGCTCCAATCTCCTCCCAAAAATCCAGAAAAAAGTCAGTTAATGCCTCAGTGACTACTTCACTCAGAGAAGCTGTCAATCTCAACTGTCAATTATGACGTCACACCACCTGTTTTTATAGCATGAAATAACGAACTAAAACGAAAGTTATTTAAAAAACGAACACTTGAAATTAAACCATCGTGATAAAAACTGCCTACAATGACAGAACCAACTTTTGGAAAAAAATATTGAAAAAGTGTAATTTGATTGTTTTGTTTGTCTTGCGTCCATTAGAAAACACGGAGGGGTTCAGAAGCCGCTAAACTTGGTGCTAGGTTGTGCATACAGTGCATGTGACGTAAATTTCATCATTAGCATAGTACACATGTACTGTATGCACAGTTTTTAAACGTGTGTACTCTGTACACTTGTCCCGTTTTAGTCCAGAAGAAGATGGTGATCCAAAAAGGTTTCAAAACAAAGTAGTCCAGTAGTGAGAAATAGGCAACGTGCAGCTTGTAATGACACAAACAATACCAGACAAATGAAGAGTGTACAAGGAGGAACTTGACATAACACTCCCTCCGGGAAGGTGCAACCTTGTGCTGTAATAGATGAAGCAAGAGAGGGAGCTTTGGAGCTGGATGAGGAGTGAGCGAAGGGCCAAGGTGGAACTGAGGGCCACGAGGGACAAGGCAGAGCCCGGGACTCCTCACATCAGGGCAAAGCTGATGGACCGGAAGTCCCAAGGCGGATCAGGGCTGCATGGCAGGGCTGATGGTGAGGGGCTGTAGGGAGCCAGTGGAGGTAGAGCCGAGGGAATGGCTGGCTTCGACACAAACAATAACAGACAAATGAAGAGTGCATAAGGAGGAACTTAAAGGGTTAGTTCACCAAAAATGAAAATTCTGTGATTAATTACTCACCCACATGTTGTTCCAAACCCGTAAGACCTTCGTTCATCTTTGTCTCCTGCCGTAGAATGTCGGCTCACTATTGGCTGAGCACCTTAATGTCACATGCATGACATTAAGGTTGAACCTCTTGAGTCACATGGACTATTTTAATGACGTCTTTACTACCTTTCTGGGCCTTGAAAGTAGGGTTGCCACCCGTCCCGTAAAATACGGAATCGTCCCGTATTTACAAGCAAAATGACGCGTTCCGTATCAAACCAATACGGGACGCGATTTGTTCCGTATTTTACATAGGTCACACATAGTTCAATAAACACATAAGGATTTTGCAGTGTGGAGAATACTGATAGCAAATATAAACAAATCAATTTCACAATAAGTAGTACAGGAGCTCATTTGTGCGTGATTGCGTTTTAGCGGCTTTGTTGTCATAGCGGCGGAGTCTCGAGAACTTGCGCTGTGCCGTGTGCCTGTGTTGTGCGTTTTTTTAAAAACATGTCGAGCTCGCGTCGCGTGCGTCCACCGTTTTAACGCAAGAGGATCTCCAGATATAGAGCTGAATAACAAAAAGGTATCAATGGGTCTGTCCAGTAACTCATGATGAATCTCAGGCCAACTGCACACTTTGTGAGAAGCATTTCAGTTGCTCAGACTGACTTAAAGCAACAGCGGTGACAGACACATCTGTGCTTCTTTTAATGGATAATATATTAATATAATATTCCATTGATTATCAGAGCTTGGCAGACATAATTATTATTTTTTAGACAGGTTAATTAATAGATTATAGCCTAATGAATGTAATCATTAATTTATAATTTAGCTACGCTATAATCATACATAACCAATAATCCTGTCATATAAAGTTTGACATTTAAAAAATTTTTTAGATAAAAATGGGACAAATAATTACATGATAGTCTTAAAAAATATTTTTATTTTTAATATTTTTTTTTAAATAAAAAAAAATACATTTTTGAAATTCAAAATAGTCATTACTGGTTCAGAATGACTGCTTAAAGGGACAGTTCACCCAAAAATGAAAATTCTGTCATAATTTTCTCACCCTCAAGTTGTTCCAAACATGTATACATTTCTTTGTTATGTTGAACACATAGGAAGATTACTATGGAAGTCAATGGTGCCCCCAAGCCTGGTTTCAAACATTCTTCAAAATATCTTCTTTTGTGTTCAGCAGAATAAAGAAACTCATACAGGTCTGGAACATCATGAGGGCGAGTAAATGATGACAGCATTTTCATTTTGGGCTGAACTGTCCCTTTACAGTGCACCAAATAGGCTACTAAAAAGTTCTTTAGAAATAAATAAAATAATCAAATGTAAAATAATTTAAATAAAATGTGTTCTGTTGCAAGTTCACATACTTGATCTCATGTTTTCTTATGGTTTATTATTGAGCTGTCAAGTTGTCAATGTAGAAATAATCATTTCATGACGTGTTTTTTTTTGGGGGGGGGGGGGGGGGTCCCTTATTTGGCCACACCAAAGGTGGCAACCCTACTTGAAAGTGGTCATTGTGTTGCTGTTTGTGGGGTCAGAAACGTTTCGAATTTCATCAAAAAGATCTTAATTTGTGTTTCGAAGATGAACGAAGGTCTTACGGGTTTGGAACAACATGAGGGAGAGAAACGAATGACACAATTAAAATTTAATTAAAAGACTAAAAGTCCATGGAAGTGAAACTAGTCCATAATTGTGATGACGCTCAACTCGCACATGTGCCTTAAATTTTTTTGTCGCTCTAATTAGTTGGTCCACAAATTGGCGACACTGACCCAGTCCGTGGTTTCACTAATAAGTGGACTACTGGAAACGCAACAACTAGACGTCTGTTTTGATGAGCGCTGAGGAGTGTGTACACACTCTAAGGGGCTATATGCAGGGGTTAAAGTGGGCTGGAACGTTGCGGAACTGCATTCCGGCACCTCAGATAAATGAATAAATAAATAGATCCAGCAGTCACAGCACGAGTGCCAGGTGCCAGGCAGTCGCTTTATCCGTTTGAATACAAGTGCAACATCAAGTGGACAGTAAAGTCTTTGTGGCTGAACTAGCTGAACCAGACTGAATAGCTCCGACCATGTAAACTGAAGTGTTGAGGTAAACTATAGGCTGCCTACACGGCTGTAATTATGGCCGTAGCCAACTATTAGGTCTCCAAGGATCCGGACCTCTGTATCTTTCAGAGGTGTATTTTGGAATAATTGACTAATAGAGTGTTAACAGTACTTTAGTGCTGCATGGATATCTTCTCATCTAAGCTGCCTGTGGTCTGTCACCGCTCATCAATGTCAAAATATTTGTGATGACCAATCAAATTAAAGTAGGCAGGCTTTATGTCCACAGAAGCTGCTGAGCGAGAATTCGCATTTTGCTGTGCAAGTCGCGCGACGCTTTGGTAAATCGGTGCGAGATGTAAGTAGCTAAACTAAACATTTCATATTTGACAGCTGTTTTAGGATAGAAATGTTAAACACCCGTCAAAAATAATCAGGCAAACTAATACAATTTTGTCTTAATTTTGCCATTTTGAATTTAAAAAAGTCATTAACGAAGCCGATTTCATCAGATTAGGCATAAGATAATGAATTTGTGTGTACATATTGTGAATTCATTTATTAAACTTTTTATTTAACTAGTGTTCGCACCCATCAGTGAATTAACTTTTACTTAATAAAATATAGGCTAAATATCAGTTGACCCTATGTTTACTTTCTTCACTGACACAGACGAAAATGAAAAGACTATCAGTCAGAGCTCAGCAGCTTTTGGAGGGGAAGAGACAGGGCAAGAGAATGAGACCAAGAGAAGAAGAAAGAGCGAAAGAGTGATGGAAATGAGGAGAGTGATAGAAATGAGAGAGTGCAGGTATGACAGATAATCTACTGCCCACTAACATGGTTATGAAAGCTATTTATTATAAATTTGTTTAGCCTTCAAACATCTTAAAATGAACTTATGTAGATCAGAGAAATCAACATTTTCTTCGGGGACCATGCCCCACCGAACCCCCCTAAATAGCTCAAATTTGGGACCTCACTGTTTTTAAAACTCCTTAAGGCAATTGTATGCTCAAAAGTTGTTGCTGTTTCTGGAAACCTGTTTGCTTTGACCTCACATCTGGAGTTAATGCATTTATACTGTTAATGTGTTGCAGCCTGAAATATTTATATATGGTCCTACTTAATGTTACATTTGAATATTCAGACAGTATATACTCATTGTATCTCTATGCTTTGAAGATTTAGGTTAAAAAAATAAATACAAAAAAACTAATTATTTCTGTGGTAGAAAAGGTTGTGGCACCAAGATCGGCTACTGTGGGGGCCTTTGGGTTTGTTATAGCCCCAGGGCCCTACGTGTTCTTAATCTGGGCCTGGTTGCAGTGGAGTTAAAAGTACAAATCAAGTCACAGTACCAGTCAATATGGGAGCTATTTTGACTGGATGTGAGAATAGCCACAATATTTGGACCATCATACATTGTTGTTTTGTTGTTATTGTTTCTTATGTTTTATGATACAGCAAAACTTTCCGCTTTTTGCTTTGACTCTGCAATAGGTCTATCTAGGTTGTGATTTATTTCTGTTATAGTTGTGTCTTCAGCCATTTTGGTGTGTTAAATTTTAATCAGTTTTAGACTTCCCATTTTTATGTTTGAATTTGCATTGTGAAAAAACAAGGTTGTGTTCCATATTGTGGATGTAGATGGACCAAAATAAAACCATTAAAATATAGGTATAAGTATAAGTAACCATAAGTTAATAAGTATTGTGATACTTGGTGCCACAGTGACACTCTTATCCCACAAAGTATTGCTATACCACGATACTCAATCTGTTGTCCCACGGTGAGTAATTTTTACCTGTTGCAAAATTTGAGGTTTCCCCCACCTGCCAAATCCCACTTTAACCACTGGCTATAAGACTTTTTATATATTCATTGCTTTTTTATTACCAATGTGTGAAGCTTGTAATGAAATTTAAAAAATGAGACCTTCCCTGACTTTCTAGGTTGTCAATGAATGCCTGTAGACTGATTTTTATGTGAAGGACTCAGGTCGTTCTGGCTGGGAAAATCAAAAGAATGTTTATGCGCGCTCCCGAGAGCCACTCTTCCGTCCAGTGACACATGAAAAGATTGTTTATACATGCCGATTCTGTACTGCAATATCAATGTGTCATGCAAAGAAAAAGGATTCATTCAAACTATATTCTGACAGAGCCAGATCTATAGTCTATAGTCTCACTTTATAATCAAATCATCAAAACAGTGTTATTTTAATGACCTCATCTGTCAACATGTTGCCAGTGAATTACAAAGATGGTGCAAACATATCCACATCGCTATGATCAGATGCTTTCTACCTGCCGCTTTCTCACCGCTGTCATTTCTTGTTGTGTGTTTATTTAGTTATTGAGAGGAAAGCATGCAGCACATTTTTACATAAATTTAAAGGGGTGATGAATTGAGAAATCAACTTTCCCTTGAGCCTTTGATATATAAAAGTTCATAGTGATATAAGAATATCGTGTAAGTTTCAGAGCTGAAAACTTCCTTGTTAGTCAAAGGAAAGCTTTTATAGACACCAGGCCCAGAAAACTATCGATCTCAGAACTTACTTACGTAATAGGATGCAGAAGCACCGCCTCAAGCCCGCCCACCGACTCATGGAGCTAAACGGGTCGCGCTACCGAGCAATAAACATGACGGTTCCAGCTCACGTACGTAAGATATTGCGTGTTTGTTCGCTTCATTTCACCACGGAATCGATTGTAAACAAGATACAGGTCGAGACTGGATTTGCAGACATATTGAGATTAAAACACAATGCTGTGCCTTCTATATTGGATCCGACAGGAACAGTGCAACACACACTTATGTGAGTAAAACATGTTTTTTATATGTGTTAGTATTGTATTGTTACAGATCATTTGAAATCTATTGATTACATACCTAAGTACGCGGTCACAGGCTGGAGAATCCTCTATTTGAAGTGTTATTGTTTCATTCGTGATCATACTCGGACTTGTAACGTTATGAGCCAGGGCTCAGACTTGACTTTTTTAAAAGCACAACATCCCCGGGGCTATGTGTTTTTCTTAAATAGTGAAATAACATTCCGTTCTTGCGCGCGCACTTGTGTGTGTGTGTGTGTATGTGTGTACAGTTCGCGGTTATATTCACTGATCGGGCGACAACATTCCAATCAATCGCGGGTGGATGAGAGATGAATCTTTTTTGTTTGTTTGATAAAGATATTTTGCGAGTCCTGTGAGCGATTCCCCAGACGCTTTCAAAACAATGCCCACATGTACTGAGAGGAGCATAAGCTCATTAAATATGCAAACCTTATCCAATCCTAGCCGTGGGCGTTTACTTCCAAGTCTTCAGTGTGGCACGGCCATCAAAACCGACCGTTTCTTCAGAGAGCCTCAGAATCTTATTCTTATCCTTATTACTTATTCATTATGATGTTTTTGAATGTAAAAACCATGCGAACGTCATAAGTTGACCTCAGACAACAGTATAAACATTTTTTAAAAGCCAGTTCACGACAACTTTAAATGTCGAGCTTTATCACTTATAATTTCTGGAGAGAAACGATACAGACACTGGACAAGGAATACATTTTCTAGAGCGCAAGTGTTCACCTCCTGTGATCGTACACACTATTACATGGAGTATACTTTGAAAGACTATGCATTCGGCTGTGCACGCACATATGCTAAGCATTTGCATCAGATATAATTAGGGATCTCACACATAGTGTGCAAGCCTTTCAAAGTATACTCTACTGATCATGAGTGCGGATGGACATGTTTGCCACACACATCTAGTGGACCTTTCTTAAGCCCAATTTGACAGTTCGTCCGTAAATGCGCGCTCTGTGTGGCCGTGCACATTTTAGTTCCGGTTTTGAATTAGCGGCAATTCAGTGGCGGGTTGCTTGAATTGGGGGTTCATTAGCCTATTATTCTTAATGAAATGCACAACAACAAAACAAATGACAAACTCCCTTAAATAGGCGCTTTTATGCTGCGCTTTGAAACCAAATCTTCCGTGATCATCTCTGTCAGCTCCTCACTCTCGTGATGAATGAGATCTGAATCCTGCTGCGTTTGTGCCTAGACTACGGTCGGATCATTATTAAGCAGACACATTCAGTTTTTATTTGTATTGTCTGTTCTCTAACTGAACTAAATTATTTTATTACTATAAAAAATCTAAACGGTGGTAAGTGATGTAACCGGTGTTGAGTCTGAACAACGGTAACACCGGCAACACAGACTATCGTAGCAAGCCTACTAGAGATGCTTAATTTGTATTAGATACAACAACACAAGCTGCAAGAAAAGTTGCTATCTATTTGCCGCCATCACTGCTGCTGCTACTCCGACTCTGGCCCTGTCCCAAATGGCACCCTAAACCCTCACGGTCTTCCTCGGAGTCTGCATTTTCACGACGTAATGTCGCTTTGACTGCCGGGAAGAAGTCCGCTGCATAATCCGCACCAGTGCGGGCTAAGCAGAAGTGCGCATCGAGGGCGCATATCGACCTCAAAGGGGGTGCTCGCAAGCACCCTTCTGAGACCTAAAATGACAAATGGGACACCCTGCGGTCTCATGGACTTAACGGACACGTGCACGCAGCGGCCATTGTACAAGTGACGCAAGTCCACAAGACCGAAAGTGCACATGAAGTGTGCCATTTGGGATAGGGCCAATGTACACAGCAAGCTGCTTCTTCGGCTTTTGCCTTGATACTGTGGGTTACACCATCAACATGCCTCTGTACACTGCCTACTAGTCTGCATGTGTAATTGCACATTGACGCGGACAGCAACGCAGAAGTATAAATGAAAACAGACGCGTAACTTGCGGCATAGAGGATACACCGTATGTCCGACGCAGAAGTATTAATCAGCCTTTACCAGGTGCTCAAATCAGTCACACATGCACTGTTGTTCACACGTAAGTCTGCACATGGTTGGTGTGTGTGCAGAGATCAGCAGATTGCATTGATGACAACAAAATACCCAACCGGAAGTAAACAGTACTTCTCGCTGGTTTTTCAGCATCTTGCACACAAGCACTGCATTTTTAAGATGGCGTGACAAGGTAAAATACTTTTTAAAATGTGTCTTTTTTTTCATCCATCATCGTCAATCGTACAATTCAGCAACGTTTCTCGTTTTCAAAGGGAAGAATGCGTTCTATGTGAATGGCCCATTAATTCTAATAGTCTGGCTATGCAAGAGTTGATTACAGCATTGTTAAAACAAAATAGCATCTCTATTTCACAAAACGACCTAAAAGGCAAATTGATGCGCTTTATGGCATTTTAATTATTGCTTTTAGCATTTCCCCCCTACTGTTTGCAGTCAGAACAGTAATATGACTCATTTTATGACCAGCCAGTTGAGAATCATTGCTCTATACGACACAGTGAACTAAAAGATGCAACAAAATATGACAGAAATGTAGGACCGCTTACTAGACATTTTTAGGGAGCGGTTGTTACCTTAAATATCTAGGTTCATTATGTTACCCAACCATCTCAAAATCTGCCAAGATTCTATCCTTTTTTGTCAATCACGAATGCTAATGTGACAGATAGAGAGCGTGCTGGGTTTGCACAGTGTAGCAAAAAAACACAATGCCACGTGAGACTATTCCTCACAACCTCACCAAACACAACACTGTGGTCCAGCTGTTAACAGCTCATCCCCATGCTGTCAATCAACAGCTGAATCTATTTAGATATCACCACTTGCATGGCAGCCAGGGAAAAAGAAATGACTAGAATCCCACCTCACTTAGTATGAAGGATTTTTTATCACTGTATTGAACTACAACTGTAAGCTACCGCACCATAAATATTACATTCTCTTTATTTCTTAGATGGAGAAAGATATTAAAACAGTTCTGGATGAAACCATGGACTGTGCAAATAACAGTACTTTCTCGTAATGGTTTGGTAACGGCACTTTTGGGTCAATTTAGGTCAACTGAGTATTTTCGTAGCTGAATAAAGTGGATCATGACTGCACCATCAAGGCAAATAGCGTAAAATTGAACAGTGACTTTGAATGTCTACATTGGTTTGCTGTTAAAATCAGATCACGGAACTAAAGCATAAAAAAACATGGACCACTTGCAATAGGTTTCCTTTAGACCAGGCCAGGGTTATTATTGTAGCCTATATTATAAACAAAGACATCATTAACAAACTAAATTAATACAATTACAAACAGTGGTTGAAAAATGAACTGAAATAAAATAATCATTTGTTTATACTAGTACTACAGTATCTTAGTTAACTACAGTATATTAGTTAACCTAAACCAACAATGGAAAAAAGCATTTATTAATCTTAGTTAATGTTTATTTCATCATTTCCTAATAAATTATTAAAGGGGTCATGAATTGAGAAATCAACTTTTCATTTAGCCTTTGATATATAAAAGTTCATCGTGATATAAGAATATCCTGTAAGTTTCGGAGCTGAAAACTTCCTTGTTAGTCAAAGAAAAGCTTTTATTGACACCAGGCCCAGCAAACGCTCTATCTCAGAATGTGCCAGGCTGTGACGTCTGAGTGTGGGGAAACGCCGCCTCCGCAGAAGAAGATCAACGCCTACTTCATCACTGCCTGTTTAGCCCTGCCCACCTATTCGGACATGTAACATAGGCCTAGTGTTAAACCAGATCGAGCTACCAAGCAATAAACATGCCGTTGAGGATTACAAAATATTGTGCAGTGCCTGGGCTCGACATTAATGCAACATGTAAGTAATTGTGTTCATTCTAATGCCTGATCTGAAATGTAATGATTCATGTAGTCGGATGTTCTTTGTCTGTGTGTCAGTAAATCAAACCAGTGACTAGACGTCAACTTGCATTGTTTCTCTTGGTAGGATGAAAATCTGTTATTTAACAGTGATTAAATTCTATAAAGAAAGCGATTAAAGAAAGCTCCCTTTGCAATCATTGGAGCAGCACGCGCTGCAGCTGTCATTCAAACTGCAAGAGTTTATCAGTGACGCGTTAATCAGTGACTCCCGTTTTATAGTGATGCACCGAAATGAAAATTCTGGGCCGAAACCGAAACCGAAAATTTAGGATGCACTTGGCCAAAAACCGAAACTGAAGCCGAAAATGGCTTCTTTTAAAAACGTATATATATATATATATATATATATATATATATATATATATATATATATATATATATATATATATATATATATATATATATAAATTGCTTGAATTTAATGGATCTGAAATGAAAAAATCAGGAACCAATAGAATAATCAAACTTTTATTAAGTTACATAACAAAACCTAAACTATTTTTAACAATAAGTATAGATAATAATACCAAATAGGCCTAATATTATTCTTCAAGTTTTATGTTCCATCAAATAAAATAGTTTTTAAACAGTTGTGCAAAAAAAGATCCACAATTATCTGAATAACTGCACATAAAATCACAGAATGGTTCTCATTAAGAACATGAGACGCTGCACTGAATAGTCTCTCACTGTCTGTCACTGTTCTCTGGGAAAAATGGCATTTGGGGGGTAAAATATGTGTTTTTTTGGCAGGGTTGCCTGCTCAACCGTGAGTGAAACCTAAGCGCTTGCGCACGGATGGGAGGGGGCGGGTGACATTCATTTTCGGTTTTCGCTTTAGGCTGTTTTTTTTATTTCGGCCCGATACCGATAATGCCATTTTCGGCGGCCGAAATTTCGGTGCACCCCTACCGTTTTATTCAACGAATCTCTTAACTAGCATGCGTTAGTGTACAGAAACTGAGTTGCAATGATGAAATCACTGCTTTCATGCGCTCAACATGTGTGTGATCGGCTATCACTGCAACCTTTCATGCCACGATCTTAATATAATGCCATTAGGGGTGTAACGATTCATCTACTACATCGATGAATCGATTTATTTTCCTATGATCTAACTACATCGATCTGTGCTCGGCAAGATGGCCTTCCGGACGACATATATCGATCTAACATCGTTTTAAAAGGTAATCAATCGATTGTATCGATCATGGGAAATAACGCATTGGATTTAAGCACGTCAGACTTTATATGGATATTTTTTCTTAGCACTTTTAATGATAAAGCCGTTAAACGTTACTCGATTAAGTCTGCCTATCTGTGACATCATCGCAACGCACGCACCAGCAGCAGCGCTAAGAAAACAAAACATAGCATGGCGGATGACAGAGAAGCCAACGTGCGAGAAATTATCAAGTCACCAGGAGAAAGAGCTGAGTTAGTAACGTTTTACCTGTACTTTCAACCCTTGCTAAATGTTACCTGTGAATTCCTGACACCAGTGTGCCTGCAGAGCGAGTTTTTGTACTGCTGGTGACATAGTGAACGCACAGAGAAGTGTTCTGCGGTCAGATCATGTTGATATTTTTGAAAAAGAAATCTGTAGAGTCATTGAAGAGTAGTTGGTTACATTTTATCTTTGTTAAATATTGTTTGTTTATTAAACTGAGAGTAGTAGCAGGTTCAGCCAGTTTATTCAACCTGAAGAAAATTGGTTGCACTTTATTTTTGATATTAATATTGTATTTGTATTATTTTAATGTTGTAAAACAACAGCAAAAGTAGCAGGTAAACCTACTATTAATTAAACCTGAAGAGTAGTTAGTTGCACTTTATTTTTTATACTAATATTGTAATAGTTTTATGTTGGAAAACAAATTAAGCAGAAGTAGCAGGTTAATCTACTGTTGAAATGTTGGTTGCACTTACTGTGCTTTTATTGAAAATGTATTGAAAATTGAAAATAAGAGCAGAAAAGGTTAACTTCCTTTTAATTCAACCTAAACTGTTGGTTGCACTTTATTCAAATAAAATTTGAATGCATTTGCCATTAATTGTTGTTTACTTGTTTGTTTATATCCATAATTAATTGATACCTGATTCCCTTACAAGAAACAACAGGAATCTAGGAAACTTCACCTGCATTGAGCAGTATACAGATATTTATTTCAGTCACACAATTTTTGGCTAAAAAGTTACTGAATCGATTTCAAGTCACTGAATCGTTTCGGATCGTATCGTTCTAAATGAACCAATATCGTCCTTGAATCGTATCGACAACCTCAAATCGTGATACGAATCGAATCGTTGTTAAAACGAATCGTTACACCCCTAAATGCCATAGATCTAAATGTAACGCAACACTATTCAGGATTAGTTAACCATGAGAGCTGTATTAGTAAAAACTCGCTAAAAGAGAGAGTAATACTATTTCAAATGGAAAGACGTTAGCCAATCACAGCAGTGGGTGTTTACACTGAACTCTCACAGCAGACACGCCCCTTAAAACAGAGCGTTCAGAGCAGAGGGCTAAAACCAGGGTAGAAAAAAATGCCTTTATGACAATTTTTTATGTAAAAAGCATTCTAACATTATAAGTGCACCCCAGGAAACATCATAAAAGAATAAAACAACGCAGTTCATGAGCCCTTTAAGGCAAGACACCCCATAGGGTATAAAATAGGGTAAAAAAATTTACTAATAGATATCATCATACTTCCCCAGTTGATTGATTACATTAAGAATTGCAAAACAAATGTTGAAATGTTTTCTGAAATGTTGAATTTAAATATGCAAATGAAATTAGGCATTGTTTAATTAAATAAGCACAAATGTGCATACATTTCTAGAAAAAAAATCTGAACAGTGGATGAAGTCAGGTTTAAAATTATTGTTCCATTAGACTCAAATGATTTTACAGAGGGGATTTTGGATATCTCTTTTTATCCCTCCATAAATCAGAAGATACTGTCAACAGCCAGAAAAAAAATATTTTACAATTTTTTTTATGAATAAAATGTTATATATGAACACACCCCTCTGTAAAAACCATCAGAATATAGATAGGAATAAAACTGTAAAGTTTGGTGTATGTAAGTGCTGCTGAAGTGGAGATTTCTGGCTCAGTGTAGGAGAAAAAACTCATTTTGAGAAAATGGCCTTTACGTAAAGAGACGCTATATTGCCAAAAGGCTTGCTCTTGAAAGATGGGTCAGTTCCCAGTTTATTTGGAATAGCTTGCTCCTCAGAATCACAAACTGTAAGTATGAATAATTATTGATGTATATATTTTCTACTGGGTGTTCAAAATATGTAGTTTTGTGTTTTATATTGTGTAAGTTTCCGGCTAACTCACATTATTGCTGTCTTACTGAAATACTTCTGCAAATCAGCTATGGGCCACTATTACCTAAAACTGTGTCTATTAATGCAGATTAATAGTTTTGCAAATTATATCAGTCATTTACGTTAGTGCTCGGCCAATGTATGCGCTGTTATTAATACAGTTCCCACACGGGCACCAGAATAAATTTGAAATATACACATGGGTTTGTTGATGGACATACACTTGTTAATACTGATGGTGAGGAATTACAGCTGAAACATCTCATGATGAACATCAAAACGACTAGCGTATCACTGAGAAACGTCCTGCTCAAGTCGTCCTTGCAATGGAGGTTCAGCTTGAATAACTAGTTCTTCCAATGTTTCATCATTGGACTCGCGCTCGGATTGATATGGTAAAATCGGCGTCATCATTACTGTCTTTACAGTCAGTGTGTACAATTGCTGAGTATTGTAATGGGCGTTTAGTTTCCGAAACACACACTGTAAGTGGTAGACCAATCATAACAGACTGGTCCATGTGGCCAATAAGAGCAGAGCAGGCTCTCCAAAAGGAGGGATTTAGAGAGACTGATGTGTCTGACAAGTTGTTTGAGAATCATTTAAAAATGTGGTGATGTGCAATGTATGTTATGAGAAAACTAAACAGTTTTTTGACCTTTAATGCATGTAAACCGGTTGTAGGAGACTCCAAAACAAAACTAGGAAACTTTAAAATAGCATAATAGGGGCACATTAAACAGGTGATTCCTCAGAGGTTCAAGATTTAGCTGCTCCAAATCCCTTCTTGCTAGTTGCGACAACTAGCCTATGCAACTCCCACACCATACAGAGCAAAGTAGCCAGAGTGTGAATCAGGGTAACAAAAACACGTTTACATTTTGTCACTTTTAAACAAAAAAGTTACACAGTATAGCTTTAATTAAATTTCCTATTTTGGAAATAACTCTGTAAATGTTCTGTTGATTCCTCATTGGAATTGAAAAATTTAAATTCTGTCATTATTTAGCCACCCTCACATTTTTTTTAAATATCCTCGGTCCATTGTGGTAGCAGTGACTACTATGACCGCATCGAGTTAATTATTGAATTAAGAACCACTGTCTGATTTGTGAACAAATCATTCAGGGCAGCGTTTCCGGTACAACAATGTAACTCGCTGCTAAACCACTATAGTGTGATGCATCATTGTAGAAACTAACTAGCTTATATAGCTTTCCATAATGCAATTTCTCAGAGATGCTGCTGTACTGAACATGGCATCTTTTGTCCCCCATCATTTTACTTTAGTTGATGTTTGAGTCATCGAATGTTTCCTCTTACGTCATACTCTGGGGTTCCCTTGATCATTTATGCTCATTTAAATGGAGTGAAGGATATAGAATCTACTAGGGATGTCACGGTACCAAAATTCCAGTAGTCGATACCAATAACATTCAAATTTTACGGTTCTTGGGTACCAATTTCGGTACCACAGCAAAATTTGTTGAAACTATTTTACTATTTTATTTAACTATTTGATAAAAATATTACATTCAATTCAATGAGTTTATTTTTTATGATGGTGATCATTATAAGTAAATAATTCATATAAACATTTGAAGGCTACATGATAGATCTGTTTATAAAAAGATCAAGTGAAAAATAAGCAAACCCCTATCCACACCTAATAATAATGATAATTATTATTATTAATATTATCATTATCATTATTCGTGTTAATATTATTATTATTACATTGAGACGTAGCTAAATCTACTGTCGCCGAGGACAGATGGCGAATGGCGCCGCCGGTGTGCGTACACTCAAAGAAAACAATGCGTTCGAACTTTAAAGTCGTCATGAAATAAAAATTGACATTATTTATTTTGTTAGCGTATATTATTAGTTTTGTGGTGAACAATTAATCCGTGCAAGTCAATACACAGAATTTTTTTTTTGTCATGGTAATCTTTTATCAAAATCTGAAAAGTTACTTCCGGTCTGGAATGGTGTTCCTTCTCAGGTGACATCAGTTTGACGACTTGGGTTTGAAAATCCTTAACAATTCCCCTCCAACCGCTTAGCTGCTATGAGCGATAGATGGAGAGGAGGAGTGCTGAAGTAAAACCCTGCCCTCTATTCAATATTCCGTTTCACTTGGAAATACGTCACAACACTGGAGAAAAGTCAGTTGCAACTTCCGGTTCATGGGGACTTTAAAGGCGCGGCACTGCGCTTCTCGTCCGGTTTGCGACTCCCTTCAGTGTGTTAGGTAAATTAAATTGTACGTCTGTGCAATTCACTCACACAGAGACATGCAGAACATCCAGAACTCAGGTGACGTCAACAACCCCCTTCACTTTTTATTCACTTTAAACATCGGATGAAGTGATTATTTTCTCTTTAAAACAGACAATGCTGAGTTATTAATAAATTAGTAATGACAAACAATTATGATAACCAATGTATTTTTCTATAAGTCCGATATTTTAGCGCTTGTTGTTTTGGTAGCTTGTAAATCACCCACTACAACTAACACGGCGATAAGCTTATGTGTGAACTGATATTAGGCTAATACTGTAAATCTACCGCTGTGTTGGGGTTTGCTCAATGCTATGTGGAAGAAGGAAGATCATTTAATAATCATATTACCGCGTGGTGAACCTAATATGATAACTCATATTTAAACAATTATTACTTTGTGTTGTTGGCCAGATAAAATGACACAGAAAAGAAAAACGGACATTAGATCATTTTTCAGTGCACCAAAATGCCACAAATATACTTACAAGTACAATTTTGGCTGTATTATTTGTGTCCCCTTCAAAAATTGCCCTTGAGAAATTTTATGTTTACCCCCCCCCAACTGTTAATTGAAATGTTGGTAATGTCACCTTTTGAAAATTTCAGTACCGACTTGGAAGTACCGTACTTTTGATATTCCCAAAATCTACTATGTTAGCTTGCTGTTTGTTCCACATGGGGCATAATCTTTTTTAGGCCTTGATGTAATACTAACAGGAAAATATACTTCTAATCAGAGGTCGAGAGCTATAGTTCCAACCACACAAGTTTGCGAAGCTGTTTGTGAATGTTTGTTGGAACTAAGGTTTCAGAAACAGAATTGTTACAGAACTATGCTGGAAACAACGGAGCTTGTGCTTTTGGGAAACATACCACAGACTGGGATTATTATCTGGATCCACACTGTAAATTAACATGGCTGAAAGTAAGATTAACTAAACTGAAAATTTAATTAAACTAGTATTAAGATGCACATATAATTAAAACAGTATTAAAAGGCAAATTTGGAAAAGCAAAACTATAAATACCTTGCTTTAGACAGCCTTTTATATTTTGTCGTTTTCCAATTTTCTCTGTCTTTCATTTTCTCAAGTCAGGAGGGAGAGAGAAAAAAACAAACAGGTAGAAATGAGCAGGTCTGGCCCATTTCTCAGCTGCTACTACAGTCCCAATGTCTTTCACGCATGGGGACCGGCAATGACAGCACAGCAACAGCAGAAGAAGCAACCATAATTAATGTGCTCATGATATGCTATATCTGCCAGTGTTTCAACTCTCAGAGCAGGCACGCTTACAGTAAATAGATGAAGTCTCAGGCGGCATTCAGTGGGAGATTAGTAGGGACTGTTTTCCACCTGACTCAGGGAATAGAATCAGGCTATTAACCCTTTAACCAGACACACTTACAGCAGAACATATCAAGAGAGTTTGAAAATCAACATGAAATCAAAATAGACCCTATTAACTAGGGGTGTGCAGCAATGGCAAAAATATTTCATATCCTGTAAACCAAATGTGGGTGGGGCTTAAACCAGATTGTTTTAAAGATTTATTTTTGCCTTTTTTGCCTTTATTTAGATAGGATAATACTGGGATAGGCAACATCTGTCCCGAAGTGCCGCTGTCCTGCAAAGTTTAGCTCTAACTGGAGCTTGAAATGGGCCGGTACGCTTTGTTGCGCACTACCAGAATTTCTCTATTTTAATCAGTATACCCTTACTTTCTGTTGCGTACCTACACTTCTCACATGTTGGGGGTACTCTGAGCGTCCACACCGAAATATAGAGGTAGACTGTTAATTAATTATATACATCGTGCGTTCGCAGCTTTTATAACCTGAACGGATCAATTACGGATCAATATTGTTCAATTAAGTGGCGCGCAAATCACTGTAGATGCGTTCTCCAAAAGTGTGTTAAGATTTGCACGAGCCGTTCCTATGCGACCCTGATGATAAAATGTGCGACCAGTGTGAATTCTATCGAGAGTGTAGTAAAACGCTACGGAGAAAGTCGAACATGATCTAAAACAGCCACTAAAATGACTGATGAAAAGAGGGGAAAACATCATCCTGCAAGATTTTTAAACTCATGATGACCACATTTACTAGAATTTATCACGTTCTATTGTATAGATTGTGGTCAATTTTGACTAGTTGTAGAATTGAACAGATAATTGTTTTTCCACTAAAGATGCATGTTACACCTGTGGCATGTTGTAGCTATAGTTTCTAACTGTGTTGCTATTTTTCATAACAAATGCTATAGATAGAAAAAGTTAACTCAAATCATGGTAAAGAGGAGCCATAAATGGTCTTACCTGTAATTATATTCTTATTGTATCAATTGCTATAGTTAAACAATTACAAGAACTATGTTACTTTTTCATAAGGCCAAGTACAAGTTAGAAAGAGCTTTAATTTGCACAGAAGCACTATTCGGCCACAGTCTGGGCCTTCTTTAATTATTGACTGAACAATTGGTTTTCTCCATGTTTAAAATGCGGTCTGCTAATAATGACAGATATTAGGAAAAACCTGGCTTTAAGATATTCCAAATTAACATGTTCAGTGATTGTTAGCTACAGGCTACTTTATTGCAGTTGTTATCAATCAATTTGCATATTTGGACCATTTTGCAAAAACACACCATTGCAACCGAGGGAGACAACCAATCCCCCCATGAAACCCCCCCCCCCCCACCATCCCCCCAACAAAGCCCCGCCCCCTTAGTTTTTTTCCACTTCAACTACTGGCTCTATCCCTTATCAATCACAGCCAAACAATCCAATCAGGATTATTTCAGGATTACTGCTGGCAGGTGAGTTTTTTTTAATCAGGGTTGGAGCTAAACTCTGCAGGACAGCGGCACTCCAAGAACGATGTTCCCCATCCCTGGGATAGTAGAACACACAGGAAGCAAAGTGATAGAGGGAGGGGAGCGGGATCGGGAAAGGTTCCCAAGCTGTGACTTGAACTTGGGTCACCCAAAGAACATTCTCGAATTTTCATTCACATTTTCATTTTTAATCACAAATTTACAGGACAAGCATAAGGGCAAGATTATGCATGTATTTATTTAGGAAGAGAAAAGATGAACAGACACTGAGCGTCACTTTTAATAATAATAATAATAAATAATAATAATTTGTTACATTTATATAGCGCTTTTCTAGGCACTCAAAGCGCTTTACATAGAAGGGGGAATCTCCTCAACCACCACCAATGTGCAGCATCCACCTGGATGATGCGACGGCAGCCATATTGCGCCAGAACGCTCACCACACACCAGCTGATTGGTGGAGAGGAGACAGAGTGATGATACCAATCGTATATATATGGGGATGATTAGGAGGTCATGATGGACAGGGGCCAATGGGCAAATTTGGCCAGGATGCCGGGGTTACACCCCTACTCTTTACCGATGGGCATCCTGGGATTTTTAATGACCACAGAGAGTCAGGATCTCGGTTTAACGTCTCATCCGAAGGATGGTGCTTGTTACAGTATAGTGTCCCCATCACTACACTGGGGTGTTAGGACCCACACAGACCACAGTGTGAGCACCCCCTGTTGGCCTCACTAACACCTCTACCAGCAGCAACCTAGTTTTCCCTGTTGGTCTCCCATCCAGGTACTAACCAGGCTCAGCCCTGCTTAGCTTCAGTGGGAAACCAGTCTTGGGCTACAGGGTGATATGGCTACTGATTATAAAGCAGATATAATAAAGCAGATGAATGTTTGTTTTTTCTGCAGTCAAGTCAAGTCACCTTTATTTATACACTCTAAAAAAAAAAAAGGTTCTATATGGCACCAAAAATGGTTCTTCGTCGTAATCATAGAGGAACCACTTTTGGTTCTATATAGCACCATATCTTAACATGTTCTGTATATGGTAGCGGTGCTATATACCACTATAGTTAGCAGTGCTATATAGCACCTTAGTCAAAGAACCGGTGAAGAACCTCTGAAGAACCACTGAAGCACCAAAATTGGTGCTATATAGCACTTAAAAAGGTTCCCCCATGATTACGAGCCAAGAACCATTTTTGGTGCTATATAGAACCTTTTTTTTTAGAGTGTAAAGCACTTTTTACAATACAGATTGTTTCAAAGCAGCTCACAATGGTAACATGAAAATAATGCAACAGAGTTTAATGGAAATTAATATAGTTAAATATTTACTTTCCCCAACTGAGCAAGCCAAAGGCAACAGGGGCGACGGTGGCAAGGAACCAAAACTCCATCAGGTGACAGAATGGAGAAAAAAACCTTGGGAGAAATCAGGCTCAGTCGGGGTCTCAGTTCTCCTCTGGCCATCAGCTGCCCAGCTCCATAACTAGGAGGGGAGCGAAATATAGAAAAGTGGACTTTCCCACTCCATTTTCTTTAACAGCACCTTTTCTGCCCAAGGGAAGTGCCATAATGCCATTTCCATTCTGAATATGATTCAAAGGGAAGTATATTGATACTTCTACAAAACTCTATGCCAGGAAAGAGGAAGTACGATGCAAATGTGGTATTGCCCATTCTTCCTGTCCCCTAACTAGCCTATTTGACATGTGATCACAGGGGGAGCACATAGCTAACACCTCCGCACTGCTGTTACCAGGGGGAGGGGGGGGATGCGAGGGTGAAGGCGACCAATGAGGATGTGGGGCACGGGTAGCGGTACCATCATCCACATTTATCACAGCCAAACTGCAATAGAGGAAGCAATTGCTACTACCTCTACACTCCTAGTATCGAAAACAAACGACAGATAAAGACAAAGAAGTATACGTAAAAATGTCTTTGTTCTGGAAGATATTTTAAAGAATGTTTGTACCCAAACAGTTGTGGGGTACCGTTGACTTCCATAGTGTGGGAAAAATACTATGGGGGCCAGAAAAAGTTTGGTTACGACCATTCTTCAAAACATCTTCCTTTGTGTTCAGCAGAACAAAGAAATCTATACAGGTTTGGAACAACTTGAGGGTGACTAAATAATGACAGTATTTTCATTTTTTGGGTGAACTATCCCTTTAAGTGACCTTTAATCTTATTAATATACTATCTGCAATACAAAATTAAGTACACATATTTTTCATAGGTGTTATGGAGAATAAAACTGTTTTTTTAGGCCACCGGTACATTTATACCTGACAAAAGTACTATTCATTTCTTTTGGTGTACAGCAATAGATGTGCATCTTTAAGGGATGACGAGAATGTTTTTGATCTCATCTGCTGTAATTACTCTGATATAATCGACCATGTAGGTTACTTTGAAACATATAAGCACAAATTAGAACTGACATGTTGACATTTGAGAATATTTTATGCTGAATGAGTGTCTGCTCAGCATCAAAATATAGCCATCATGGCTCTTCAGCTGTCAAAATGGATATTAACCCAGATTGCGCAAAGCTGCTGTGGTCAGCACCAGGGATGTGTATTGTGGTGTAAATGATAAATTGGGGGATTTGACACTTTAAGAGATATTACCCTCCTCTGATCTGGGGACAACTAATGTTTATTTAAGCGGTAAAGCAAATGTGCAAAGCATGCATAATGGTGCTGTGCTGTAAATAATGAGTCTCATTACCCGAGGTGTCAGAATGCAACATCTTGCATTGTCTCTTAAGCTGTTTAGTATCATTGCTGATACAACAAATGGTTTGCAGGTCACATGGGAGTACTGAATTAATCATGACTACTCTCATTCTCTAGGATTTTCTCAACAACCTTAAGCTATACATCTCAGAAAGTGGTGCAACCACATTTTACACGGCAAGAAAGATTCACAAATCATTTTGTGACAGATCTGGAATAAGAAGTGGGATTTTTAACACAGAACAGGGTTTGTGGCACATAGATGTGCTCTAAGATTTGCAGTTGGTCAATTTTTGTGTTGTAAAGGGTCACAGTGCTCTGTACTGGTGTAAGAAATAGTCAATCAGCCTGTAGTTTCACAATGAGAGACTAGGAAACAGTGACCATCATTAGCTTGTGAGGAAGATTTTACTTTGTGAAACCACTTAGGATATATTGAGCCTATACTAATGTTGGAAAAAGCAGCTGGAGAATATTATCATTGGTTATGAAAGAGATCAATAACGGCATTCTATAACTGACTTTTATATTTTCAGTACTTCTGTATGAATGAAACTGCATAAGTCATATAATTTAATTTATTTATGTCATGAGGAGCATGCTTGATTTTCATCTGTCATTATGTTTCATTTAAAAACATTGATTAAAATTAGGATACAACTTATACAAAACGAAATTCACTGTAAAGAAAGGCTTTTCACAAAACAAAACTTAATGAAGTGGTCAAAATCATTTCTGACAAACTCCATGTCTTCTGACATATTGCGTTTCTAATGATGTGTCCTTTATTACTCACGCTGTTCACTTTTCATTAAATCAACATATATTAAATAAAAAAATAACATTAGGCCATGATATTTAAACATCAATTTAAAACAAAATACGTTTTATTGGCTACAACAGTAGCATATTGTACTCACAACTTATAGCATTTGAGCAGAACTTTGCGAACAAAAGCTTTATTGATGTGACTAGCTATTTTACAGTAAACACTTCATAATCTGTCCAAAACAGGCCAAAGAAATCTTCTCTAAACAGTCTTGCATTTATGCCATTTTATGTTGCAGCCGGATTCATATTTAAATGCTATTTTTGCGTTTAATATTCACAGACACTAACAGAATAAACTTACCTCACAATCAGCTGGCAGTTACTCTTAGAAATAAACAGCTTTTCTTCTTAGGTAAATTTCTCCAGGATTATTCTTCAACGTGTCTCAAAACGATGTACCTAAAGTATAACACTACACTTGATGTGTTTATTTGAGTTGATGTGGATGTTGACTCTGCTCTCATGGATCGCCTCAGTATATGAATCTCAAAAGAACGCGCTCTGTGGGCGCGGCGCATTAACAGATAATGAAGAGGCTCGCGAGCAACTGACATCTCTCTCTTTTTAAACAAATAACATAAACAGAGAATATTTGTTTTCGTTTTGATTTACATCATTTAAAACCTGACATTTCAACATTTCTTTAGACATATGTCTCATGTTTGTGTGATAAGTTTTCACTAAGTTACAGTTACTTTTCTGAAGATTATCTGAATGAACGTCATTGAGAGAGAGGCTGCAGATCGCGCATCATGTTTGTTTTCTTTATGTTGCAAAAATATTTTTTTCCACATGTTTTTATTGTGACTGTACACAAATAAAAGTAGAAACTTAACAGATTATAATGATGTTTAACACTTGTCTGAATGATAAAAATCGACAGAGTTATTTGAGTCTCTTAGGCACTGATTAGAAAAAAGCGAGTTGATTGCGACGGCCGCTGTTCGTAACTTTTTTTGTGTTCAAGATTTACAAAAATTATATAATGAGAATGTACAACATAAATCCATTTTCCATTTTTTTTGTCTTACCCTTATGGTACACTTATAATAAGTGTTTATATTGGGACTATTCCAGACAGGTCTTGTAGGAACCACAGCGGAGAAGCACAGTTCCTGCGTGACTTGCCATAGACATAAACAGAGAGAAGTAGCTCCGGCTGCAATGTTCTTCCGCAAGATGCATGCAGTTGTGCTTATTAACCACTAGAGCTTTAAGAACCATAACTTAAAATCCCTGGTAATAACACCAAGTTTGGCACACACCAAGTCAAAACCAAATATCTATAGGAAAACATATATTCAACTTTTTCTCCATTACACCACAATTGTTTGATTAACATTAATGAGACAGACAGCCTATATATTAAGACCTACTGTACTGCAGGGATCTAATATAATGTTACACATCAGATGTTTTTCCACAACAGTTTACCAAACCTTCACATAAGACATAACAGATAATGTGAATACATGGCAAGAAAGATATTTTGCCATCCATCCATCATCTTTCCGCTTATCCGGGGCCGGGTCACGGGGGCAACAGTCTCAGCAGAGACGCCCAGACTTCCCTCTCCCTAGCCACTTTCTTTCAGCTCTTCCAGGGGAGCCCCGAGGTGTTCCCAGGCCAGCCGGGAGACATAATCCCTCCAGCGTGTCCTAGGTCTTCCCTGGGGCCTCCTCCCGGTGGGACGTGTCTGGAACACCTCCCTGGGAAGGAGTTCAGGAGGCATCCGAAATAGATGCCTGAGCAACCTCAGCTGGCTCCTCTCGATGTGGAGGAGCAACGGCTCTACTCTGAGCTCCTCCCGAGTGACCGAGCTTCTCACCCTATCTCCAAGGGAGCGGCCAGCCACCCTACGGAGAAAGCTCATTTCGGCCGCCTGTATCCGGGATCTTGTCCTTTCGGTCATGACCCACAGCTCATGGCCATAGGTGAGAGTAGGAACGTAGATCGACCGGTAAATCAAGAGCTTTGCCTTACAGCTCAGCTCCTTCTTTTCCACGACAGACCGGTACATCGACTGCATTACTGCCTCTCCTTGAACGGTCACCTTATCGTGGTGGAGAGGTTTGAGTACCCGAATGATCCTGGGAGCTATGTTGTCTGGGTCTATATGCCCCTGGTAGGGTCTCCCAAGGCAAACAGGTCCTTGGTGACAGGCCAGAATAAGAACAGTTCACAAACCCTTTATGATGACAATTACAACAAGGACCGAGACGTCGCCCGGCATGGCGCAGCCGGGACCCCACCCTGGAGCCAGGCCCGGGGTTGGGGCTCGTATGCGAGCGCCTGGTGGCCGGGCCTCCCCCCATGGGTCGGGCCGGGCTCAGCCCGAAGGAGTGACGTGGGGCCGCCCTCCTGTGGGCTCACCACCTGCAGGTGGGAGCGTAAGGGGCCGGTGCATAGTGGATCGGGCAACAGTCGAAGGCGAGGCCCCCGACGACCCGATCTCTGGACACGGAATCGGACTTTAGGGACGTGGAATGTCACCTCGTTGGCGTGGAAGGAGCCTGAGTTTGTGCGGGAGGTCGAGAGGTACCGACTAGATATAGTCAGGCTCACCTCTAAACACAGCTTGGGCTCTGGAACCACACTTCTTGAGAGAGGTTGGTGGAGAGTTCCTGCCTCAAGTGGAGGAGTTCAGGGATCTTGGGGTCTTGTTCACGAGTGAGGGAAGGATGGAACGGGAGATTGACAGACGGAAAGATATTTTGAAATACTGTAATTCTGTGTAAGTGTATATCGGACACACTTACGGTATATCGAACGCTGTCTGATGCGTCTTTGTTGCACATGCGCCGGATCTGTCAGTCAGCATGAGCAAGATTGTTTTTTATGGACAAGGGAAAGCTACTCCTCCCAGAAAATGCCTAACCCTAACCTAACCCTACTTTTAGATGCTTAATTGCTTTTAATTTGAGTATTGGGGTCACTAGATGAGGGCTTAAAGGGTTAGTTCACCCAAAAATGAAAATAAGCACATGATTTACTTACCCTCGAGTCATCCTAGGTGTATATGACTTTCCTCTTCCCGCAGTTCAAAATGCTTACACCACATCTGACGACATTGCACACCAGTCATGCTCGTCATACGTAGCATAAGCATTTTGAACTGCGGGAGGCGTTACACTTTTTCCGTAAGTTGAATACGGAAGGGGATTGGCCGAAAGCTAGATAATTTACTTTATAAAGTTTCAAGTATGGATATTTTTCTTACACAAATGCATCGATTCACTTCAGAAGACCTTTATTAACCCCCCGGAGACATGTGGCGCAGTTATGATGGATATAGATGCACTTTTATGGACTTCAAAAACAGAGCAACATTTACTGTCATTATAAAGCTTGGAAGAGCCAGGACATTTTTTAATAAAACACTTATTGTGTTTGTCTGAAAGAAGAATGTCATATACACCTTGGATGACTTGAGGGTGAGGAAAATCATGGGCTAAATTTCATTTTTGGGTGATCTAACCCTTTAATGAAAAAATGTTTATGAAAACCTCAAAATCGACCAACATTTTAATGTTTAATTGTTTTGCCTGTAGCTCGAAATTATCCTGTGCGCATTCCAACTCCTTTTGCCAGCACCGGTCACATATTTAAAAACTTTTTTTAAAGTGCCCCTATTATGCTATTACTGTCACCGTCCCACAGGAGGGACGCCTGGTGCTCTTTTTTTGATCGCCTTTTTTCATATCATATATTTAAGTAATTATCACAAATTAGGTATCATTTGAAAGCTTACAAACTCAAAATTCATCCTGTGAAAACCGTTTTGAAATCGGACATTGTGTTGCCATGGAAACGTTACTCTAAATTATTCTAGTGGGCTCCTCCCCTAGTGGGCGCTGTCATGTTTCATATTACAACAATTATTTTAACTACTTTATATTCAAAATCTTTTCCAATCTTCACAAAACGCATATTGTCGGAAAGGTCTGAGTCTCAAGGGTCCATATTTGGTGACTGTTTTGTGATGGAAGTAATATTTGGACAGAAATTTACAGGAAATGCATCAAAACAACAATAAATGGAATTTGAATGACACCCGGTGGCTATTTTTGGTACAGCACCCTAAACAAAATCTCATGGGGACTTCAATTTTTGTGATATCAACTTCAAATTTGGAACACAAATTGGTTAGACATATGGCATTGATTTTATAGTAATTTAAGAGTAAATTCTTTTTTGTAAAATATATATTTTATATGAAATAAAAAATATTTAGTACAGTATTTTTCATTTACAGTAAATTTAAACTTCCATAACTATTTCATACTTTCATATTTTGAATTGCTTTCACTTCAGCAATAATCTGCAGAATGTCGTCTTTAAAACGAGACCAAACTTTGGTCTATATTCCAAAGCATTCTTGAATTACAGCCCTTAAGTTTGGATAGTGCATTTTCATGTGTATTCTCAAAAAGGGGGGTGACAGTTAAAGGGTTAAAGGTTCCTAATTTGGAGTCTCCTACAACAGGTTTACATGCATCAAAGGTTTCATTTTCTCATAAACATACATTCCACATCACCACATTTTTTTCAAATGACTCGATGGATGGATGAATCAGTCTCTCTAAATCCCTGCTTTCCGTCAGCCGTCAATAACGGTGCAAACATTAGACAAGCACTAACATGAATGACTAATGTAACAAACGTTTGTAAAACAAATCTTGCTCCATCCTTTATCTTTACTCAACGACAGACAATCTGCATTTATAGACACAATTTTAGGTAATACTGCAGCCCACAGCTGATGAGCAAAAGTATTTCAGTAAGACAGTAATAACTTGGCTTAGCCGGAAACTTTCACAATATAAAACACAAAACTATGTATTTTGAACACCCAGTAGAAAATACATCAATAATTATTTATACATACAGGTTATGATTCTTAGGAGCAAGCTGGTCCAAATAAACTGGGAACTGACCCATCTTTCAAGAGCAAACGTTTTGTGAATCCTGTGTTGAACTCTGAGATTTGAGAAGCAGTCGTCAGTAAAAATGACGCTTGAAAGCGTGAAAAAGATGTTTGTGGGCGGACAACGTACAGCATAGATGGGCATGATGCAAATGTTTATGTTCTAGTGACGTGTGAAACTCATGCATTAGGATTCGAAACACAAACGACTCGTTAAGGCGGCTCAGAGTCGATTCTTTATTTTGGGAGAAAATTACTTTATTTATCGTGCACTTTCGACTTTCACAAACAGCTATATCACTGCATGAAAGGGAATATTCAAAAAACCATTATGGGGCACTTTAATATAATGATGACATCTTCAAGGTTCAATGACTGTGAACGTAGCTTTAGATTCTCTGTTTCTCTGCTCCTCATATCTGTTCCTATCTGTCTGTCTCTTTCTCTCTTTCCAAAAATGTATTCTCAGCCTAATGAATTTGTCCTCTGTTGAGGCAGATGTTGAGCTCTCTGCCTACTGTGAAGACAGATGTTGGTTCCCAACCTCTTGAGAAACCACCAACCTAATATCCTGCTCAAAATAACCATATTCTCCTGTGGAGAAACACAATATGCTGTCAGGACTGAACTGAAAAAAGACAAAAACCAATTAAAACTTTTTAAACAGTCATACATTAATGAACCTAAAAGCTCAATTGCAATCATTTCAGATGTTTAATTATATCATTTGATCATAGTTCTTGGATTTATGGACGTTTGTTGATTATGAAGTTGAGAGAAGGAATATTGACAGACTTACAATCATCATACGGGTATTTGCCATGTATGAATCACAGATTAATATTACATTTAAGTATTTGAGGCATCATAAACCAAGGGAATTAAGGACTTTCTTTCAATCTCTGCATACTTTTAAACAGATTCCTTTCCGTGTTTTCTAGCACGGCCACTTTCTACTCAGCATTAACAATACAAAATAATAATGAAAGAGTAAATGATGACAGAATTTTCATTTTGGGGTTAACCATAGCTTTTTGTTAAAAATAAGCTGCAAAAATCTTTTAAGATGACAAACGAATACTTCAAAACGGAGTACCCGTCTCATAAGAGCCCATTGAGCTTACACTAGAGCGAACGTCTGAGCTTAGCCAACGGTGTTTGTGCATTGAAAGGTGACTTTTAAATGGCTCCTATCTCAGAATGCTAATTACTACTTCAACAGCTTATCAGTTTTCCAGGAGGGTTTATTTAGCGCCTAAATCAAGCATCGATCCACCACAGACTATCTGATCCCAGGAGGGAAATCTTCAGATTCTCTGTGGGGCAGAGATATAGCCTAGAGATGGAGCATCCATACCTGTCTGCCTCCCCTCCTCTCTATCTCACTCTCTCTCTGCCCCTGGGCTCTAACGCCGTGGTGAAAGTCAATGACTTCCTGGCCTTGCGCTTGCACACATGGCTCTGGGGGAAATCTATGTTGGAAATGAAATGGTACAATCTCAGTTTCATGCTGCCTCAGGCTGTATTGTACATCAGACTTACTGGACTCCTGTCTCTCTCTCTGTCAGTAATTAGGCAGGCTTAGACGAGTTGAATGATTTAATTTTCAGTGACGCTGCCAACTGTGTGTCAGCTGCTGATAGCATGTTATCTCTGGCTCTCTGTCCCTGTTCGCTCGCTCACTAGTTCACGCTGTCTCTCTTTATGTGTGTGTGTGTGTGTGTGTGTGTGTGTGTGTGTGTAGAAGGCAAAAGTGAGGTTTTTGATGATATCAGCAGAAATCCTTATAATTTCAGTGTAAATGCATTAAAATAACTTGCAATTAACATGAATAGTTAATTCCTAATGAAGATTAAGAAAACTTTTAGAGATTTTTATAAATACCTCTGTTTTTTATATGTTTTCAATTAAATTTCTATTTCATAAAATTGTTCAAAGTTTGTGTTGTCACTTACTGCTACGATTCCTGTTTATGTTCTCCTGTTTTGGATTCTTATTTTGATATGTAGTTTCTGTTCTCTTGCTTCCTGTCTTTTACTTCCTGTATTTGCCTTGTTTCCTTAGTCCCATGGATTGTTTCCGTTGTTAACCACATTAATCGACATACTAATCACTTTCACCTGTTCCTTGTTCCAGCTTTAGTTAACTTGTGTTGTCCTTTATGGATGTTATGTGTGGGTCTATTTCTGCCCGTGTCTGGAATATTCTGTTACTGCCTGGATTTACTTTTGTTGTGTTTGTTTGAATAAATGTTTCTGCTGCATCTAAATCCGACTATCACTTGTTTCTAAAACAGCCGTGTTACACTTACAAATGTAAAGTCACAACAAAGGGGCCTCAGCAAACTTCCAAGGGTCAAGATGACTTGAAGAGGTCCTATAATGCCTCATTTTATAAATAAGTCTCTGATGTCTGAGTGTGTATGTGAAGTTTTAGCTCAAAATACCCCACAGATAATGTTTTATAGCATGTTAAAATTAGCTGCGTTTCCATTACCCTTCAAATTGCGCAAATTGAAATTGCGAATTGAAAATGCGCCCAATGGAAACGCGTCAATTTCGCAAAAACTCCCATATATTGCAAAAAAGTTTTTACGCTCGCATGAGGTGGTTTTTCAGGCCATTCGAAAAAGGACATTTTCGCAAAACTGCAATGGAAACAGTTTTTTCGCATTTACAGGTCACCTGGTACGGTCACGCATTGCTCTCACATAGGGCCTACATATAACCCCCCCCCCCCACTCAAGTATGTCTAATAACGAGATCTTATGTCGTTAAAATGACATACATTTTCTCCTAATAAGGAAAGTGGCGTAACTTTATAATGACGGACCCCGGTGCAACCACAAATATCATAACTATCTATAGGCCTACTGTAATTAAGACATATATTCAAGAAATGTATTAAAACAGAAAGACGCTATAGTTTCAGCCTTGCTCAAATACTGAGGAAACAGGCCAGTTACGCACGTCAATCCATTCCCAACGATCTTGGTTTGCTTCTTATTTATTAAATATACAGCCAAATAGTTGATTAAACATTGATCAAAATTAAAATACAGTTTATACAAAACAAAATTACTTTTAAAGAAAGACTTTCTAGAAAACACAATTCAATGAAGTGCTCAAAATCCACGTCTCCAGACATATGTGCATCTGATTATGTGCTTTACTCATGCTGCTCACTTTTCATAATCAACATATGAAATTTAAAGATTATAATATTTAGACATAGCCTAACTATATGAAACTAAATAGGCCACGTTTTCTTTAACCCTCTGTCCAACGAAGTCATCGGCGCCTTTTGATGGATTTTTTCCTTATTCCTGCGGAAACTCACAATACTCCATCATTTTTAGCCATACAGATAAGTGCAAGACATAATTATAAACCGTAAACTGTCTACTTTTATTTGTGTACACTCAATAACAGCAAAGGCCGTGGAGTCAGGGAACGGATTATTTTGCACTCCACTCCAAACGCTGTCTTCATTTCAAAAATATATTTTGTCTATTAAACGCAAAGTTTTTCATCTCAAAAGCATTTCTAAATTCAGTTTATATTTCCAACAAACGAAATTCCAAGCCAAAATAACGAAGTGGTACAAAAAACCTTTGAGTTACCACCATGCAAATTCAAACTTTTCGCTCATCTCTGTATGTGGCAATGCGTCACAATAATCTGGCATATGTAAAAGTCGATCATTCTTTACAGATGATGGTATGTTTGGACAGAAGACGAGTTCTTTATTAAACTAATTAAAAACAATAGAATATAAAATGCCACAATTTATCATAACACCTCATATGTGCCGCTCAAGTATAAGGTGCTTTCCTTGCCATCAGTGCTTGGATAACACACACGTCTCTTACCATTAAAAATAATGGCGTGCGGTGGCTGGGATATACATAAACCTAACAACATACGTAGCATGATTTTTGGAATGATTTATCACGAGAGGAAAAAAATAGTTTTAGTCGCATAACATCAGTTAATGGAAACGCTGTCATTTCGCAATATTTTTTTATCGACTTTTAGAAAATATCACAAAAGTTTTGCGCAAATCCGTAATGGAAAAGCGGCTATTGTCACTTTTTGAGGGTGTCCCTTTAAATGCGAATGAGCTGCTGCTCCCGGCCCCCTTTCAAGAAGAGGGCGGAGCTTCAAAAGCTCTTGTTAGCAGCTCAGATTACCTCACACAGAAAATGTCCGAAACTGTTCATTCAAACCGGAGTAGGACTATGATGGAGAGACTCAAGAAGAAGTGACAACATGTAGAATGAGGCAGGACGTTTCTGAATGGTTAGTTGATGAATTTATGTGGCTGATGTGGAGTTAACTATCTTCAAGTCACTGATTAGCATATTCTGTCATGTTCTGTTATGATAAATTGCTCGTGTGGGAACTGTTGTAAGATGCCTTCAGAGTCAGAGAATATATGCAGCATGAAGATGTAAATGTTCGTGATGTCACTAACCCGTGAAGAAGCTTGTTGAAGCGATTTCTTTAAAAGAAAATATCTCCCTTTGCTTTGAACTTTGAGCGTCGCAACTTTGCAGATGTTGTTTATGCTCAAACAGCAACATTACACACTAACTAAAGTAAATTTTTTTAATCATAATCAACCACCCCTTTTAAAGTATTTAAACGAATCAATTATTATAATTTTTTTTTTTTTTAAATCTCACTGTAAAATAAAATGCAAAAAAAAAAAGAAGATACAATCCAGGTGTGAAATGAAAGTAACTAATGTTTCATTGAAGAACATGCAGTTCTTGAAACTTCTGGAATCACAAAAGAAATCATAGTTAATTAATTTGATACATCAATACTCACAGTTACAGTTAATAAATTTTTTAAACCAGCTTTGTCATGATTACAGCATAAATACTAAAAATATCTTAGTGTATATGGTGGGTAGGGGTTTTGAATATTTTGTTGCTTTCAAATCCACTGCATTAGATAATACATTTCATAAAGGCACCTATATTTAGATCTTTTCTCAAAACTAACTTCACTTTTTTGCAATGACTACCTGGTGTCAAGGTGATTCTTAGTGGATGCATTTATTATTTTTACAGGAATTATATTTTTTCACAGTATACTGACAATTGGGGGAGAAAGGTTTAAATATGCTTAGATATTATTATGATGAAAATAATATCACAATGCAAAACAACTTTGAATCCTCCCAAAATGATTCCTGCACATATGCCTATATAGTTTTCACAAGGCTCCCCTACTATAAAATCTGCTCACAATTCGATGAGAAGAATATATTATCACACACACACACACATCTGAGTTCAGCATCTCATACCAGAGGCCAAACCATCTGCCAGCCTGATCGCTGGCCTGTGAGACTCGGTTCACTGTTTCCTTCATTTCCTTTCACCACTCACTACCCAGAGGCCAAAACCTTCCACTATTACACTTACAGAATGACAGATTTAACGGCTGTGTCCTTGTCTTAGCAGTGGCCAGCTGAGAATAACCTGCCACTCTCTTATGGATGCTCCGTAAATCAAGTGTACTTTATCTCAGTATTCAACCATCCAGGCACAAGCGGGAGCAAACACAAGGCCGAAAGGCGTTAATGTAAGTGTTTTGTGTCTTTGTTGTAGTGCCTGCCATGGATTCAGAAGATGAACCCTTGTTGCTCCAAGGTACCTGGAATCTAAGCGAGTTTGAAGAGCAAGAGGAGGAGGAAGATGAGGAGGAGGAGGGAGAAGAAGGAACAGAACGAGCAAATGGAGACGAGCAGGTCTGTAAGGGGTTGTGGTGGGCTTTGGGCTGGGTGTATACGCAGCCTTGGGCCAGCGGGCTGGTTCTAGCTGTGGGATTTCTGGTACCCTTCACCCTTTCGGCTTATATGTTCCTTCACTGTGAACCATTAGACATTGACCTTTCCTACAGCGCATTCGAGGTCAGGAGTCATGCCTCTGCAGAACGGTTTGACGCTCTCGCCATTGCCCTGAAAAGTCAGTTGGGGTCTTGGGACAGGCACAGACGTGACGCTGAGGGATTTGACCTTGAAGCCAATGCTCTGAGGGACCTTTTGTTGCTCATGGTAAACAGAAAAGGGAAGGACGTCTCTGCAATGACGAATGACACAGAACCTGATGGGATCTTTGGGCAGACTGAGACAGGGGTACACAATGACAGCAGACAGTTTGGAAATGAGAAAAACAACAAGATGAAAGAGGAAAAGACAGACTCGACAAACCCTAAGATAGCGGCAAACCTCAATTTCAGTGATGCTGAAGATCACAGGAAACCAGACTCACCCTTAATGAGGGAGCGAAGATTTGCAGGCTACTCCTACCTCCAGACCCAGGCCCTGTGGAGAATAGAGCTAGTTTTTGTGGCCCAGGGCGACAAGGATAACAACATTTTCACCCCCGAACGCCTTCACACCATACACCACGTGGAGAGACTTCTAATGCAGCACCCTCAGTTTCAACAGTTCTGCTGGAAGCCACTGGAGGCGTTGCGAGACTTGCCCCTGGGACCTTCCTTCTGCTCCCCTCCAAGCTCCCTCCTATCCTACCTCTTTCCCAGTGAGCGTGCAGGGAAGATCTACTATGATGGTATGGGGCCTGATCTAGCTGATATACATGGTGAGTCATCTACTAATGATTCAGTAATCCTCATTTATTTTGAATATTTTTAAATATATAGATATATAGAGTTTGTGTCATTATGTGTCATTATGTACAATTGATGTAACTACTGTATATATGATGTTGCGGTGCTAATGATGTATTCAGTCATTGAGCTTGATTGCTAATCAATGGTTCTCCACAGTGATTGGTCATGTTATCATTTTAAATGTGATTGAGTTTGAACATTATGATTTGTATATGCCTGAGGAAGGTCAGGAGACCAAAACGTTGGCAGTACATTTTTGATACTTTTTGCAAGTATTGATAGTGTGCGGGTTTTCCTTTGCCTTTTTAAATATATAGAGTAAAATGAAGCTCATTTGTAGTAAATAAGCTCAGCTAAACTCTCTAAAACCAGCAGCCATATCACCCTGTAGACCAAGACTGGTTTCCCACTGAAGGTAAGCAGGGCTGAGCCTGGTTAGTACCTGGGTGGGAGACCAACTGGGAAAACTAGGTAGCTGCTGGTAGAGGTGTTAGTGAGGCCAGCAGGGGGTGCTCACACTGTGGTCTGTGTGGGTCCTAACACCCCAGTATAGTGATGGGGACACTATACTGTAACAAGTCTCGTCCTTCGGATGTGACTTTAAATCGAGGTCCTGACTCTCTGTGGTCATTAAACATCCCAGGATGTCCTTCGATAAAGAGTAGGGGTGTAACCCCGGCATCCTGGCCAAATTTGCCCATTGGCCTCTGTCCATCATGGCCTCCTAATCATCCCCATATACAATTAGCTTCATCACTCGGTCTCCTCTCCACCAATCAGCTGGTGTGTGGTGAGCGTTCTGGCGCAATATGGTTGCGTCGCATCATCCAGGTGGATGCTGCACATTGGTGGTGGGTGAGGAGATTCCCCCCTTCTATGTAAAGCGCTTTGAGTGCCTAGAAAAGCTCTATATAAATATAACAAATTATTATTTTTATAATTATTATTGTTAAAACAGCAGTGTGTTTTATTTGATTCCCTGTTCACATGGTATCTGGCTAGTCCATGATCCAACCCTGATCCAACACACTGTCTATAATTATCAAGTGATCCTGGAGATCTTGGCTTGTTCAGGTGTAATGGATCAGGGTTGGAGCTGAACTTTGCTGGAAGGTAGATCTCCAGGAACAGGATTGGGAACCCCTGGTTAAGATAGTTGACCAGTTGGTGAAGATCAGGCTGAGCTGATAGACCACCTTGGACCAGCAACATAGCAGTTTAACCAGGTTAAACTCTAATGGCCTGGTTTTCCAGTGTGGTTAGCCCTGGTTAACATTAATCAGGGGTGTCCAATCCCCAGTGTGAGAGTCCTATAGAGGTTGCCTGGAAGTTTTAAGCTATCCTGGAGATCTTGATTAGCTAGTTCAGGCCTGTTTAATTAGTTGGAGTTGGAGTTTAGCTATCCTGAAGATCTTGATTAGCTAGTTCAGGCGTGTTTAATTAGTTGAAGTTGGAGTTAAGCGTTGCAGAAAAGTGTCCAGGAGAAGAACTGGACTCTCCTGACATATATTGTAAAAAGTAACAACAAATGGTGTCTATTTGATGTTCAAGGCCTCTATCACAATCAATCCAACCAGTAACTGAAATGTTTTCCATAAAACTCTCTGATTGTAGTATCCTCTATTCTCAGGTGCCCTGAGCTTGGCGATTACCCATCCACAGTTTTACTGGTATGTGGATGAGTCTCTCACACCAGACAAGCTTCAGTCCTCCCTTCTTCGCAGTGAGATCCATTTTGGAGCACCTCTCCACTCTTTCTACTCTCTTCAAGACCGACCTTTAGAACAGAGACGTCTGTTTAGAGACTTTGTGGTGCAATATGCGGGCATCCTCTCACAACAATCCACCAGGTGGGTGTCTAGATTGCATTTGTTGTTGGTACAGTGAATTACGTAAACAAGAAGGCTTTTTGTTTATTTGTCTGGTATAATACCATGTGTGGTTAAATGGAAATTCAATTTAACAAACATGCAAACCAGAGGATTCATCAAGAGATTCATGATGGCTTGTTGGGCAGTAAACATGGTCATGGAAACATGCAGAATTAACTTTATAGATCCCATTTAGCAGAAGCTTTATTTCCCCATACAGAGCTTATTGTTTGTATTATTGATAACCTCATCTGCATATAATTCCATATGCATATTCATTCAGACAAGTTGATATTTGAGATATTATATTGCTAAAATACTTAGATTAAAGACTAAAATCTGAGCGCATTGTCTGAAGCGCATGGCGCAGGTGCACTTAGGGCAGGTTCGAATTCACTTTTGCTCGTTTGACGACGGAAAAAATGGTTGCCGCGCCTGGCACATGGTCCAAAAGGGTTATACGTAGACTCTTAATGAGTCATGGGTGCAATAAACTAATCAGAGTCTCATATCCCATTCCCTTTAAAAGCCAATTGCTCTTGCATCATGGCAGATTCGCTATTTACATGGCGTAATTTACGAGCGGAAAGACTGAACGCTTCTCCAGAGAGAAATCCTTTTATTTTTAATATTTAAAAATGTTTGTGTGCTGCTGCGCATCCCTGTGTGTGTAATAAGCAGAGTGTATGCATGTTGTGCACCCACCTATAGGCGCACATTACTAACACACCCTTTAAATAAACCAACAATGCGACGTGAAAAGGATAACTGCGTCGGACTGAAAGTAGCAAAAACACTTACTTTTCGCCTGGCGTTGCATTGCGCCGGGTGTATGATAGGGCCCTATATCTTGAATGTTTATTTTCTCACCCAACTGGAATTTTACTTGTTTAACGCATAAACCAAACATATATTTTTCAGTTTTGATTCTCAGATTTCTGCTCAGATTACTTGCTAAGGAAAATAGCTGTTGAAAATCTGCAAATCAAAGAAGCTTAATGTCTTTTTATTGGTGTACTGCATGCAGTGGATGGGATTATCTTTGCAATCAGGGATACAATTCAGTGTGACAACAACCCATTTTTCTACATAATGTTGTTTATTAAAATACATTTCTGTAATTCCAAATGCACAATAAAAAAAGTGTTCCATAAGTTATGTAATATTTATTAAAAAAAATCTTCCTTTCAGTGCTCAACTCCATACATAAGAAGGACATTTTTATTCTAAAAGTAATATACTGTATTAAATGAAAGTTAAGTGTGCATGAAAGTTGTCATAAGGCAGAATTTTCTTTCACACATTTTACATCCATATAACTGAGCTATCAACTTACAAGGACAATCTCAGTGGCACAATGGTGATGAATCACTCAGTCCTCCCGCTCTTCTGTGTGGCAGCTGGAGATTCTGTTCACTTTACTAATGCAAAACTAACGAGTTATTTATAAATGATTAAACACAAAATGGGAGTCTATTAAGCCACTAAGTATTCCTTAGTGTCAAAGACAGAAGTCAGTTAGTCAGACGTTTCGATTTTGGTTTTAGTCATTTTTGCAAATCAATCCCAGAAGGATGATCACCAAACAAAACCAGTTATGAATCACAGAAAATGACCCAAAGCTTTATTACATCTGCAAAACACCCCTAATATAACACAGTGGATGTAGGCAGATGCTCTTCAAATGACAATCATTACTGCTGGGATGACAATGGTAGGAAGCCTAGAAATGAACCAATGGCCAGACACAGAATGGCCATTCATTGTAGATGTTCATTGTATCTCTGATACTGTAATAACTCCTTTAAGAGCTCACCGATGTAATTACGATAATCTTTTCCCATCTGCTAATGTGTGCCCATTCTCTCTCTCATCCCCCTCAATTGGTCCTTCTCTTATTACATATCGTCTGATAACCCACGCTCATCTTGACTACCCTTCCCTTTCAACCAATGTTCTGTTTCTTATTCTCTCTCTAGTAAAGTGAAGGTGTTGTACGGGGGTACAGAGTTATTTGATGACGAGGTGCGGAAGACCTTCCACAGTGACATATTGTTGGCTTTGTTCAGTGGAGGGTGCATTACTGTCCTTGTGTACGTTCTAACCTCATTTTCTGGTAAGACACTCAACAAGAATTCTAATCAAATAAACCTAAAGATACCATGTATTACAGTGATTTTAGCCCAGTTAACTTTGTTGTTCAGTCAGCACAGTAAAGAGTCTGTAAAGCTGTTTGATGTTGCAAACTGGTATTTCAGTTTCACTTTATTTTGATGGTCCTTTTAACACATTCTGTTTACTATAAGTGACATTACTCCTACATGTCTACTAACTCTCATTAGTGTGTTAGTAGAGTATTAGTAGACTGAATGGGTATTTCCTCTGAGGAGGCAAGGGAGGCAGTGCCTCCTAAGAAAAAAACTGGATGACAAAATAATCGATTCCAAAAATAAAACAAAAGCAAATATTACAAAATTTGACAATTAAAAGGTGTAAAAGTCTATCGTTTTTATAAAGTCTACTGTCCAACAGCGACACCCGCAGGTGTCCCCATTGACTTAAAATAGAGCCCCTAAAGGCTGATTTATACTTTTGCGTCGGACCTACGCCGCATCCTCTACGCCGCAAGTTACGCATTGGTTTTCATTTATACTTCTGCGTTGCTGACCGCTAGTAGGCAGTCTCCACCAGCATGTTGCTGGTGTAACCCACAGTATCAAGGCAAAAGTCGAAGAAGACGCAGCTTGTTTATGTACATTGTCGGAGTTGCAGCAGCAGTGATGGCAGCAAATAGATCGCGACTTTTCTTGCAGCTTGAGTTGACAAATTCAGGCATCTCTAGTTGATTAGTAGAGGTAAATAAGAGGCGATCTGGCGCTGGAATGGGTTTTTGAAATCACACAGAGTGCTCGTGGCACTGTTTTCAGTATCGGTGGCTCGTGCACAGAAAGAGCTTCAATCGTTTGCTTTTACGGAGACTTTATTCGTTTTGTTGAAATCACAAGATTTTTGTTATTTATTTATTGACCTGAGGGAGGGGTTCTGGCAGACCAATCACAGCGCTTGCGGTCTGTGTAGAATTGACGAGGTGCACGTCAGGGTACATCGCAGGTTACGCGTGCAACACAGCCTACGACGTAGCTACGGCGTACACTCGACGTAGAAGTATAAATTGGGCTTAATGTGTGCGGTGAGTTTTTTGGGGGGTAATTCAAATTAATGGGGAAAAGTCACATGAGAGGAGGCAATGGCTCCATCGCGGTGTGATTGGATATGATCGGTTATGATTGGATATGATTGGTTCGTGCGTTAAATCCCACCTCTTGTTTTTGTGCATGTTCAAGGATCGACCTGAAGATAATGATGGGAAAGTTACTTATAGTCAACAGAATATTCAAAAGGGACCATCAAAATAAAGTGTTACCAATATTTCTTATCATATTCATTTATTATAATTTATTGTAATCATAAACACACTGGATTCTAGCGCAAATAGTTTTAATGTTAACTGCATTTTGTTATTCTTATAGTTATTTACCTAGTGGCTAATGAATTAGAGGTCTCGCACATTCACAGGAAATAGCTTGAATCAAAAAATGTAGTTATGAATCAAAACGTTAAACACATAAAAAATTATATTGCACAAAATGTAAACTTATGTAATGTGTTCTTAAAAATTATGTTTTCCTTGGTTTATTACTTTTGTGCTCTTACATTTTCTGTTCATATTTATTAGTTTTGATTCGTGTTCGTTATTTTTTTTAATTATTTACACTTATAATAATATGACCATGTTGTTTGCTGTTTTGATCATTTTGCATTATGTTTTTCATTTTGTGCAATATATTTTTACATGTATTTTTACATTTTGAAATCTTGCTTATTATTTTTTGATCCGTTGCAAGACATTTGGCGGGAATTTAATCCCATAGGCAACAAGTAAATGGCTGCATCTGAACAAGCATACTTCCCTACTATATAGCAGGTGAAAAACAGAATGTGAAAAGAGCCGTAAATACAAATTAACTAGCCTGACGTCGTCATACTCAATTCTAGTCAGAATATGAGTCTGATACTGCTCCGTTGGGCTGTGATTATGGGGCGTGTTTAAACCGAACCAGGAAAGACCTCAATTGGATAGACCTACAACCAATCAGAGCAACGGAGCGACGCATAACGTTAGTTGTCAAATGTCAACAGAACTCAACTGCACTGTGTTGCCATGTCCGCGGGTTGAAGCGACCCCAATTATGTGATATACAAACCCAGGAATGCGATTTTTAGCTGCCAGCCCTGCCTTTTTTTCCCCCGGAGAACCCCCCCTAGAAAGCTATTGGGCTTGTTTTTGGCTAGTTTTGAGGAACGTTAGCAATTGGGCAGGTTTTGTTGTAAAAACTTGGCAACCCTGTCTGCACGCACGCTGGAATAAGTAGCCTAACGTTAGAAGAACAAGATTAGTGTAAACGATCTTTGCCGGTGTTGTAAAAAAATAATTTAAGGATACACAGAGTACTTACCAACACGATCATCATTTCTGAGAGAAATAGTAAAGGTGAATGCATACGAACAAGTTCTCCGTTTAGGATTAGAACAAACTCAACCCAAGCGCCTTTGATGACGTAGATGATTACGTTACTGTTGATCATCTGTCCATCATCGTCTAAAGCCCGCCCTGACAATTTCATTGGTCCGAACAGTTTCTGTTCGGGCATAATTACTTCTCTACCGATCAATTCCAGACCGAACTGCCCGAGTAAAAATGTTGTGGGCGGGGCTAAGTTCGGCTGGCATCCAGGCTACAAATTCATTCATTCATAATAAAACTGTAAACAGAATGTACCTGGATAACCTACAATTTCCGACGAGATTCTGAAGTGCGCATCTGATAGACACTTTACTGAGTCATAAGGGAATTAAGCCAGCAATTTTGACCATTTTCACAAAAATTTCATGGCCCCCAGAATATTTTGTTGTATCAATATCTGAAAATTATATCAAAACAAAGAACAACGTCTCTGCTTTTAAACAAAATACTGAGAAAATCACGTTTTTGTCAAAGACTACATCTGGATCATATTCAGAATGATGATCAAAACACAGATGGAGTAGATCCAGTTCATCAACACCAGCATTTATTCAGAAACATTAGGCAGTTTTGAGTTATATGCTGTTTAATGTTGGTGATTGTGTTATTTTACATATCCACCTTATTCCTACGCCCCATGATGCTTTGCGTGAATTATGGGTGTAAATTCCGTTAAGCTGTAAACAATTAGTTAAAGGCTTGTTCTATGCAAGCAATAATACGTTTTTTTTATACTGGGTACAATGAGATTACACTATTCTGCTCACCCTTCAACTATCGAACATTAAAAGGACCTTTAAAAGTGTTAAAGCATCAACAATGTACTTGCAACAGACCATGAATAACCTCAAAAGCGTGATTCTTTCCACAGCAATAACAAATGGGTTAAATATTACTGTAGTAATATCTGTATTATGTAACATACGTTGCTTTAATCAAAACATTTTATTAACTTCAGCATTGCATGATACTATTTCAAAGTGATTTCCATCCTTTTGACAGATAATAAGTTGCATTTACCTGGGAAAACAAACCTGGAAAGAGACGTGAGGATTTGAGGAAAAAAAAGAGAGATTGTGAAACGGGGTTTGAGATACGTTTTCTCTTGTTTGGAGGGTGTGTCAAAAATGTCAGCCCAATCAGCAGCAACATGTATATAAACCGTGCGGTGTTAAAGAGACAGCTCGCACAATGGGTCCAAGTAAAGTCGTTTACAAATATGTTCGCTGCAGCTCGGTATACGCAACAATTGAAGATATTAGAAGACATGTTGGCAAATGTTGGATCACAATAATTAGGAACCTCAGTTTCCACAAATCCTTCACTCTTTTATTCTGGACAGCAAGGGCAGTGACTGTAACAGTGAGTGTGTTTTGCAGTATTAAACATGAATTTATACCGATTTCATCAGGCTCCAAAAATTATTAAAAAAGAAAAAAAAAATGGCGTTCTCAGCTGCCATAGTTGCAACTCTTGCGTCATCAGAACAGGGTGTTCAATGCACCACCGTGTCCGTTTAAAAAACGTTTTGCAATGTTTCGTCGGGGCTGAACGCATCCCAGATCTCCACGCTCCACCCACTCGTTCACAGTCTGCTGAGTACTAATCACCCGCACCTGCACTTCATCGTCAAGGACACTGTAAGAACACTCACTCCCTGCACATCATTGGCTGCGTCCGAAACCTGCAAAATGCTGCCTTCGGCAGACACATTTCAAGGCAGGAAGGCACCAAGGCACGTCCAAATCTAATGTTAGCTTCACTTCCTGTCTCCTGAGATGCCTTCATCTAATCGATTTTTGAGGGCAGCATATTTGTATCCTTCGCTGCTTTTGATATTCCACAATCCTGGGCTTTCCATTCTGTAACAGTTGAGCTGGGGGGAAAAGATGGCATCCGAAAGTTGCGTTTGCTGGTCAGTTTGTGTGTAAATGTACGTTTTTTACCAACATTTTCCACTTCTGATGTCATTTCTAGCGAGAAATTACTAATGTAGTAATTAAATATTTGTTTAGTTCTCACCAAAGCTCTCTCTATTTTGCTGTAGATCATTAAACGGTTACACTGCCTCAGAAGTCTGTCCGAAATTAATTTTTTGTGAGGTGCACAAGCGCTGCCTTTCAAGCCATTGTCTGATAAGGCAGCGAGGCAACGAGTCAGCTGCCTAGGTTTTCGGACGCAGCCATTGTCTGGTCTTGTCTATACGTACCTGGACTACTTACCCGCTACTTACCTGAGTTTCCCTTGTCTTCATCCAGCCGTTTTCCGTCTTCAGTTCTTCGTTCTTCGTTAATCCCTTCACCTGCAACAGAAATGCCTGTTATCCTTCAGCTAAGTGACTGTTCGCTAAGTGCTTGTTCTTTACTCACCTGCATCCACCATCTGCCTGTGTTCGTGTCTCTGTTACAATAAACTTCGGTGTTCACTTACCCCTCTGTCTCCGTCTGTGTCCTGACAATAGCGTACTTCAACACTTTAAAATACCAAGCGTTATAATCTATAATCTGAAAATAAAATAAAACATGAAGGAAAATTGACATCTCATTCAGTCAAACTGACGGATAAGATTTATTTCTTGCTCAAAGATTTGAAATGATTTGTTTCAGTCTTTTTGAATGGAAGTTCCCCAAACCGGAAGTTCCACTGATAATTCAAAAAGCAGTCGGCTCTTCAGGAATAAGGTGGATACATATGCTATCGCTTGTTTCTGCTTCTTATTCGCATGTGTTTTGATCAGGAGATTCTGTACTCTTTCAGTAGATGTGTCATAGCGCCCCCTACAGTATAACAGCGAAAACACAGAAAGCCGGAAATTTCCGTCAGTGGCGGGGAAAGAGTTTTGAACAAATTTAATCTTATAGTAAAATGTAAAGAGCTAATTAGTCGAGACAGGGTTTCAGTCTTGCTAAAATATTGTTACAGATATGATGCAAGCCTTGATTTATCCTTGTTTTTATGACTTGTGTTTTGTCGGAATTGCAACTGGATTTAATTTCCTCATCTACAGACGGCCACAGTTTGCGTTGTGTCAACAGATAAGCTGCAAATGATTTCTGAAATGAAATCTGACTCATGTCTTGAACCTGCACAGACTACCCACACATTTTACAGCTATGCAGTATGACTTAATTAGACACAGCAGTAAACATGTATTTTAGCTACGAGTCTATTAAAAGCACAAGACGATGCAGACTTGAAGGTGTACTAACTGTGACTATAGTTGTTGTGCTATTCATCAAGTAAATCTGATTGATTTGGCCGTCTCACAGCTCCACAGCTGGTTTTCTTGGTATATTCAGGTCATTATACTATTTTTGTCAGGACATTCCTAAAATGAGGCTTATTTTCTCACAGCTGCTGCACCATCAACCGTCTGGATAATGGAAAATGGAACACCACTTTTCCATTTGACATTTTTATAAAAACCTTAATGACATTTTCACGTTATGTAACTTGACCTCTGTGCTTTAGCTGTATATCATATAACCTTCCCTGAACCTTCTGAATTCATTTAGGTGTCAGCTGCGCTTGCAATGCGCTACCTTGTTAGAGAAACAATAGAGAGCTCTCGAACGCTGACGTTCCTCTCAGCTTGCGCACCACTTTGAAACTGTTTGTTACAAAACCTTTAGCACTCTCTGTACGCCACAGCGCGTTCAGTTAATTCAGGGATAAAAGCTTGAAACCACAGAAAACATCTCCTAGTGCTGTAAAGCATTGGGGCCAAAAATATCTTGGCAGTTTGCGATTGCTAATTGTACATTCAAAACTGTGGTTTGTAATGGTGACAGTATTTTAATTTGATTGTTAGGCCTTGTTGAAATCAAACAGGGGTGCGTTTCCCATACAACGACGTAACTCACTGCTTAACTACCATAGTACGATGCATCGTTGAAGAAATCAACTACCTAGTCACGACTGTTTCCCGAAACCGTATTGTCGCAAATCTGTCGTTCAACCACGTTGGTTAATGATGTCACGCAGGTGGTGGAGTAATAAATACTTTTAATGAATTATTTTGAGATCGAATTCATGCTAGATTTTTTGCTATACATAATGGACATGGCACCTGAGGAATAATTAAAATTTTTCTCAGTAATTTTGCTTTATTTCCAGATTCTTTTTACGTACTAGAGCACGTCCGCACATGCGGTGCTTTAAATCTCTTGACAAACTAAAAGACATTAATGACATTTGTATGTATTCTAAATAAAAGATATAGGTTGTACTGAATGTCAGCTTGCTTATTTTGCTCAAGATAAGGATTTATTAAGTCCATGTCATGCAAACAAGAAACTATGCTTCTAACCACAGGTCGAGAGCTGTCGTTGCAACCACACAAGTTTGCGACGCTGTTTGCGAACGTTCGTTCGAACGACAGTTTCGGGAAACACCGACTGGTTGAACTATGTTGATAACAACGGAACTTGCGACCATAGTTGGCTAACGATGCTTTTGGGAAACGCACCCCAGAGCTGTCAAGAGTTGCCTGTGTTGGAGTAATTACCTTGAAGGTGTAGCAACAATGAGTTTTGGGGAATAATTAATTCAAATGGTATGAATATTCAGGAGTCTATGAATATTATTTGCTTGTTGTACAGACAAAATTTACGTATAACGGAACCTTTAATCATTTAAAAGTAACCTTTATCCAAATTGATTTCTTCATCAATTATCAATCTTACAAACCTTAAGAAACATTGATCTGTTTGATCAGGACAAATAATATCTCTTATGTTTGTACGATCTGCACTACTGAAGTAGTACTACATGAAAATCAAGCTTAAATGGGTAGCTTAGATCTTACGCTTCAGTGACTTCGAGATTTGTGAGCCAAACAATACGGATTCAATTTAATGTAATTATTGGGTTTTAATAAAACAACTACATTTTACAAAGCTACGATTCATACGGGGAAATATGCATATATATGTAGGAGAAAACAAACAATATGGTACAAACAAGGAAACATGAAACTTAACGAATAATAAAAGGGGAAGAAGAATTAACAAGAGAGAGACAGAGAGAGACAGAGAGAGAGAGAGAGAGAGAGAGAGAGAGAGAGAGAGACAGAGAGACAGAGAGACCGAGACAGCTTCACAGTCCTTTCGCAAGAGCCCACAAGAAATTCATATAAATTCATAATTCAGACAACCTTTTCCAAGCAGTTTGATTGTGAAATAGAATACTTGCATTACTACGGCTTCTCGTGTAAGTGTCTGAGTTTGAATCGTCGGGGAAGTTCGCTAAGGATTTGCGAGTCCTAGGTGAACTTCTTTGAAGTTTAGGAAAGTCGCCCAAAGAGTTCAACTCTCCAATCTCTTGCGGCTACATGATGCGGTTCGGATCTAATCAGCGTAACACACAGGCCCTTTGTTTAAGTATGATTTGATTAGACAAGTCACAAGGGCTGTGAGGTGTTCAGACTTTGGTCTATCCTGCCACATGACTGATTGAATCATTACTGTTACAAAGGATTGATGCTAAGTTACCATAGTTCTTACAGTACAAAGCTAATGTTGTAGTGCTACTGTTGTTACATTGCTGTTTTTATAGCAGTTATTGTGCATGCAGCCATTCATTTTAGTGAAAGATTGTACTGTAGCAAAACAAGATTTTGTAAAATTGTGCTGTTCATTACTGTTTGGTGTCAGAGTAGAATTTTTGTCCCTGAAAGAAATTAAAGAGATAGTTCACCCAAAAAAGAAAATTCGGTCATTAATTACTCACCCTCATGACGTTCCAAACCCATAAGACTTTCATTCATCTTCAAAACACAAATGAAGATATTTTTGATGCAATCTCAGAGCTTTCTGTCCCTCCATTGACAGCTCGCACAACGCTTCAAAAAGTTAAAATGAATCCATATGAATTTAGTGGTTTATCCAAATTTTCTGAAGAGACTCGATGGCTTTTAACTTAGGCTTTTATTCACATATAAACATTGATCAACTCACACATCAGTTGTGGTAAACAAAAGCTCAAGCATGTTCGCTTGACGTGCGAGAACCAATGAGGTTCATTCTCGTGTGTTAACCAGCACATTTAAGCTTCCTGAAGAAGCAATAAGGTTCATTCTTGTGTTACGCAGAAAGTCTGAGCTTCTGCAAGAACCAATGAGGTTCATTCTTTCTTGTTTTACGCAGCATGTTTAAGCTTCCTCAAGAAACAATGAGGTTCATTCTTGGGTTACGCAGAAAGTCTGAGCTTCTGCAAGAACCAATTAGGTTAATTCTCGTGTTACGCAGCACGTTTGAGCATCAGCAAGAACCAATGAGGTTCATTCTCGTGTTACGCAGCACATTTGAGCATCAGCAAGAACCAATGAGGTTCATTCTTGTGTTACGCAGAACGTTTGAGCTTCAGCAAGAGCCAATGAGGTTCCTTCTTGTGTTACGCAGTACATTTGAGCTTCTGCAAGAACCAATGAGGTTCCTTCTTGTGTTACGCAGAACGTTTGGGCTTTGGCTACAACTAATGAGGTTCATTCCCATGTTACGCAGCACGTTTGAGCATCAGCAAGAACCAATGAGGTTCATTCTTGTGTTAATAAGCCCATTTAAACTTCTGAATATAAGCAGGTTCGGTTGAGCTTCTGTTTATGTTCACTGATCAATGTTTATATGTGAATAAAAGCCTAAATTCAGTCTGTTCATTGAAGTAGAGTCGATCGAGTCACTTCAGAAAATTTGAACTAAACCACTCAATTCATATGGATTAGTTTTACGATCTCTTTATGAACGTTTTGAAGTGTCAAAGTGGTGGTTGTGTAGACTGTCAGTGGAGGGACAGAAATCTCTCCGTTTCATTTTTAAAAAATTTTTTGAAGATGAACAAAAGACTTAGGGGTTTGCAACGGCATGAGGGTGAGTAAATTATGAATTCAATTTTTGGGTGAACTAACCCTTTAGTACTTATATTCAGGAAGGCAACATTAAATTGATCACATCAAATATCTGTTTCAAATAAATGCTGTTTTCTTTCCACATTTAACAGCATTTATCTGTTCATCAACTGTTTTCAACATTGATAATAATAATAAATGTTTCTTGAGCAGCAAATCATCATATTAGAATGATTTCTGAAGGATCATGCGACAATATATCATGTGACATATATTGTAAATTTAGAAGTAATAAATACCCCTTGCAATTATCAAATTACATATATTTTTAAATAAATTGTGCTTGTAAATATCTAATTTTGTTAGTAACTTGTAGTGTATAATTAACTAAAGATTCCTGTGCTAAAGTCTCCATGTAGTGTAATTTCTTGATTTGGCATTATGCGTCATATCCATTCTGTTACTCCACAGTGTTTCTGACGTTCTTTGGCTTGGCCAGTATTGGTCTGAGCTGTCTAGTGGCACTCTTCTTGTATCATGTGGTGTTTGGAGTAAAATACCTTGGCATTCTCAATGGAGTGGCAGCCTTCGTCATCATTGGCATTGGTGAGAATAATAATATATCAACCCGCATTATAAATGAAATTGTTCTTTGGTCTTACTGTCTTCCTCTTTCCTTCCCTCTAGGTGTGGATGATGTGTTTGTGTTCATAAGTACATTCAGACAGTCAGCCCACCTGACTTGTTCAATGCAGCGAATGATTTACACAGTAAAGACAGCAGGCAGAGCAACGTTCCTCACGTCCTTCACGACGGCAGCAGCATATGCTGCAAACACCTTCTCACAGGTGCAGCCAGCGGAGCAGAATAAACATGTCCAGAAAATCAATTGTCAAAACAAAGATGTGCTAACATTTAGTCCATGCTGGGGACAAAATCTACACTTTCTCAGGATTTTATTAAATTCACTTGCAATGCTAGTCAAGGTTTCCAGCACCCAAAACAGTTGTATTTAAATTTTTCTAAACCCTTTTCCACTTCTTTGGTGGTTACAATTAAACAGGCTGTTTTTGCTGTTATACACTATATTGCCAAAAGTTTTGGGACACCTGCCTTTACATGCACATGAACTTGACCCACCCTTTGCAGCTATAACAGCTTCAACTCTTCTGTGAAGGCTTTCCACAAGGTTTAGGAGTGTGTTTATGAGAATTTTTGACCCTTCTTCTAGAAGCGCATTTGTGAGGTCAGGCACTGATGTTGGACAAGAAGGCCTGGCTCACAGTCTCCGCTCTAATTAATCCCAAAGGTGGTCTGTCGGGTTGAGGTTAGGATTCTGTCCAAACTCGTTCATCCATGTCTTTATGGACCTTGCTTTGAGCACTGGTGCAGAGTCATGTTGGAACAGGAAGGGGCTATCCCCAAAGTGGAGTGTTCGTCACTCCAGAGAACACGTCTCCACTGCTCTATAGTCCAGTGGGGGTGTGCTTTACACCACTGCATTTGACGCTTTGCAATGCACTTGGTGATTTAAGGCTTGGATGCAGCTGCTCGGCCATGGAAACCCATCCCATGAAGCTCTATACGCACTGTTCTTGAGCTAATCTGAAGGCCACACAAAGTTTGGAGGTCTGTAGCTATTGACTCTACAGAAAGTTGGTGACTTCTGCGCACTGTGCACCTCATCATGCGCTGAACCAGCTCTGTGATTTTTACGTGGCCTACCACTTCATGGCTTAGTTGCTGTTGTTCCCAAATGCACTTTGTTATAATACCACTAACAGTTGACTGTGAAATATTTAGTAGTGAGGAAATTTTACGAATGGACTTATTGCACAGATGGCAACCTATCACGTTACCACGGTTGAATTCACTGAGCTCCTGGGAGCGACCCATTCTTTCACAAATGTTTGTAGAAGCAGTCTGCATGCCTAGGTGCTTGATTTTATACATCAGTGGCCATGGAAATGATTGGAACACCTGAATTCAATGATTTAGAGGGGTGTCCCAATACTTTTGGCAATATAGTGTACCTTTAAGACATCTCTATGTAAATGACCTCTGTTATGATTTGCTAACCTCAACAAACTAACGTAATCCATGCTTATCAGTGCTGGTTGCTTAATACTGCACAGGCAGGTCATGACATCAATACCCTGACAATTTTGCTAGGACCGACAATTTTAGACAATAAGATAATACAATTCTGTAGAGCTTCGACCAGATCCCGAGGGAGGCTGGAGATATTGAGTCCGAGTGGACCATGTTCTCCACCTCCATTGTCAAAGCGGCTGCTCGGAGCTGTGGACGCAAGGTCTCCGGTGCCTGTCGAGGCGGCAATCCCCGAACCCGGTGGTGGACACCGGAAGTAAGGGATGCCGTCAAGCTGAAGAAGGAGTCCTATCGGGCCTGGCTGGCTTGTGGGACTCCTGAGGCAGCTGACAGGTACCGACAGGCTAAACGGACTGCAGCCCGGGTGGTCGTGGAGGCAAAAACTCGGGCCTGGGAGGAGTTCGGTGAGGCCATGGAAAAAGACTATCGGCTGGCCTCGAAGAGATTCTGGCAAACCGTCCGGCGCCTCAGGAGGGGGAAGCAGTGCCCTACCAACGCTGTTTACAGTGGCGATGGGCGGCTGTTGACCTCGACTGGGGATGTTGTCGGACGGTGGAAGGAATACTTCGAGGATCTCCTCAATCCCGCCGTCACGTCTTCCATTGAGGAAGCAGAGGCTGGGGGCTCAGAGGAGGACTCGTCCATCACCCGGGCTGAAGTCACCGAGGTGGTCAAGAAACTCCTCGGTGGCAAGGCACCGGGGGTGGATGAGATCCGCCCTGAGTACCTCAAGTCTCTGGATGTTGTAGGGCTGTCTTGGCTGACACGCCTCTGCAGCATCGCGTGGCGGTCGGGGACAGTGCCTCTGGGATGGCAGACCGGGGTGGTGGTCCCTCTTTTTAAGAAGGGGGACCGGAGGGTGTGTTCCAACTATAGGGGGATCACACTTCTCAGCCTCCCCGGGAAAGTCTATGCCAGGGTACTGGAGAGGAGAATCCGGCCGATAGTGGAACCTCGGATTCAGGAGGAACAGTGTGGTTTTCGTCCTGGTCGCGGAACACTGGATCAGCTCTATACCCTCTACAGGGTGCTGGAGGGTTCATGGGAGTTTGCCCAACCAGTCCACATTTGTTTTGTGGATTTGGAGAAGGCATTCGACTGTGTCCCTCGCGGCATCCTGTGGAGGGTGCTGGGGGAGTATGGGGTCCGGGGTCCTTTGCTGAGGGCTGTCCGGTCCCTGTATGACCGAAGCAGGAGTTTGGTCCGCATTGCCGGCAGTAAGTCAGACTTGTTCCCGGTGCATGTTGGACTCCGGCAGGGCTGCCCTTTGTCGCCGGTTCTGTTCATAATTTTTATGGACAGAATTTCTAGGCGCAGCCAAGGGCCGGAGGGTGTCAGGTTTGGGGACCACACGGTTTCGTCTCTGCTCTTTGCGGATGACGTTGTCGTGTTGGCCCCTTCTAACCAGGACCTTCAGCATGCATTGGGACGGTTTGCAGCCGAGTGTGAAGCGGCTGGGATGGGGATCAGCACCTCCAAATCCGAGGCCATGGTCCTCAGTCGGAAAAGGGTGGCTTGCCCACTCCAGGTTGGTGGAGAGTTCCTGCCCCAAGTGGAGGAGTTTAAGTATCTAGGGGTCTTGTTCACGAGTGAGGGGAGGATGGAGCGGGAGATTGACAGACGGATCGGTGCAGCTTCTGCAGTAATACGGTCGATGTACCGGTCTGTCGTGGTGAAGAAAGAGCTAAGCCGTAAGGCGAAGCTCTCGATTTACCGGTCAATCTACGTTCCTACTCTCACCTATGGTCATGAGCTTTGGGTCATGACCGAAAGGACAAGATCCCGGATACAGGCGGCCGAAATGAGCTTTCTCCGCAGGGTGGCTGGGCGCTCCCTTAGAGATAGGGTGAGGAGCTCAGTCACTCGGGAGGAACTCGGAGTAGAGCCGCTGCTCCTCCACATCGAGAGGGGACAGCTGAGGTGGCTCGGGCATCTGTTCCGGATGCCTCCAGAACGCCTTCCCGGGAAGGTGTTTCGGGCATGTCCAACCGGGAGGAGGCCCCGGGGAAGACCGAGGACACGCTGGAGGGACTATGTCTCCCGGCTGGCCTTGGAACGCCTCGGTGTCCCCCCGGAAGAGCTAGAGGAAGTGTCTAGGGAGAGGGAAGTCTGGGCATCTCGGCTTAGACTGCTGCCCCCGCGACCCGGCCCCGGATAAGCGGAAGAAGATGGATGGATGGATAATACAATTAATTACAAAAAAAAGCAATGCTTTAATCATGACCTGTGACCCATACATTCTCTATTAAGGGTTTTTTACTGCCATCAAAGCAGTTTAAGCTTTAAGTGGTATGATAAAATGAGCCAAAGTTCTGAGTGAACTTGCAGATTCGTATGTGACCACCTACTTTGAAGCTCAGGATATAACATCAATCAAAAAATAAACACAATGATGTAATAAGCTGCAAGAACATGTAGACAGTAGACAGTCAAACTTTAAAGAGAGGACTTATTTTATTCACAGTAGCTTTTGTACCCATGGGGCTTTTCTGTCTCTGTCACTATCTCATGTTTATTCAGTAGTGTATCAACGTAATGAGAATCCACTGGTTAATTTATTTTAAAGCATGCAAAGTGAAAAATTCTGACAACACCTGACGCGTGACCTTTATCTGTTTTGCATGCGTCATTAGATCCCAGCGGTTCATGACTTCGGTCTGTTCATGTCTCTGATTGTGAGCTGCTGCTGGCTTTGGGTGTCCATTCTCATGCCTGCTGCCCTTTGCATCTGGACCGAGTGTGGAGCTGCACATGGCAACCCCTGTCCCAAATGGTAGTGTTTTTATGTCTTTCCAAATGTCTTTTAAGAAATGTGCGTGTTCTTTTCTTGGAATTGTATAACTTTTATCACATTATTCATTCATTAAAGGTACATAATTGCTGTATGACTTCTTCTGTGGAATACAAAAGTAGATTTTACGAAATGTCCATACAATGTAAGGCAATGGTCACCAAAACGGTTTGAATACCAAAATTATTCAAAATATCTTTTATGTTCCGCAGAGGGAATGAAATCATTCAGGTTTGGAATGACATGAGGGAGATTAAAATTTTCATTTTGGAATGAATCATGCCTTTAAAATCATAGTTCACCAAGAAAAGCAAATTCTGTCATCATTAACATCATGCTGTTCCAAACCTGTATGACTTTCTTTCTTCTGCGGAAACACAAACAGAGAAATTTTAATGTGCTGGTCACTCTTTTCCATGCAATTTCAGTTCATTTAAGTGCCCCATTATGCTATTTTAAACGCTCCTCTCCTACAATAAGTTCACATGCATTCAAGGTAAAAAAAACACGTAAATTTTCTCATAAAATACATTGTAGCATTACCTCTTTTGTCACAGTGGCTGTAACTGTTTGATAAAGAATTCAGTTTCTCTAAACCCCTCCTTTCTAAGAGAGCCTACTCTACTCTGATTGGTCAGACGGACTAGTCTGTTACAGCATGTTTTGGAAACCAATTGCTCATCAACCATATCTGAATTTCAGCTGCGGTCTAACAATGGCGTCAGTTTTACTGTATCAATTCCAGAGTCCTCATCCTTTAGAAGTGTGTCAAAGTGGATTTGCAGCACAGAAAACAGCATATTCTCAACATGTCAACAACACAAACCAAACTCTTCCAGTCTCAGCTACAACAGTGTTTGAGGACGGGGCAAAGTAGACTGTTTGCGGGCAGCCAATGATGACCATAAACTGGCATTATGCAAATTTGTTTAATTGTTACATAGTTAGGTAACAGGAAGTGAGATCAGAATATATGTCTGTTTCATGAACAAATCGTTATTTTTAATTGAATCTTTTTAATGAATTTGTTTATCCAGTTAAAAAAAAAACACATCTTAATGATTCGTTCATGAATCATATTGATCCAGTTCTCAAGCTAAATTCACTGACAGAGTGATCCAGTAACAGCTTACTGGAGGGAAAGATTTTTGGTGAATGACATTTCTGCACAAGTCATATCATGGACACGTTTATGGTTTTTTAACATTGTTTTTGAAGACTGAAGTCCCCATTCATTGCAACTGCATGGAAAAGAGCGACCAGCATCAAAATATCTTCTTTTGTGTTCCACAGCAGAAATAAATGCATACTGATTTGGAACGAAGCATTAGAGTGAGTAAATGATGACGTATATGTTTTTTTTTGGGTGAATTATCCCATTAACACTAAGATTGTTAAACCTAACAGGTGGACCACTCTAACTAAACTGTCCGCCAGCCCTAGTCCCCTCTCAGATGATGATGATGTTGCTCTAATAACTGTAGAAATGGAACCAGGTAATGATGATTTAATTTTCATAAAAGATTACAAAGACAATGTCTTTTTCTCCCCCTTTTTTTAAACATATTTTTATTGAAAAACATGGAGCATAACAAGAAAATATCCACAAAAAAACGGACAATTTCTTATTTGGAATAATGTGCACCAATGAACCATTCACTATAAAACCAGGAATGTGAATTAATAGGGTCTATTTTGACTGCGTGTTGATTTTAAATGGGTCATGACATGGATTTTTTATTATTTGAACTTGTCCGTTAAGGTTCACTTATAATGTTGATAACATAATTGAACAAAAAAACAAATATATATGCAGAAAAACAATTATTTTCCACCTTAATTCTGACTTTTTGTCTGAATTTATGCGTTTTTTGGGGGCGGTTCCTTTAAGGCTTGTCAGTAAACGGCCACTGTTATGATGTTATGGCTTACATCACTGCATAGGAAACAGTATCAACGCCCACTCGATATTTCACACAAGTTATTGTTTTGAAAACAGTATCCATATAAAACACACAATAATTGACTTGCCGTTTGTAATTTACAAAACAAAATGCTCTGAACAAACATATAATCCTCCAACATGATCCTGGACACCATTAAAATAAACCATCCACTTGTTCCTGACACTGAGATCCTTCTGAAGTCTGTACAGAGACGCAAATGGGCTGTTTAAACTGGAGGCGTCAAAGCAAACGTTCCTTCACTTTTCCATTTGTCCTGTTGTGGACAGACTGAAGCGCATTGAGTAAAACAGAAACTGAAGGCGCATCTGTATACTGTATCAGTTTAGACAGCATCACTGATTTTAATAGGTCCTATTTGCTTTTGACGCGAAACCTTGGTGCATTATCTCAAATTGTTGGATGTCTTGATTTCTGTCCAGGTGTGTATGATTCTGAATCAGATGCAGCCCTGCTGACGCTCTCTGTTGAAGCTCCTTTGACCATGTCCTCTGAGGGCAGTGTGGGAGTTGTCAGTGCCCACCTGCAGAGGCTCCTGAGACACTGGGTGGCAGAGCCTGTCATCGAGAAACGGAAAACTATTATAGGTGAGTAACTTTTGTTATCATTAGTAACATTTGTGATGATTATCTCAAAAGACGTGATGTGCTTTCACGATACTCACATTAGCTAAGCATCTTTATTCATTTGCTCTTAGCCACAGACAATGCACTCACAGACCGCCTACAGAGCTTTCATTTACTGTCTGATGTATGTCGCGCACAAAACTGCCAAGAGCTGGCTGGAACCTTCCATTCTGATTGGCTGGTTTCCAAGCTACTTTCTGAAGTTGTGGTGCGCAGGCCTTTATCAGCTTGTCTGAATCCAAAATCGTGTACAATTAATGCCTCAGTTGATTTGCTAACATTTGAAAGTTTCATGTAAAATATCATATAAGAGTTTAATTTGAGGCAAGATATCCTTGAGCGCACATCACTTTGTGTGCAGTGCTACAGTACTTCTGAATTACTCGCATCACATAAAAACAAACTTTTGTTACTTTGCCCTTGTGAAAAACAAGTACAGTGCGTGGTGGTTTTGTGCGCGTGAACATCATGGCAATGTACAACACAAAGTACCTCACGTGGGAAACACTTAATGTAATGCATAAATGCAAGTAACAAACGTAAATCAAGCATAGTACACGAAGTGTTGGCGAAATAACACATTATCGGACCGGAGAGAATAATATGGAATTTCTTCCAGAAAACTTCTTGCACAAAATAAATTCAAGCACTTTCAAGGACCTGTATGTATGTTTATTTTCAGTCATGTCATTGTACTCAGCCCTCTCTTTCTGCACAAGGGAAAGATGATTGTGTTGGTTCTTTACTGCTTCAGACATTGTGTTATCTGGGAGGTTTGCACTTCGTATCAGCTGCTCATTGCTTGCTGCTCGTGTATCAGCCACCAGGGTTGCCAGGTTTTCACAACAAAACCCGCACAATTGCTACTCAAAACTAGCCCAAAACAAGCCCAATCGCGTTTCAGGGGGGCTTCTCTGGTAAAAATCGCATTTCAGGGGGTAAAATATGTGTTTTTTTGGCATGGTTGCCTACTAAAATTCACATTCCCGAGGCTAAATATCACATAATTGGGGTCGCTTCAACCCGCGGACATGAAAAACAGCGGACTTGGCAACACTGAGCCACGCTTCCCTTAGAGGGCGGGACAATAACAAAAGAGAAACACGCCTCTGCTGCATGCTAGAATCTCCTAAAAACAAGCCGATTTCAACCTCAAAGTGTATGCTTTTAAATATACCAATACTGCTATCTCAAACATGGAGAGGCTTCTTCATGATCTCAACTAACAGATTCGGCAAAAAAGCGAAAATCACCAATTTTGAAAGAAAACGCTTCATTCTCATTTTGCTCGAAACTTGTGCTGCCGACTTGTGTCCCTGGTTGCCGTAACGGGTCACATTTATTAAAAAATAAAAAAGGAAAAAATTACATGTACATAAGTATTCACAGCCTTTGCCATGACACTCAAAATTGAGATTCATCCTTGAGATGTTTCAACAACTTGACTGGAGTCCACCTGTGGTAAATTCAGTTGATTGGACATGATTTGGAAAGGCACACACCTGTCTATATAAGGTCCCACAGTTAACAGTGCATGTCAGAGCACAAACCAAGCCACAAAGTGCAAGGAATTGTCTGTAGAGCTCCGAGACAGGATTATATCAAGGCATAGATCTGGGAAACAGGATTATATCAAGGCATAGATCTGGGAAAAATCTCTGCAGCATTGAAGGTCCCAATGAGCACAGTGGCCTCCATCATCCTTAAATGGAAGAAGTTTGGAACCACCAGGACTCTTCTTAGAGCTGGCCGCCCGGCCAAACTGAGCGATCGGGGGGGAAGGGCCTTAGTCAGGGAGTTGACCAAGAACCCAATGGTCACTCTGACAGAGTGTTTGTCTGTGGAGAAACGAGAACCTTCCAGAAAAACAACCATCTCTACAGCATTTCACCAATCAGGCCTGGTAGAGTGGCCAGATGGCACATGACAGCCCACCTTGAGTTTGTCAAAAGGCACCTAAAGGACTCTCAGACCACGAGAAACAAAATTATCTGCTCTGATGAAACAAAGATTGAACTATTTAGCCTGAATGGCAAGCGTAATGTCTGGAGGAAACCAGGCACCGCTCATCACCTGGCCAATACCATCCCTACAGTGAAGCACAGTGGTGGCAGCATCATGCTGTGGGGATGTTTTTCAGCGGCAGGAACTGGGAGACTAATCAGAATCGAGGAAAAGATGAATGCAGCAATGTACAGAGACATCCTTGATGAAAACCTGCTCAGGACCTCAGACTGGGGCGAAGGTTCATCTTCCAACAGGACAACGACCCTAAGCACACAGCCAAGATAACAAAGGAGTGGCTACGGACAACTCTGTGAATGTCCTTGAATGGCCCAGCCAGAGCCCAGACTTAAATCTGATTGAACATCTCTGGAGAGATCTGAAAATGGCTGTGCATCGACGCTGATGGAGCTTGAGAGGTCCAGCAAAGAAGAATGGGAGAAACTTCCCAAAAATAGGTGTGCCGAGCTTGTAGCATCATACTCACAAAGACTTGAGGCTGTAATTGGTGCCAAAGGTGCTTCAACAAAGTATTAGGCTGTGAATACTTATGCACATGTGATTTTTTTTGTTTTGTATTTTTAATACATTTGCAAAGATTTCAAACAAACGTCTTTCATGTTGTCATTATGAGGTATTGTTTGTAGAATTGAGGGGGAAAAATGAATTGAATCCATTTTTGGAATAAGGCTGTAACATAACAAAATGTGGAAAAAGTGAAGCGCTGTGAATACTCTCCGGATGCACTGTATACTTTAGCAATTAAATGCATTTATTTTTCACAAGTGTGGTTACATAGACAGTTCGTTCCTGTCTAAAATTAGCTGCACTGATAACTAGACTGTTAGCAATATACTATTCTGTTTGCTGCAACATGTATACTCTATATCTCTCTGTATATACTATTTAGGTATAGTATGCAAATTGTCTGTATGCATGGAATGATTGGATGACTTACAACACTTGCCAAAATGTGCAGTGTGCAACAGAGCATGGGATACTCTATACTGCAGTCTAATGTGTGATTGATGAACCGGTAATATCATTTCTTTCTTGACTCATTATTTGACCAGACTGCCAAATGTGGAGACATTTTTTATAGGCTATAATAACACCATTGGACACCATTTATTTAATTAAACATGCAGTGCAATGAGGTCTGTGACAACCATGTTGCATACTAGTACTTGGAATATTTAGTGTAGAATAATGCGTATACTGGTTTTCTTATTATTACATTTTTTTTATCTATATAGTACATATGGTTGCACTTTATTTTACAGTTTGTGTACTTACAGTGTGCTTGGGAACACTGCTGGTGATGTAATTAATGGTTATTTACAGCATACTAGCCACATTTTGTGCATAGTAGGCTGTGCATAGAAAACGTAACTAAGTGGGTTAGGTTTAGGGATAGGTTCAGTACCTAGTTATTATCCCGTTATTGTAATTACTATAATAAGTACATAGTATGTACATGCAGAACATGACTGTAAAATAGAGTGCTACCGTACATACTGTGCAGTATTAATGTAAGCTGCTAACATTCTGCCTGCTGCATACTGCACAAACACTGTATGCTGCCTACTATTTCTTTAAACAGTAGTACATTATTTGACACCGTAAAGAATATGCCACAAAGAACATTTACAGATAAACTTAGAAACAAACAATGTTTTCTTTTAGCATTTTTAATACTATTTTGTGTAAATGTGTCCTTACTTTTGGCAGTTTGATTAAATGCACTCAAGTGAATTGTATTGTGGGATGCAATACTGATTAATGTTCTCTGGTTGTATACTGCATATTTTTGGCTAATTTAGTACATTATCCAGATATTCTATGCATAGACTACTATGCAAAAAATGTGGCTAGTATGCTGTAAATAACCACTCAAATAAATAAGTTGAAGTTGAAGTACTAAAATTAAAGATATATAGATATTTATAGATATTAATAGGAGGGATATATAATGAGGAGGGAACGGAGACGTAACGTCAGGACTGACGAATGGGGGTTTTGCTTAGAAGCCTATCATCTTCGAGATCATAGAAAACGCCCAATGGCCATGCAATGCCATGGGCCTGTGGAATTTGCATAGCGTAACTCCACCCCACCTCGTGGGTATATAAGGAAGTACGCTGGCATTATCACACTATGTTACCTGCTGAGGAGTCGAGACTGAACTCCCGGCTTTTCCAGCGGTACAGTGGAAGGGGTAGAGGGACGTCTACCCCTTCAAGGAACGAGGGTTACATACGTAACCGAGACGTTCCCTTTCGTTCAGTCACTCCTAGTAACGTCAGTGACTGATCTAATCACGCCACTCGGCTGAATCATGTAGCCGAGCCTGATGGTCCAGCGGGACAGCCTGGGAAGCTCTAGCCAGGCTTCCAGGAACTGCACCAGCGGGGTCATGGGAACCACAGATGTACACCGGGTGGGGCAGCGAGGTGGCCTGACTGGCCCAGACGTGGGAGGCATAGCCTCCCGGTGTGGGGGCATGGTCATCTGCCTGGTCCTGACAGAGGAGACCAGGGAAGGATGCACGTTCCAGTGGGGTCTGCTCTGAGAGGAGGCTGGCACCAGTGGGGGACGAGAGTGGCATGGCCTGGGGGCAGCACACACTGCCATCCGGGCTCTCTGGGTGCTCAGGGATGGGGGAATGAGTTCTTTCTTTAACCACATTAGGGTACGGCTGACATGGGGGCCAGCAGCGGAACAAAAGATTCTCCCCCGGCCCGCCACCGAGGGAAGGAGTGGCCCTGCTGCCATCTCCTGGAAAGAACTGCCCATCCGCATCAGGAGCGCCGCTTAGCCTGGCGTTTAGTGGGCTGCGGGGCTGGAGCGGACTGAAGCAGAAACACAGTGCGATATTGCCAGCGTACTTCTTTTTATACCCACGAGGTGGGGCGGAGTTACGCTATGCAAATTCCGCAGGCCCATGGCATTGCATCGCCATTGGGCGTTTTCTATGATCTCGAAGATGATAGGCTTCTAAGCGAAACCCCCATTTGTCAGTCACTGACGTTACTGGGAGTGACTGAACAAAAGGGAACTATAGTAAAGCTATATAGATATTTATAGATATTAAAAAAACTTATAAAAATTTAATTGTAAAAAAAATTACAATTGTATTACTTAAATATTGTTGTTATTGTTATTTATGTATCATTTATGTATTATGTATTATTTTTCTTGTTTTTTGCTTTGAGTATAAGCAAGGTGCATTGAAAATAAAAAATTATTATTAATATAAATGACAAAAGCATACAAAAAAAGACAAAAACTTGAGCTAAAATGATTACATATTAAAAAATACTGTAATATATGTATACAAGTATAAATAAATAAAGATATAACTAATACTAAAATAACAATGATTGCCAGTATTTACTTTGTAATTAATCAGGATTGTGTCTAAAAAATTGCACCAAAATTTACTTTAAAAACATACCTTCATAAGAACTAAAGAATGCTTACAAAAGTATAAAGGTCTGATAAATGATTATCCATAAATGAACAAAGAGTACAGTACTGAACTCATGCAAGTCAGATTTAGATTTTTCTACCAATGTACACACAATTTCTGCATGAGTAAGATGAAAATTTCCTGGCTGTTTTGTTTCAGACTCCCTGTAATTTGTTTCTTATTCTCAAGGTCAGTCTATTCACAGTTCAAACAAAAGAGCTATGAACTGCATCCCTTATGTGCCTGTGACAATGCAATTAAGTTTGTATTAGCATGGTGGAGTGTAGCAAGAAATTTCAACAAACGCCTATTGTGTAAATGCATATTTATGCAACTGTATGCATGTCAATAAGCTAAATTAGAGCCAGGTTTTTTCCCAGGCCACCACTACTCTTTCCTCTTATTAGGTGAGCAGCCTGAGCAGTGTTGAAACAACAGCAGTATAATTATAGACTTAGAGACGATTACAATACAGTCATGCATAATGCAGCAGGATGCATTACCCAGCTTTAGCTTGTTGTGATAAACATCCTCCCCCTTCCACATCGCACATCTTATCCTCCTGTCTGGTTTTTCAGGTGTGTATGCTCTGATTCTGCTGGGCTCGGTGTGGTGCTGTTGTCTCCTGCGGCCGGCCAGTCACGCGCCTGTGCTGTTCCACAGAGACACCAACCTGCAGAGACTGCTGGACCTGCGCAGTAACCTGAGCGCTCAGGGGATCGCCTGCCATATGTGCTCGGGTGGGCCTTCTAAACAGTGCAGTACACTCTTGTGGATCATTGAAAACAATCGCTTGATTCATTTGTGCTGCTTTATTTAATTAGACTACAGATTTTCTGCTCATGGCACGATACAGTAAATGAAGGTAGCGGGTAATGAGCCGAAACATGAGTAGAGACAATATTTGGGTGTCAGGTAATAACTTTCATCAATAAGCCATTATGTAAGGGATTATGTCTGCTTCGCATCAGGGTCTAGTGTCACCCACAAGGGCTTCATTTTTTGTTGTTATGATTGGCTGACTGTATATTATTCATCATAGAGGAGACATGAACTAGACCAGGGTCCGTATTCACAAAACATTTTATCAAATTATAAAATGCCCGACAAATTATGTTTTATAAACAAAGTTCGAGAGGAGCACGTTCAATTGGTCAATCTAACCAGCTCGAGAGGACACAGCCAAGAGCCGACTCACCTAGTTACCTCCACAGTTTTCTGCATCCCTCCACCACCCCGTTTCTCATTCACGGTCTGCGATACGGGGCAGAACTCTGGGTTTGGGCTAAATTCCAAGCTCGGAGCCCTCGATCCCCTCAGACAGCACGTCAAATACGCTTATATTTTTTTACTCTATTCAATCATTTGTAAGTGTGAACTTTAACTAAGTTCACCGAAGCCCTGCGGTCACCGAAGCCCTGCGGATAGCTAAAGCTGAGTCCAAATCATCAGTCCTTGTCCTCCTTGATCTATCTGCTGCCTTTGACACGGTAAATCATCAAATCCTTCTGTCCACCCTCTCATCACTGGGCATCACAGGGACTCCGCTCCATTGGTTTGAATCTTATCTCACAGGTAGGTCCTTCAAGGTTGCCTGGAGAGGAGAGGAATCCCAAGCACATCAACTGACCACGGGGGTTCCTCAGGGCTCAGTGCTTGGACCTCTCCTTTTCTCCATTTACACTACTTCATTAGGTCCCATCATACAGGCACATGGCTTCTCATATCACTGCTATGCTGATGACACTCAGCTCTACCTTTCATTCCAACCAGACGACCCCACAGTAGCTGCACGAATCTCCGGCTGTCTGGCTGACATCTCTGCATGGATGAGTAAAAATCACCTACAGCTCAACCTGGCAAAGACTGAGTTCCTCATCTTTCCCGCCAGTCACACTATGCAACATGACTTCACCATCCAGCTAGGTGCATCCCTGATCTCCCCTTCAAAATCAGTCAGAAATCTTGGAGTTACATTTGATGACCAGTTGTCCTTCAGAGAACACATTGCTAAGACAGCTCGCTCTTGCAGGTTTGCGCTCTACAACATCAGGAAGATCAGACCGTTCCTAACAGAACACGCAACACAGCTTCTTGTCCAGGCCCTGGTTATTTCTAGACTTGACTACTGCAATGCGCTTCTGGCTGGACTCCCCTCTTGTGCGATCCAAACACTTCGAATGATCCAGAATGCAGCGGCACGTCTGGTCTTCAACGAGCCCAAAAGGACCCACGTCACACCACTCTTCATCTCTCTGCACTGGCTACCACTCGCTGCTCGCATCAAGTTTAAGTCGCTGACGCTTGCCTACAGAGCCACCACGCACTCAGCTCCTGCATACTTTGACTCGATTCTACGTCGCCACACCCCCACCAGAAGCCTTCGTTCAGCTAAGGAGCGAAGGCTTGTGGTACCATCACAGAGAGGCAAAAAATCCCTCTCCAGAACATTTTCATTCAACGTTCCCAGCTGGTGGAATGATCTGCCCACCGCCATCCGAAATGCGGATTAATTGACAACATTCAAAAGTCAACTAAAAACTCATCTCTTCCGTGAGCACTTAACCTCCTTAAAAAAAAAAAAAAAAAAAAAAAAAAAAAACCTTTCCTTTCCTCTTTTCCCCCTTTCCCTCCCTACTCTAGCCTGTGCTACACTGAGAAATGTACACGGACCAAGTATTTCAGGCACTTGTTGCGCTCACTCGACTCTTCACGACCAATCGCTTATTTGTACCCCCAAGTTGTAAGTCGCTTTGGATAAAAGCGTCTGCTAAATGCATAAATGTAAATGTAAATGTAACTTGTGAAAACAACTGCCACAGGTAATCTGACATTATTTATTTATTAAAGATGTATTTTTGGGGTTTTATTGTAGATTAAAATCTATTAATCAAAATGTGTTTTGTAGTTATGAAGAAAAGATTCAGCATCCAAGGCTCTATCGGTGATCTCCTCAACAGGGTCTTTGGGTGAATTGCTGAGGCGCATTGTTTGTGATTTGGTCTTAGTGACTTAGGAGTTCTCTTGATTACTCCTAGCATTTCATGGATTTAGGATCTAGTTTTAGTTTAGTTTAATACTCTTAGAGCAAAAATTCCTAAAAAAAAATCCTAAAAGTTTCTCCTAAATTGACAAGTTAGGAGCTACTTTTAGCCTTAAGATGTTTTGTGTATACGGCCCCAGATATTCAGGAAATATTTTTTTTTATAAAAATGATAAATGATATTGTTTAGCCAAAATATTCAACCACAAAATGCCATCAATTGACTAATAAGAATCAGGTATCCCATGTAACAAAAGCATTATATAATGCTTAAACTAGCAGATGTTATATATTCAGTCATAAATACCTAGATGTAAAACAATTGAATATTTGTTTGTTTTTTTCCCCTCACATACACAAAAAAAGGTCGCTGTTTGGATTTAAATAGGCAAATGCGTAAGAGTCTATGATTGGATCATTATTGCAGTGATTATTATGTTCCTATCATGTAATATGTTTGGTAATAGTTCTTCTAACCCTAATTGATGGAGTGTGTAGCTTTTCATTTCTTAAACAACCATGTTGGAAGGCGCATCATGGACATATTCCAGGATGACAATGTCAAGATTCATCAGGCTCAAATTGTAAAATAATGGTTGTGAGGGAGCATGAAGCAGCATTTTCACAGTTGAATTGGCACCTCTGAGTCCAGACCTTAAATTCATTGAAAGTCCTTGGGATGTGCTGGAGGAGACTTTACAGAGTGCTGGACTCTTGCATTGTCAATACAAGATCAAGACCAAACATTGATGCACTTCTTGATGGAAATAACATAACAGCATTTATTTACATACGGAGGTCCATCCATTTTTGGACAAGATCTTTCCCATCCTGTCTTTCCATATCCTGACAAAATAAAGTTGCAAAAAAGGCCCAAAAGTACACACTATAAGGACAAAATACCTGAAGAAGACCTGGCTCGCAGTTCTCCATTTTAGTTCATCCCAAAGGTGTTTGATGGGGTGGAGGTCAGGGCTCTGTGTGGGACACTTTTTTTCACACCAAACTCATCCAACCATGTCTTTATGGACCTTTGTGCATATGGGCACAGTCAGGCTGGAATAGAAAAGGGCCACGCTGTTCCCCCTGTTTCCAGTTGCAAGCAAAAGGGGTCTAGCCCATCCCTTGATAAAAAGCCCCATGCCATTATCCATCCTCCACGAAGACTTTACAGTTGGGACAGACAGGTACCATTCTCCTGGTATCTGCCAAACCTAGACTTGCCCATCAGACTGCCAAACAGAGAACCGTGATTCGTCACTCCAAAGAACACGTCTCCTCTGCTCTAGAGTCCAGTGGTTGGCCTGCTTTACACCACTCCATTCAATGCTTTGCATTGTACTTGATGCAAGGCTTTCTTTCAGCTTCATGGCCACGGAAACCCATTCCATGAAGCTCCCGCTGCACAGTTTTTGTGCTGATATTAATGTCAGTGGAAGTTCGGTACTCTTTAGGTGTGGAATCAGCAGAGCGTTGGTGACTTTTAAGCAGTATATGCCTCAGCACTCCGTGACCCCACTCTGTGACTGTGTGTGGTCTTCCGCTTCCTGGCTGCGTCACTGCTGTTCCTAAATGCTTCCACTTTTCAATAATACCATTAACAGATGCCCTTGGAGTATCTAGCAGGAATGACATTTCACGAACTGGCTTATTGCAAAGGTGGCATTCTATCACAATGACACGCTCTAATTCACCAAGCTCTTCAGAAGGACACACTTTTTATTCAGCAAAGATGCATTACATTGTTCAAAAGTGACTGAAAAGACTTGCATCCCAATTCGCATACTTAAACTACTCCCTAAAAGTATGTACTCTTTTTGTGAAGAAAAAGTACATACTTTTGAGTATGTAGCACAAGAGTAGGCAAGCTTTGGGACATACTACTTCGTCATCTTTAACGGACAGCTCTGTCGCTTGGTTACGTGCATCCTGTCACCATTTAAACTGCCCTGTCAATCATCTTGTCACAGTTAAAACCTTCCACATTCAATTTCATTTCCTACCGCATCGGAGAGAAATGTTATAGTACATTGATCTGCCAGTCGTCTTTCATGCGGAGACTCTCCTCATGCATTTGCAATTTGAATATAATGATGCATTTAAAACGTATCATTACAGAAGTTCACAATGCTGCTGCAGATTAAATTTAATGTGGATAATAGTAAATAAATATCTTTTCGTCAGGTTAGATACTGATAATGAATCACTCAAACCCCTTTATCTAAACCTCTCTACTTAACTGTCGGACTCTCACATGCTCCATGTCTGTAGTTTTTTAACACTTTTTACTCATGTTTGTAGTTATAATCGAATCCTCGTCCAACGCGCAATGGGTTGTGGGCAATATTAGCCATCAGAGTGTGCATCGATCTGCACTTCGGATTCTGACCATAGTAGACCATCTGGGTTATCTTTGCAATACTCATTTCATCATACTACGATTTGGGATGTACTAATTCTATTTTCGAATATTATTTAGGAAGGATAGTATACAAATTGGGACGCACCATTTGATATATATATCATATAAATGTTCTTTTGAACTTCCTATTCATCAAAAAATCTTTAAATGAGTATCATGTATCATCCACAAAATAATATGAAGCAGCACAACTGTTTTCAACATTGATAATAATAAGACTCTTAAGATTCTTGAGCAGCAAATCATCCTATTAGAATGATTTCTGAAGAATCATGTGACACTGAAGACTGGAGTAATGATGCTGAAAGTTCAGCTTTGATCACAGGAATAAATTCGATTTTAAGCATTAAGAATTGCACTGCTAATGTAGCTCATGTACAATTATGATATCAAATGAGAATAGCATGGTGCTGTGATAAATAATATGATTAACATAGTTGTGTGGTACTCTACACCCATATTCAACACTAATAATGCTTGTAATAATATTAATAATAATACTACTAATACTACAATGGTACATGCCTAAAAAATTCCACTGACTAGCTTTAAATTTGAGACATAACAAGAAATAAACTGGTACTACAGACTGACATGTACGACCTCTCTGTGTCTCTCAGGTGTTTTTATGGAGCGACCTCATAATCTACACAGCACTGCTGATTTCACAAGCTCTACCTCAGGGAACCATCCCACAATTCCCTCAAACCAGTCCAAACCAGCATTCAACAGCACCGCACAGATGCTCGCAGGTTTGTTTGTCTGCTCTGCTGGGAGGAACGGGTGGAAAAACACTGACACCTGTTTTATCAAAACTTAATCAGTCTTTGATGCATTCCCTGCTGGAAAAAACAGGTCATTTCAGAAAATGGTTGTAAAGCTGGTAAATCGATGTCAGAAAATGGGTTAATCAGCTCACCTGGGTCTCCACCAGCTTAGTTAAGGTGCTTTACTAGCTCTAACCAGGTTAGCCAAGATGGACACAGGTTTGCAAAATGTTTTTGGCCAGCACCCCCTATCCATTATCCAGGTCCAAACGCTCCCATCAAATAAAATATATTATTGTCTTCACAATGGTTTTACGTCCTGTCTATACTTTAATGTGTCCAGGCCAGTGCATACAGTGGCTGCAGTAATTGATTGAGAATATTTCACTTTGAATTGTCCCCTTACCAGTCGTAAAAAAAAACATTTTGGACGACCCTGTCATTGGCAACATATTCTTATAAAACATCACTGTTTTTACGAGGCACACACAGCTCTCACATAAAATGTAAATAAATGCACCACATTGCTGATATACATCCACTGACAAGCTGGGGCCATTTTAATTGGTTTATTAACCCCTTACCGCACACCCCTCATTCTGGCAAGTGGGGCATAAATGTATGTATGTACCCAAAATAAAAAGGTTGCTGTTCATAAGTCATCCTGAATAGACACATAAGCAATCACTTGAGAGTTTACAGTTCAAGACTTTTATTAAAGCTGCAGTCCGTAACTTTTTTGGGTTAAAAATTATCCAAAATACATTTACAAGTACATAACCAGCCAGTGTCCAAAACGATCTCCTTACCTTAGCCCGATCACAATGGTAAGCTTGTAATAATGTGTTATAATTTGAGTGGTACTGGTAAATTCGAGCAAATCTTTGCGTCATTACGTCACGTCTGTATACATAAATAAGAAGTCTGGCCAATAGGCTATCGCCTGTGTGGATGCTGCAGGTGGCGGATCATTTATAGCCTTTTCTCACAGCAGCTGGAATAGTTAAACATATCATTTTCATGGTGGATTGTAATCCAGAAAGGTCCAAATGACAATCATCAGTGACAACGTCTCGGTTACGGATGTAACCCTCGTTCCCTGAGGGAACGGAGACGTAACGTTAGTGACTAACGAATGGGGGTTTCGCTTAGAAGCCTATCAACTTCGAGTTTAGAGAAAACGCCCAATGGCGTGCCAATGCCATGGGCATGCGGAATTTGCATACGTAACTCCGCCTCACTGCGTGAGTATATAAGGAAGTACGAGGCAATATCGCATTATGTTACCTGCTTGAGGAGCCAAGACTGAACTCCTGCGTTCCAGGTAGCACAGCTGATGTGGCAAGGGGACGTTACGTCTCCGTTCCCTCCTCAGGGAACGAGGGTTACATCCGTAACCGAGACGTTCCCTTTCGTTCAGTCACTACGACGTAACGTTAGTGACTAACGAATGGGGGTCCCAATATAATCCCGCCACTCAGCTGTCTTCCAGCGCCCTGCGTAAGTGTGAGTACCCTGTCGTAAGACTAATACGGACGAAGGACTCCCACTTAACACAGGAATACCAAGGTACACTGGGAAGCATATCCCAGTGAGGGAATGCCAAAATGCCTACCCGTGGGGAGGACTTAAGACACATATGACCCGCTAAGGGCTGGATATGGAAGATCTCTAGGGTACCAGCCGAAGGTGGATTTTTAACCCTAGGGGTGGCGGGGACACGCCAAGGGAAGAAACCCGCTCACTGCGGAGACTTACGGTGAAATACACATGTGGGGGTCGCCGGAGGGAACCATGCACATGGGGCACCTGGCCGGACATGAGGGTCTGGGCTCGAAAGGGCAGACTGGACTGATGTCAGCGTCGACAGTGCTGGAGGAGCTCAGGGCTCTCGGGGAGCTCACCTGAGGAAATATCGCACGTATCCAGTCCGTGGAGTGGAGTGGCGAGCAAGCGAAGACACCTGAGCCTGGCCCATCACCGGCCCCTCGGGGGGGCGAGTACATAGTCGGACACTGGCTCCACTCGGAGATTGTAGAATCTGGCGAATGTGATGGGTGTCGCCTAGCCTGCAGCTCTGCAGATGTCTGCTAGCGAGGCGCCATGCGCTAGAGCCCAAGAGGAGGCCACACTCCGGGTGGAGTGTGCCTTCACACCAAGGGGACATGGTCGGCCTTGCTGCTGGTAAGCCAAAGCAATGGTGTCCACTATCCAGTGAGACAGCCTTTGCTTTGAGAGAGCACTTCCCTTCCGCTCTCCACCATAACAGACAAAGAGCTGGTCTGAGGTCCTGAAACACTGCGTCATGTCTACGTAGGCACGGAGGGCGCGTACTGGACAGAGCAATGCCAAGGCTGGGTCTGCCTCCTCCAAAGGCAGCGCTTGCAGGTTCACCACCTGGTCCTTAAACGGAGTGGTGGGAACCTTGGGCACATATCCAGGCCGGGGTCTTAGGATCACGTGAGAGTTAGCCGGCCCGAATTCCAGGCACGCTTCGTCAACCGAAAATGCCTGCAGGTCCCCGACCCTCTTAACTGAGGCCAATGCGGTCAGCAGAGCCGTCTTCATAGACAGGAACTTAATATCAACCGACCGCAAAGGCGCAAAGGCCCAAGAGGGTACGAGAGGAGAGCGAGGAGGATTCAGTCTCCTGGCTCCCCTCAGGAACCTGATGACCAGGTCGTGCTGACTTACCTTTTTGTTCTCCAAGAGATCGTGGTGGGCAGATATTGCAGCCACATATACTTTGAGGGTGGAGGGAGACAGCCTTCGCTCCAGCCCCTCTAGGAGAAACTCAAGCACGGACCCGATCGGGCATTTCCAGGGGTCTTCTTGGCGGGAAGAGCACCAGGTGACGAAGAGGTTCCACTTCAACGCATAGGCATGCCGAGTGGACTCTGCCCTAGCGGAAGTGATGGTGGCGACCACCGTAGGTGGTAGGCCACTCAAACCTGCCGCGTCCCGTCTAGGAGCCACACGTGGAGGCTCCAGAGGTCGGGACGTGGGTGCCAAAGGGTGCCCCGTCTCTGAGTAAGGAGGTCCGGTCTCAGAGGAATAGGTCAGGGAGGGGCTGTCGCAAGGAGTACGAGTTCGGGGAACCAGGTCCGGCCGTGCCAGTACGGGGCGACTAAAAGGACCTGCTCCTTGTCCTCCCTGATCTTGCACAGGAGCTGTGCGAGTAGGCTCACTGGGGGGAACGCATATTTGCGTAGGCCTCGCGGCCAGCTGTGCGCCAGTGCATCCGTGCCGAGCGTGCCCTCGGTCAGGGAATGATACAGGCTGCAGTGGGAAGAGTCGAGGGAGGCAAACAGATCTACCTGTGCGTCGCCGAACTGTTCCCAAATCAGCTGAACCGTCCGGGGAAGGAGTCTCCATTCTCCCGGGAGAGGCTGAAACCGCGAGAGCTCGTCGGCTGCGTGGTTCAGGACTCCCGGAATATGGACAGCACGAAGGGACCTCAGGCGCTTCTGACTCCATAGAATGAGATGGCGGGCGAGTTGAGACTTACGGCGGGAGCGTAGACCGCCCTGGTGGTTGATGTACGCTACTACGGCCGTGTTGTTTGTCCGGACAAGTACATGTTGGTCCCTCAGCAGCGCTCGGAAGCGGTGCAGGGCGAAACGTACTGCCAGCAACTCGAGGCAATTGACATGCAGGAGGCGCTGGGGTCCTGTCCAGGAGCCCGCGGCTGCTTGTCCATTGCACATGGCACCCCAGCCCGTGGCAGAGGCATCCGTCGATACGACAACATGCCTGGACACTCGTTCTAAGGGCACACCGGCCCGGAGAAAACTGAGGCACGGGGTGAGCGTCTGTAGGCAGGCCCGAGTCACTTGGATCCGGAGCGTGCCAGACTGCCATGCCCATCTCGGGACTCGATCGCGAAGCCAGTGCTGAAGCGGTCTCATATGAAGCAATCCGAGCGGCGTTACCGCGGCTGCAGATGCCATATGCCCCAGGAGCCTCTGAAATAGTTTCAGTGGAACCGCACTCTTGCTCTCGATTTGACGGAGGCAAGTCAGCAGAGACTGCGCGCGCTCGCTCGAAAGCTGCGCGTACATGGCGACCGAGTCGATGTCCATACCGAGAAAAGAGATCCTCTGCGCTGGGCAGAGTTTGCTCTTCTCCCAGTTGACCCGAAGGCCCAGACGGGCTAGGTGATGGAGCACCCGATCTCTGTGTCCGCAAACCTGCTCCCGAGAGTGGCCCAGTATGAGCCAGTCATCGAGATAGTTCAGGATGCGAACCCCGTGCTGCCGAAGGGGCGCAAGGGCTGCCTCAGCAATCTTCGTAAAGACGCGAGGGGACAGAGATAGCCCGAATGGGAGGACCGCGTACTGATATGCCCTCCCCTCGAAAGCAAACCGTAGGAACGGTCTGTGTCGAGGAAGGATGGAGACATGAAAGTAGGCGTCCTTCAGGTCGATCGCTGCAAACCAATCGTGAGGACGAACGCATTCGAAAAAGCGTTTCGCAGTCAACATCTTGAACGGAAGCCGGTGAAGGGATCGGTTCAAGATGCGAGGGTCCAGGATTGGCCGTAACCCACCGGTTTTCTTGGGTACAATGAAGTAGGGGCTGTAGAACCCCGACTCCATCTCGGCTGGAGGGACAGGCTCAAACGCACCCTTCGCCAGCAGGGTGGCAATCTCCGCACGCATGACGGGGGCATGGGCCCCGGTCACGGTATAGCGGACTCCCCTGAAGCGGGGAGGAGCCTGCGCGAACTGAATCGCGTAGCCGCGCCTGACGGTCCGCGCGACCCAGCGGGACAGCCCCGGAAGCTGAAGCCAGGCTTCCAGGAACTGCACCAACGGGGTCATACGGACGGTCGACGTACCCAGGGTGGGGCAGCGAGGCAGCGTTACCGGCCCGGACAGGGGAGGCTGTTGGGCGTCCCGGGGTCGGGGCACGGTTAACGGCTGCGTCCTGACAGAGGAGACCAGGGAAGGACGCACGTTCCACTGGGGTCTGCTCTGCCAGGGGGCTGGCGACAGAGAGGGATGCGAGTGGCGAGACCCGAGGGTGGCGCGCACTGTCATCACCGGTCTCTGGGTCCTCAGAGACAGGAACATGAGTTCTTTCCCAAGCGCTGCTGGAAGGATTTTCCCCCGGCCCTCCACCGGGGGAAGGAGAGGCCCTGCTACCATCCCCTGGGAAGAACTGGAACCCATCTCTGAGTTGTCCACCTCCAGCCTGGCGTCTAACCAGTCTGGGGAGCGGACTGGGCGACATCCTCAACCACCTCCACGGCACGGCCCAGGTGAAGGCTGCTGCTGGGGCCGGGCGGGAAGAGGGAGGGCGCCCTCGGCGGCGAGCGAACTGAGGCGACTGAGCCGGCGGCTGGTGCAGCAGCTGGCCGCCGGGGCAGTACGTGTTACAGCCTCAGTCTGCTCTGGGGCGGCCGAGAACTGTTGGGCGCAGTTCCCAGCCGCGCCGCCGAAGAGGCCAGCCTGGGATATGGGTGAGTTGAGGGGGCGGGCCCACTCAACGTCCTCCACATCACCAGGTAAGGCCAGGTGTTCTCCCGGACCACAGCTGTGGACATCGCCCGACCCAGGGAGCGTGTGGCCACCTTCACAGATTAGCGACAAAGAGGCAAATCTTACGGACTGTAGCTTTAATGTGGAAATATTTCAGCTCAAACATAAAAACAAAAGTGAAAAAAATATATTTTTTAAATGTATAAAAAATATATAAAAATATGATGTGTCTGTGCTGTAGAAACTTAGAGACACAACGTAGCAGAAGCTACAAGTCTGTTCAAGCTTCATTTCAAATCTGAGGATGATATCTCTAAAACTATGAATTTTATGAAACATTTTCTAAGACCATATCATGTGAGTTTTTAGAGAAGGCTGATAAGATCCTAATACAATATTTTATTGCCCTGTAAACACCCATTTGCAGTCTATTGTCTGGCGAGGAGAACTGTCCCATTCATGTTTGTATTGTTCTCACTCGAAGAACCTTTCACACCTCTGCCGTTAAGAGACTTAAACATTATTCTTTTATTATTATTCTTTTGTTTGTATTCAGCCATTATTAGCCTTTATTCTGGCATTACATAGCTTGCCCATCTACACTACTTTCATCCCACTATACGTTAAGTCTTTCTAGAAAACAAAAAAAGAGTATTCTTGTGACCTTATGTGAATTCTTTTAACAAATTCGTTTTTTTTAATAGAATAGCTCCTGCTACAATTAGCATCAAGCTGCATAACACAATTTAAGATTAATATTACGCGTTTACTCAGAACTCACTTTAAACCAATATTGCGTGTTTGTATTAACTAATCTAATAATCTATTAAAATCCAAATTAACTTTTTGTGTCTGTCTATTAGTTTTGAGGTCATAAATGCTAGTGCACTCCTTAACATTGACAAAATTATGTTTTAGCAGAAATACAGTATATGCTAAACATAATGAAGACCCATTCCCATCCCAATGTCCAATTCCGCCAATTCTTCACAAAAAAAAACCCATTACTTTAGACCTCATTTGGGGTTGTTGTGAATTTTTTTTTTTTTATGTTTTTGAAAGAAGTCTCTTATAAAATTCTGCAGGTGGTCTCCTAACTGTCTATGTGTTTAAACTGGAAATGGGCTCTGCGGTTCCTCTATATCGCTATTCACTAAGTGCCAGTGTACCTGCACCCTGGCAAGCATCATCAGCCGGGCACGGGGAAGTGCCATTCTTTCAGGTCTGTATGGCCACACACATTCACTCAGACACAAATAAACACCAGGACTGCGTGCCATTCACAAGAGAATTGAGAATGCCTTTAAATTCCAGTTCTGTTCCTGAATTAGAGTTTCATTTGAATTAAAGCAAATAGGGTGCGCAATTGTATTCATAGACAATTAATTCATTGTCATTCATATAGAAAATAAATATAATTTGACTTTAAAAGCAAGTTCAAAATATGAATAAATAGTATCTAAATTTGAGATACTTCAGTAGCTATTTATTCATATTTTGAATTAGCTTTTTTATATTTTCAGTTTTCATTTTAAGTTTTAGTGCTTTTGTCATTATTATTAGGGGCCAAGCACTGAATGCACCCTATGACGTACTTTTCCATCATTAAATTTTTTCCGCCATTTTCAATTTTATGAAAAACTCTACCTAGACCCTTTCTGCGATTTTCACGAAAATCGATCAGATAATCCTCAGACCATGGCAACAAAAAGTAATGGAATTCATGTTGATATAATTGAACTTGCGAACGATTTTGACAAAGAGTACACCAAATTGGACGTGAGGCTATATCTCACAATGCTTTAGCACGTTCAGACCAAACTTGGTGTTCATTATGACAACCATGACTGGAGGGGTACCTGCACAGTTTCGGCGCAGCGCCCCCTGGTGGCCAGGAAATATGAAAAATTGCTATTTTTGCTTAGAACTTCTAGGGACGTATTACAGAAACTTTCAATATAGGTCTAAACTTAAGATATGATAAGTTAATTTAGGATTTTTCACAATTTCGTATTACAGAAGCAAATCTTAACTTGATTTAGGATTCTTATCCTATCTTACAAAATCTCATCTTATCTCTTGTTGGGAAATCTTAAACTGCTCCATCGAGTTTGGCAATCAACTATCAGGTCTGTTATCAAGCAACCAACAATTGCGCAAACTGTTTGAGGTAAACCTAAAATCAAAATGGAGAAACAACGGCATGCTTTTAATTTCAGTGCGGCAGTGATTGAAATTTTGATAAGCTCCGTTGAAAAGTTAAAGCCTGTTTTATTAATCGCCTTTTGCAAAAAAATCCTACAAAAAACAACCTAAGGCGTTAGTCACTTGAAGAATGACTGGTAATGCTCCGTGACGGCTCGTTGGCCTCTGTAATGTTGCAATTCGTCAACTCGCTGCAAAATCATGTGTCATGGGAGTTATTCATTACGAGTTTTTTATCATCGAAGCACAGCGCATCCTCTGGGTCCTCCAAAAGTCTCTCCACCATCAAACGTCGCTGCTCTTTTCCTTGTATAATCAATAAATGTACGCCATTCTCGAAAAAGGCTTTTTGTACTGTGATTTTTACTGTTGGAGTTCAAAAAGGTTTGAAGTTAGGACACCAGTGGGGTTGTCCTAAAGTTAAGACAGCTTTTGGGATTTTTTGTCGAGATGAGATAAAATGATGCACTTAAGAAATTTCATTCTGTAATAGCTTTTGTCCTAAATGCGGTCCTACTTGAAATTGCCATGGTTACCAAACAGATAAGTTTCTGTAATACGCCCCCTGAAAAGGTTGACCAAAATTCAAGACTGCTCTCTTTAGAGTCGAGGCGGCATGCCGAGTTGAACAATATCTAATTTGATCATTTCAGCCATTTTAGGCGTGTGAATTTTGTCGTAAAAAGCGTATCATTAGTGTATCATTACGAAACTCGGTATGTGTTTTCAGCATGATGCATTGAAGGTACTCAAAAAGATTTAGGGTAGCACCACCTTGTGGTCAAGATTATAACGAAATATAAAAAAATGCTTTTAATTTATTTTGCTTATTTTATTGAAACTGGTCTTGATAGATTCCTTACCGAGAACAATGATACCAATGCCATAGTCGATCGAACTTGCTGTCTTCCATTTTGAATTTCCTTGAAAACCTACCTTGTCAAACTCCTCCTACAAAGGGTGCGTCTCAATCAGCTCCCTGGTTCAGTGGTCAGGGCACTGATCAGGGAATCAGTCAATGGGCTGACTCCCTGATCAGTGCCCTTACTACTCACGCACACACAGTTGGTCTGATTTTCACTAAATTTGAGTCATATCAATGCCAGCAAAAAGTAATGGATTTAGTGTTGATATGCCATATAAACCATTATAGTTTAACACAAAGTTGATGGCCTGATGCCAAAGTGACTCCAAGGCTGTATCTCTGCAAAGCTTTGTGTGCGTCATTGTCACCCCACACTGACCACATCACATCAATTTGGACACAGCGCCACCTATTGATCGGAAGTGATAAGCAATTAAGTCGTTACTAGTGATTCTATTTAAGATTTTTCAGCCATTTTGACTAAAATCCTCTAAAATGTTTTTAATTATTAATTGTTGCAGTTGGTCTGATGCTACCAGCCATGCTTGCATAACTCATCATGTCTCTTTTGTGCTTGGCCCTTAATTGCTTAATTTGCATATTTTTTGTTTTACATTTATATCTTAAAGCTTCAATTTATTAAAGTTTTTCATCTATTATTCAATTTTATGTATATTTCAATTAATTAAAATTATTTTTATTATTACATTACATTTTATTACATTATTTTTAATTTTAGTTTTTAATTAACAATAACACTGTACATGGACTTTAGTTAAAATATTTACCAGAAACATTAGATGCTTTTAATAAGCAGTGTTTGAAACCCATTTAACTTTGTATTTATACCAATTTATTTTATATTATATTTCATTATAACATTCATTTTACTGACATTTAACTAATTTACGTAATTTAAACACAGATTAAAATTTTGATGTCAATATTTTTATTTAAAATTTTGTGGTGTACAAAATGTGGTGAAAACCTTTTATGGGTTTATTAAATATTTTGACAGTATTGAAATAGGTCTGGTTGAGAAAAATATAAACGGAATAATTCGTGGAATTAATAATGTAAGTAATAATATTTTGCCTAGTGTTTAAAGGCCTGTTCACACCAAGAACGATAGCAATAAAGATAATTATAACCAAATCTATATTAGCGTCCACACCTAAGTGATTCCAATGATATCGTTGCTTTGTGCTGTTATAGTTCGTGCGGACACTGCTGTTCTTGTATTTGTAGAACTATATCTTAATAGTTATTGTCCTTGGTGTGAACGGGCATTTCTCTGTTCTGCAACTGTTGATTTTCTCTGAATTGCAGTTCAGTAAATTCCTCTTTCTGTCATTCCAGTTCAACATCCTGTGAGCCATGGTCAATTCAATTTATATTTACACGAATTAATGGGGAAAAAAGCCAATTCTTTGTTTTTGCCTTACTCTGGCATTTACACACAGAGGCTTGCATGACTGCCAGTTGAATATTCTCCATTAAGCAAAGAAAAGGAAACAATGGTCTATTCGAGCACAAACAGTTGTTTCGGAAGACAGTTGTGACAAGCCATTTTCTTGAAAACATAATTATGATTGGCAAATGTGTTTATCACATTGCTTAATGCTTACACTACACAGACAAAAACCATTACCGCCTGTTTGCTAATGCCTCAGTGAATGTACACAATCTATTGCAACACCTCAGAATTCTATCATCCTCGGAGGAATTTGTGCAGCGAAATATCTGTGGCGTGTGTTCGCATCACCTCAGCACACTTCAATTGCCCTTATAGCCCCATTCCATCTGAGCTGACAAACACTGATCGATGTGTTGTCACGGTAACAGGCCTACAGCAGTCCCCATAGCAACTTCAGCACGCGGATGACCGTGTGTGTGTCTCACGCCTATCACCCCCGCCCTCGCTGGATGCTTACACTGCGGTCATGTGACGGCAGCCGTCGCTGGAGATCAGAGTTTGAGTTCTACGTGGCTTCGCTTGAGCAGCAACACAGCAGGCGAGTGTGAGGGGGGACACGTGATGTTCACAGATGAGCCATGACTGATTGAAATCATGTTTATTGCTTCTCAACTGTGCAATATTTAACCCTGTATGCCTCAGTGCCCCATTTGAAGAAATCAAAGTGCCTGAAAATGATCCGGGATAATGATAATCCAGTAATTAATCTCCTGTTTGTGTATATTTTTGACAGGAAGCTGTATTTTGCCCAACACACCATCAGCCCTTACCCCAGTCGTGTGTGTGAGGGGCCGCCGGGGTGTGTGTTCAGCTCCGGGCCTGATGGACCCACTCAGGGCAGCTTCTACGCTCCACTTCCTGCTGGTACATGCACAGTTTTAAATGTATTTGAAGTAGTGCATATCATTTAAGGTTGTGGTAGAACATCCCCTTGTGAAAAAGTAGTGCGCTTAACTTTATTGAATGTGAACTGTTTTTCTTATCACACTTATGCATACTTTTAAAAAGTGCACTTTGAAATAATGTCTTACCTTAAAGTACATTTTAAATCATGTTTTATTAATCTTTTGTCATGCTTTAAGAAGTACACTTATTTTGATGTGTTGATCAGCATACTAAAGCACATGTACTGTAATACACAGGATTATAATTGTAACTGTAGTTTGTTATATGCAGTTTTGGGGAAAGTCACATTTAAAAGAAATGCGTTTCAGTATTGCGTTATTCCCTAAAAAGTAACTGATTTGCGTTACTTAGTTACTTTTATGGGAAGTAATGTGTTACGTTACTTTTGCCTTACAGTATTGCATTATTCCCTAAAAAGTAACTGATTTGCGTTACTTAGTTTAGTTTATAGAATGTACTGTTACGTTACTTTTCCTTTACAGTATTGTGTTACTCCCTAAAAAGTAACTGATTTGCGTTACTTAGTTTATTTTATGGAATGTAATGTTACGTTACTTTTGCTTTACAGTATTGTGTTACTCCCTAAAAAGTAAATGATTTGCGTTACTTAGTTTCTTTTATGGAAAGTAATGTGTTACATTACTTTTGCGTTACAGTATTGTGTTACTCCCTAATAAGTAACTGATTTGCGTTACTTAGTTTAGTTTATGGAATGTAATGTTACGTTACTTTTGCTTTACAGTATTGTGTTACTCCCTAAAAAGTAACTGATTTGCGTTACTTAGTTTCTTTTATGGAAAGTAATGTGTTACGTTACTTTTGCGTTACAGTATTGTGTTACTCCCTAATAATTAACTGATTTGCGTTACTTAGTTTCTTTTATGGAAAGTAATGTGTTATATTACTTTTGCGTTACAGTATTGTGTTACTCCCTAAAAAGTAACTGATTTCCGTTACTTAGTTTCTTTTATGGAAAGTAATGTGTTACGTTACTTTTGCGTCACAGTATTGTGTTACTCCCTAATAAGTAACTGATTTGCGTTACTTAGTTTAGTTTATGGAATGTAATGTTACGTTACTTTTGCTTTACAGTATTGTGTTACTCCCTAAAAAGTAACTGATTTGCGTTATTTAGTTACTTTTATGGAAAGTAATGAGTTACTTTACTTTTGCTTTACAGTATTGTGTTACTCCCTAAAAAGTAACTGATTTGCGTTATTTAGTTACTTTTATGGAATGTAATGTTACGTTACTTTTGCTTTACAGTATTGTTATTCCCTAAAAAGTAACTGATTTGCCTTACTTAGTTACTTTTATGGAAAGTAATGTTACATTACTTTTACGTTACAGTATTGCGTTATTCCCTAAAAAGTAACTAATTTGTGTTACTTTTATGGAAAGTAATGAGTTACGTTACTTTTGCCTTACAGTATTGCGTTATTCCCTAAAAAGTAACTAATTTGTGTTACTTAGTTACTTTTATGGAAAGTAATGAATTACGTTACTTTTGCCTTACAATATTGCGTTATTCCCTAAAAAAATTATTTCATAAGCGAAATGAATAAGCCTCAGGCCAAAGGAAATGCAAATTCATGCTTGTACTTTAGAGGCAGCTCAAACAAACACTTCAGCAATAAAAAAAGAAACACAAATGTGATGTTTATTTAAGTCATTTTTGCTAATTGGTATGGTTGAATTGGATCATCGAAAGACAGCAGCACAGACATTGGAGAAAATATTGAAGTGAGATTAAATACAATAACCCCCGGTTTCACAGACAATGCTTAAGCTAATCCTAGACTAAAATGCATGTTTGAGCTGTTTTAACTGAAAGAATCTTGCACTGACAAATCTTAAAATATGTCAGTGGCATTGTTTTGTCTCAAGATGCACACCAGTAATGTTTTTTTCTTGGGCACGTTTATAAAAGTTACTTAAATGTCCTAATTGAACTAAGGCCTAATCCTGGTTTAGTCTAAGCCCTGTCTGTGAAACCGGGCCTAAGTATATTTGTGTTATTTAACGTATTTAATTACTGCAGGTTTGCGTCATGTTCTGAGTTTGCATTTCTCTTTTTCTAATCATTTTTAGGAATACTGAATATTTTGTGCAAGTGAGATGAATAAAGTAAACTACAATAGATATCATGTTCACACACAGCGCCTCCGCACTTATTCACAATTACTCTCAACATGGGGACAGAAAAGCTGTCAGTCAATACATGGGAAAACAAAGTAACTTGCGTTACTTATTAGAATAAGTTACTCAGATATTTTGTTGCGAATCAAATATCTGATTACGTAACTTGCGTTACTTGTAATGCTTTACCTCCAACACTAGTTAGATAATATTACATTGTATGACATTCATTTATATTCTTTTATATTCTTGAAATGTACTAAATTGCTACTTCATCATTTAAATACATGACATACAAGTTTCAAAAGAAATTACATTAAAGTATATTTTAGGTTACCATAAATGTTTATCAGTGCATTCAGCAACCATATTTCAAAGACAGAAGTAATTATTAAATTACTAAAGATGTACTTAAGGCCTACATGAGTGGGTTAAAAAAACACTCTTAGTTCAACTAATTACATTTAATATACATTTTAACTAAAATAAATGTTTATTTCATTGTAATTAGCTTGCAATTAAGTGTTTGAAAGCATTACATTCAGTTTGAATTTAAGTGTATTCTTTTAAAGTATATTATTTCTGCAGTAAAAACTCTTTTTAAAAGAATGCTAAAGTGTACTTCTATTTCACAAGGGTCTACACATGAGTGATATTGTATCTTAAAAATATCTACAACTGAGATCTGTTTAAACTTTATGATACATAGTTGATAAACAGATAGCAGATTTAAAATGTACTGTTTTTTGCAAAAATATTGGGTTCTCAAAAAAGACAAGAAAAAAGAAAAGTAGATTTCGTTTCTGTGACAGAATCAGTATTCATTCGATATTCCCCAAACTTCTGCACCAGATGCTGGATACTTTTCTTTTATGACAATTTGCTATCTGGACTTTCTTTGCTAAGCATTTTCTATATCTGATCAGCTCCTACCCAGATTAAGATCTCCAGGACTTCAGGCTTTAACCCCTGCGGTGGAGGTGAATGTGGGAAACCAGCAGTGCGCCCTCTAGTGGACACCGGAGCCATGGTGTTTGTGGTGTTCGGCATACTGGGGGTCAACCGCACTCAGCGCTCAGACAACCATGTTATTGGAGACCTGGTAAGACAGAATAAATCAATTTTCACTATTTAAAAAAAAAACTCAATTTGTGAAAATGTTTGAGAATAATCATACTCAACATAAAAAATGGCTAGTTACTTATGTTTAAATGAAAAACCCCTGATTTTAATGTAGTCTCAGTTTGTACATTGTGCATTGATTATTTTCCTTTGAAGCTGATTTATGTATTATTAATTGAATTATTAATTTAATGATTATTGACGTTCCTCCCCCTCAAAGGGCAGTGTGATCTATGATCCTGACTTTGATGTTTTTAATGAGATCGGGCACTTATGCAAGCTGTGCAAAGCCATCAGTGCCAATACCAAGCTGGTGAAACCTGGTGGAGCTCAGTGTTTGCCATCAGGTGAGGGAGAATCATCCACAAGTTCTTCTCAAATGGCCTTTCAATCGCTCACAGTTTTACCACGTCCTGTTTCTTTCTTTCAGGTAATAGCCTCACATCCATTCTGCCCTTGCTTCACCCGGAGTGTCACTCTCTTCCTGAGCCCAACCTCTTGCCTGGCCAGCTATCCCATGGTGCCGTGGGCATGCAGGGGGGTAGAGTGCACTGGATCTCTATGGCTTTTGAATCAGTGAGTTCACTACTGCATTTCAATAGTCCACACAAAAATGTTGTTGAGTCATATAGACTACTTTCATGGTGCTTTTTGCCCTTTTAAGCTACGTTCACACTGCAAGCCTTAGTGCTCAATTCGGATTTATTGCTCAGATCAGATTTTTTTTGTATAACTCACATACACTATATTGCCAAAAGTATTGGGACACCCCTATAAATCAATGATTTCGGGTCTTCCAATCACTTCCATGGCCACAGGTGTATAAAATCAAGCACATAGGCATGCAGACATTTCTACAAACATTTGTGAAAGAATGGGTCACTCTCAGGAGCTCAGTGAATTCAAGCGTGGTACTGTGATAGGTTGCCACTTGTGCAATAAGTCCATTCATGAAATGTTCTCACTACTAAATCTTCCATGGTCAACTGTTGTAAACAGTTAACAAAGTGCAATTGGGAACAACAGCAACTCAAGTGGTAGGCCACGTAAAATCAAAGAGCGGAGTCAGCGCATGTAGAGTCAATAGCTACAGACCTTCATGTGGCCTTCAGATTAGCTCAAGAACAGTGTGTAGAGAGCTTCATGGAATGGGTTTCCAGGGCCGAGCAGCTGAATCCAAGCTTTACATCACCAAGTACAATGCAAAGGGTCGGATGCAATGGTGTAAAGCACACCGCCACTGGACTCTAGAGCAGTGGAGATGTGTTCTCTGGAGTGAAGAATCATGCTTCTCCGTCTGGCAATCCGATGGACGAGTCTGGGTTTGGCCGTTGCCAGGAGAACGGTACTTGTCTGACTGCATTGTGCCAAGTGTAAAGTTTGGTGGAGGGGGGATTATGGTGTGGGTTGTTTTTCAGGGGTTGGGCTTGGCCCCTTAGTTCCAGTGAAAGGAACTCTTAATGCTTCAGGCATTTTTGATGTTTTGCTTATATGTAGGGCTGTCACTGTAATACTTATTCTATTCTATACTTATATTATTATACCTTCACTGACCGCCTTTTGCAACTGTCTTGATAACTTTGGGTATGTATCTTTGAAGTTGCTCCCATGAGCACAAAATTGTGACGAATGTCTATCTAGGGTGATATAAAAGTTTAATGAATTCCAATATGACTGTTCAGTCTGATGTCGCATTGCAAAACATCTGATCTGTATCGGATTTAGGACCACATATGAAAGTGGCACAAATCAGAATGGAAAAACGATCAGATTCCATGTGGTTTGTGACAAAAACAGATCACATATGAGCAAAAAAAATTGGATTTAGGCCACATTTACCTGCAGTCTGAATGTAGTGTGACAGCCAGTGTTGGGGAAAGTTACTTTTAAAGGTAATGCATTACAATATTGTAACTCCCTAAAAAAGCATCCCCTGGAAAGTAATGTGTTTTGTTACTTGTGTTTTACATTTTTTCACTTGGACTCGCTCGCATCACGCTTTAATTCAATGAAGACTAAGATGATGAGAATAACTATAATGTTTAATAGATAACTCCAAAATAACAGACGACATACGAAACGGTGTGCTATACACAAACAATACCAGACCACTGAAGAGTGAACTTAAATACATGGTAAATGAGGAAGATAACGATGAACACCTGTGATGATTAAATAAATTACCATGACAACAAAAAGGTGGCCGGAAAACTGAACAAAGGAAGACGTGACCAATGAAAACAAACTGAATGTCCTTGAAAACTAAAAAAAGGGAACATAAATGTGACAGCTCGCTTCCAGGTCTTGCGTGTGTTTTTGAGAAGTTCTGAGAAGTTAATTTTTGCACTAGTGTTTCTGTTTAACGCAGTAATGTATTAAACAACATTCAACAGCCTATATATGACATACACCTTCATTTTCTTTTACAAACACATCTACAATATTATTATATTCTGACCACTTATAATATGTCCTGACTATTCCCACTAGATCTATGCCATACAAAAGATCTCTTAAAGCTACACTGTGTAACTTTTTTAGTCTATTCTTTGCTAAAAACACTTAGTTCTTTCAAAAATATATGTGCTCATTAATGTATATTTACTTCTTTCAAGTAATAAAGTATTCTCGTACGTTTATAATATGCCATTGAAAATACATAAGGTAATGGGATCTAACGGTGGTCGCCATGTTGCCCCTCCATCTTGAAAGTACATTAGCCAAAGAGGGACATACCCGTAAATTCAAGCTTCGCCTTTCGCGTTTTAACCGGCTTTAACACTTGATGGCACTGTACAAAATTCTCTGCCTCGCGCATGTGCGCGTCAACTTGTTCAGACTTGTCTGGTGCATGTGCAGAGAGTTTTCATCTTAGCAGCGTCCAGTAACAGAGTTATACAGAGTTTTCCTGGCTTGTTTATTCCTCAAAAGTCTGTTTTTCCTTGTGTGGTATTTCTGTGCATCAATAACTCCGTAAGTAATAATAGTTATTGTCATTGTAGTTGTGTTTCAGAGTGTGTCATCGCGTAATTCAGTTGATGTCACCTCAGAAGTATTTTTGTGTCAACATACAATAGCGTAATGCTCACCTATTTGAATAATCATTCAGTTATTTTGTTATCAACAATGTTTATTCGTTTATAGAAAATATTTGCTTGTAATGTATGTTGATGGAAATATGTATCAGGTCTGATCGGCATATTAACAATTGTTATACAGAGCGCACTGCAGTGCTAAAGCGGCGCACACACTTTTGTAACCGGACACCGCTTGTTAGCAGCAGCAGCGGCAGCTCCGTTTAGCGCCTATATATGGTACAATAAGTTCTGGTTTACGGTTACATTATACAAATGTAACTTATAATTATAGTTATACAGTTCTTAACTGTGTATGTATATTTACCATCCTTATTTGTTCTCTCACAGAAACCACATTTATGTACATATCCACGCAAACATGTTTATGCCTTGCAATTGGATGACTGAATAAACATTACTATCATCAAAGTTCACTCTGGATTAGCTGCAGTTCTTTCTAGCCGAATAATTTGGCCAGTTGAGTTCCAACCATCCCACTGCGCACAGAATATCCCACAGGCACCGTGTCGAATGTGGACGAGGTCGAACTGGACGCCATGTTAATCTTGGACTAAATCGGCCACCGTAGGAGTTGAAACGAAATCGGAATTGAGAGGAACAGAAACTAAAATTCACTGGATGGTCATATACCTTTTCACCACTAGATGGGGGAAAATATCACACAGTGTAGCTTTAACATTACGGGTTTTATTACCTACTGCGCAACTCTTTTTATTAAAAATTGGAGGAAAAAAAAAAATTTGTCTGTTCCCACCAGAGGTGTTTCTAGCCTTTCATGGAGCACAGGCTCCCCATCAAAATAATGGGTTACACTTTATTCTTAGGTGACGTAGTTACAATGTACTTACTCAAATAAGTACTGAGTAATACTAATGAACTGCATGAACTTACTATAGAGTTAGGGTTAGTTACTTGTAATTATGCTTAATTTAATGTTATAAACGTAGTTTGAGCGACTGAATGGAGCTCAAGCGTAGTTCTGGCAGACCATGGTGACAGCCAGCTATCAGCTGATGCTCGGCTGATATGTAACTCCTCCCACAACCGATTAATCAAGGCATAAGTTCATCCGTACACTCACTTGCTTTAGTCTGTCCCACAGACATGCGCTTACCCATCCTCCATCCCCAGCTCCTCCTTATGCCGGAACATGATCGCTTAGCTGCTTGTCCAAGGAGATATATTTATCTATCCAGCTAGTTTTTGCTCAATATTGTCCAATCTCATTACAGTACTTGTATTACTTCTGCATGGAATTGTGTAACTGTTGCTTATAAAAATTCTGGTTAATTGCTCCGAGGGGTTCAAACCTCAGCGAGGTTTGCACCCTTCAGAGCAAATCCTGCCGCCAAATAACATTCAGAGCATCTACAATAATCTTAATCCTGACAGAACTATAGGAAGTACATGTAGTAACGTGTAACTATGTCACCTTAAAATAAAGTGTTTCCAAAAAATGTTACCATATTGTGGTACTTTTTCAAAATACTGTTTCGGATATAAATTGTCTTTACCTGCAGAATAGAGTCATTCACAAGCTACATGCAATAATTGTAGTACATTTTTAGGTAAATCTTTAGTAAATCTGTAGGTAAATATCAAACTCATTCAGAGCGCTTTTTGTTTTCTGCCTTAGTCTCCTGTTACTATTTTGGTGTGAGAAACTACTGCAAATTAGCGTGTGAGTGAACTGTCCCAATCAAACAGAATTACAATTAAAGTGACAGCAGCCTAATATACCTGAAATAATATTTTTAATATCTAGATGGCAGTTTTTCACCATGGTATCGGTCGAAATTGTGGCCAGCGAAAGTGGCTAGTAACTTTGGAAAACCACTAGTCACAGTGGCTGGTGAGCAAAACATAATTTTAAGCCCTGAAAGTAATCCATTACTTGTTACTTCAAAAAAGTAATCTAATTATGTAATGCATGTTACTTGTAATGCGTTACCCCCAACTAGTGCTTGAAGTGGGAAAAAATATTTGATTTGTAATTGCTCTTGATTCTTGTACTTGGCCTTATGAAAAATTAACACAGTTCTTGCAATTGTTTAGTGATTTTACAGTAATTTGCGCACCACTCATGCAAAATTAACCAATTGGGCTTCAGTCATATTGCGCAGATAATGGGTCCATTTAGTTTGGCTTAAAAACTTGCGATGTAAACAATGAATTAATAGCCTGATTCTATGTTTTGGTGTGGGTGGTCAGAGTACTGGCTACATGTGAGAAATGCTGGTACGCAAGAAAAACGCGAGGGTACGCTACTGATTAAAATATAGAAGTGCCTGTACTGCGTATGAATATTTACGTAACGGCCCACTACAAGCACTGCCCAGCACTTAGTGACAGCATTAATTTCAATACTTGATGTCATACTCCAGGTTATTAAGCATCTTTATGCAACTCTTTCTTCATGTGTCTCTCTGATTCAGACCACCTACAAGGGAAAGTCTTCGTTTCAGACTCACTCTGATTTCCTCCAATGGGAGAGCTTCCTGCAGAAGCAGCTTGCATCACTCCCAGCGTCCTCTGCCTTGAGACGAGGCTTCCAGACCTGCCAACACTGGAAACAGATCTTCATGGAAATTATAGGCAAGAGAGCAAAAAATAGAATGTGGCAAAGACCGAAACCAGCTTTGATAAAAATGGCTCTGCTTGAACAAATGAGCAATTTAAGAGCGATTAGTCTGAGGCGCAGACATCATTAACACAAGTTCTCATTAACCTGACTCTCAACAAATGACAATAATGAATCTGCATTCAGATTCTCTATTTATATTACATTTAACATGGACTGACTCCCTCCCTGAACTCCTCTTTGTGCACTACCCCTTGACTGTAGGTGTAGAGAGCGCCCTCTACAGTCTCCTGCTGTCACTTGCCATCTGCATCGCATCAGTAGCAGTGTTTACTGCACATCCACTTCTGCTGCTGCCAATCCTGCTGAGCATTCTGGGTATGTCATACCACTGTACAAAATATGAGCTATTGATATTATTTTTGTTAGTATATTAGGACCCACTTTATATTAGGTGGTCTTAACTAAATGTGTACTAACATTTAAATGAATAATTTGATACAATGCACTTATTGTGTACATACATGTTCTTACATTGTACTAACATTTAAAAAATTACCTGCATGTAATTACATCTGTAATTAATTTCTGTAGTTACATTCATAATTACACAGTTGACACTTCCCTTACACCTAATCCTACCCTTAAACTTACCCATACCAACACCTGTCCCTAACTTTACCCGTATCCCACCACAATATCAGCAAAAGTGTTTTGCAATAAAGTATGAACACAATAAGTCCATTGTATTTATTTTTTGATGTAAGTACATAGTAGTTAAGGCCACCTAATATAAAGTGGGACCGTATATTATTTCAACCTAAAAATCACAGGAAGAAAATCAAGCTAATAGTGTACAAATGATTGTAAAATAACACTGATTGCAGTACACGAGAATTAGAGCATAATTAGAATTACAAAAAAATGCCGATAAGATGCATTGCTGCAGTTCTAAAAATGTATTCATATTTTTTTAGATAGTTTTTTTTTTCTTTTTTTTGCATGAAATGTGACCTGGACATGTTCGCTCTTTGATTTACTGCATCCCCTTGAATAGTTTACCACCGTTTTTTTACGACCAACTAATTTTCACTGTACCAAATGCAGCGTCTGCCATCAAATGCCTGTTTCTTCCATTCTGTTGAATTTAATTGTCATTTATGTAATATGTACTGATGGTGAAAATCATTGCCTTTGAAATGTGCAGCTCTATTCCCATCTCATTTATATGTTAATACAATATGCCAGACATGACCGTAATTTAACTTGCTTTCAACCAGTAATATTATCACTACAAGTGATAACTCACACTGAACGAATATACAAATTATGTGAAATGAAAAGAGACTCGGAAAATCATCCCACTTCTATGTGTCCAACTAAACGAGGAAATAGATTTCAAAAATGTGCAATGATCCTTGAATTTAAGTAGAGGAAAAAATAAAAGTAGAGGAAGGAATAAAAACAGTGAAAAGGATGTTAGCAGTTTAAAGAAGACCTAGTATGCTTTTTTTTGTGTTTGTAATGTTGCTGTTTGAACATTAAAAAAGTTCTGCAACGTTACAAAGTCACTTGAATTTAAGTAGAGGAAAAAATAAAAGTAGAGGAAGGAATAAAAACAGTGAAAAGGATGTTAGCAGTTTAAAGAAGACCTAGTATGCTTTTTTGTGTTTGTTATGTTGCTGTTTGAACATTAAAAAAGTTCTGCAACATTACAAAGTCACTTCAAAGCGAGTTATTCTCTATATCAGTAAGCACTGAACTTCCTGAAACGCCTCAATTGTATTCTTGAGTTTTCTTCCGGGAACATATATGTCCCATTATTCTTTATTTATATAATTCCCGCCATAGGCAACAAGGTGCGAAGCCGGGTTGAGTTAGTAGAGTGTTGAAATTTGTGCTTAAGTGGTGTGACATTTCCAAAACACACTTGAAGCATTTGACCAATCACACTGGTCCAACAACCAATCAGAGCACATTTTGCTTTTCAGAAGGTGGGGCTTCATAGAGACAGGAACTAACGTCTCGGTTACGTATGTAACCCTCGTTCCCTGAGGAGGGAACGGAGACGTACGTTAGTGACTAACGAATGGGGGTTTCGCTTAGAAGCCAATCATCTTCTAGTATTCAACAGCGCCCAATGGCAGTGCCAATGCCATGGGCATGCGGAATTTGCATGCGTAACTCCGCCCCACCTCGTGGGTATATAAGGAAGTACGCTGGCAACATCGCATTATGTTACTGCTGCAGGAGCCAAGACTGAACTCCGCGTTCCAGTGCAGCACAGCTGACGTGGCAAAGGAAACGTACGTCTCCGTTCCCTCCTCAGGGAACGAGGGTTACATACTTATTATACATACATTCCCTTTCGTTCAATCACTACGACGTACGTTAGTGACTAACGAATGGGGGTTCCAATACAACAACGCCACTCAGCTGTCATCCAGTGCCCTGCGTAAGTGTGAGTGCCCTGTCGTAAGACTAGTACGGACAAAGGACTCCCACTTATCACAGGAATACCAAGGTACACTGGGAAGCATATCCCAGTGAGGGAATGCCAAGATGCCTACCGTAGGGAGGGCTTAGAGAATACACATATGACCCGCTGAGGGCTGCATATGGAAGATCACTAGGGTACCAGCCGAAGGTGGATTTTTAACCCTAGGGGTGGCAGGGACTTGCCAAGGGAAAGACACCTGCTCACTGAGGAGGCTTACGGTGGGAATACTCGTGTGGGGGTCGCCGGAGGGAACCATGCACACGGAGCACCTGGCCGGACATGAGGGTCTGGGCTCGAAAGGGCAGACTGAACTGATGTCGGCGTAAGCAGTGCTGGAGGAGCTCAGGGCTCTCGGGGAGCTCACCTGAGGAAAATATTGCACGTATCCAGTCCTGGGAGTGGAATGGCGAGCAAGCGAAGACACCTGAGCCTGGCCTATTACCGGCCACCCGTAGGGGCGAGTACATAGTCGGACACTGGCTCCACTCGGAGATTGTAGAATCTGGCGAATGTGTTAGGTGTCGCCCAGCCTGCAGCTCTGCAGATGTCTGTTAGCGAGGCGCCATGCGCTAGAGCCCAAGAGGAGGCCACACTCCGGGTGGAGTGTGCCCTCACACCAAGGGGACATGGTCGGCCTTGCTGCTGGTACGCCAAAACAATGGTGTCCACTATCCAGTGAGACAACCTCTGCTTTGAGAGAGCACTTCCCTTCCGCTCTCCACCATAACAGACAAAGAGCTGGTCTGAGGTCCTGAAACACTGCGTCATGTCTACGTAGGCGCGGAGAGCGCGTACTGGACAGAGCAATGCCAAGGCTGGGTCTGCCTCCTCCAAAGGCAGCGCTTGCAGGTTCACCACCTGATCTCGGAACGGAGTGGTAGGAACCTTGGGCACATATCCGGGCCGGGGTCTCAGGATCACGTGAGAGTTAGCCGGCCCGAACTCAAGGCACGCTTCGTCAACCGAAAATGCTTGCAGGTCCCCGACCCTCTTAAGCGAGGCCAATGCGGTCAGCAGAGCCGTCTTCATAGACAAGAACTTAATCTCAGCCGACCGCAAAGGCTCAAAGGGAGGCCTCTGCAGAGCACTTAAGACTACTGAGAGGTCCCAAGAGGGAACGAGAGGAGAGCGAGGAGGATTCAGTCTCCTCGCCCCCCTCAGGAACCTGATGATCAGGTCGTGCTGACTTACCTTTTTGTCTCCCAGGAGATCGTGGTAGGCAGATATTGCGGCCACATATACTTTAAGGGTGGAGGGAGACAGCCTTCGCTCCACCCCCTCCTGGAGAAACGATAGCACGGACCCGATCGGGCATTTCCAGGGGTCTTCTTGGCGGGAAGAGCACCATGTGACGAAGAGGTTCCACTTCAACGCATAGAGGCGTCGCGTAGACTCAGCTCTAGCGGAAGTGATGGTAGCGACCACCGCAGGTGGAAGGCTACTCAAACCTGCCGCGTCCCGTCCAGAAGCCACACGTGGAGCTTCCAGAGCGCTGGACGCGGGTGCCAAAGGGTGCCCCGTCTCTGAGTGAGGAGGTCCGGTCTCAGAGGAATAGGCCAGGGAGGGGCTGTCGCAAGGAGTAAAAGTTCTGGGAACCAGGTCTGGCCGTGCCAATACGGGGCGACCAAAATGACCTGCTCCTTGTCCTCCCTGATCTTGCACAGTACCCGTGCAAGAAGGCTCACTGGGGGAAACGCATACTTGCGTAGCCCTGACGGCCAGCTGTGCGCCAGTGCATCCGTGCCGAGGGTGCCCTCGGACAGGGAATAATACAGGGAGCAATGGGAAGAGTCCTGGGAGGCAAACAGATCTACCTGTGCGTCGCCGAACCGTTCCCATATCAGCTGGATCGTCTGGGGGTGGAGTCTCCACTCTCCGGGGAGAGGCTGAATCCGTGAGAGCTTGTCGGCTGCACGGTTCAGGTCTCCCGGGATGTGGACAGCACGAAGGGACCTCAGGCGCTTCTGACTCCACAAAACGAGATGGCGGGCGAGTTGAGACATACGGTGGGAGCGTAGACCGCCCTGGTGGTTGATGTACGCTACTACAGCCGTGTTGTCTGTCCTGACTAGTACATGTTGACCCCTCAGCAACGCTCGGAAGCGGTGCAGGGCGAACCGTACTGCCAGTAACTCGAGGCAATTGACATGCAGAAGGCGCTGGGGTCCTGTCCAGGAGCCCGCGGCTGCTTGTCCATTGCACATGGCACCCCAGCCCGTGGATGATGCATCTGTTGTCACAACAACATGCCTGGAAGCTCGTTCTAAGGACACTCCGGTCCGTAGAAAACTGAGGTTCGACCACGGGGTGAGTGTCTGTAAGCAGGCCCGAGTCACTTGTACCCGGAGCGTGCCAGACCGCCATGCCCATCTCGGGACTCGATCGCGTAGCCAGTGCTGAAGCGGTCTCATATGAAGCAATCCGAGCGGCGTTACCGCGGCTGCAGATGCCATATGCCCCAGGAGCCTCTGAAACAGTTTCAGTGGAACCGCACTCTTGCCCTCGATTTGTCGAAGGGAAGTCAGCAGAGACTGCGCGCGCTCGCTTGAAAGCTGCGCGCACATGGCGACCGAGTCGATATCCATACCGAGAAAAGAGATCCTCTGCGCGGGGCAAAGTTTGCTCTTCTCCCAGTGACCCGAAGGCCCAGACGGGCTAGGTGATGGAGCACCAGATCTCTGTGTCCGCAAACCTGCTCTCGAGAGTGACCCAGTATGAGCCAGTCGTCGAGGTAATTCAGGATGCGAACCCCGTGCTGCCGAAGGGGCGCAAGGGCTGCCTCGGCAATCTTCGTAAAGACGCGAGGGGACAGAGATAGCCCGAATGGTAGAACTGCGTACTGATATGCCCGCCCCTCGAAAGCAAACCGTAGGAACGGTCTGTGTCGAGGCAAAATGGAGACATGGAAGTAGGCGTCCTTCAGGTCGATCGCTGGAAACCAATCGTGTGGACGAACGCATTCGAAAAGGCGTTTCGCTGTCAACATCTTGAACGGAAACCGGTGAAGGTAACGGTTCAAGACGCGCAGGTCCAGGATTGGCCGTAGCCCACCGGTCTTTTTGGGTACAATGAAGTACGGGCTGTAAAACCCGTAATTCATCTCGGCTGGAGGGACAGGTTCGATCGCACCCTTCGCCAGTAGGGTGGCAGTCTCCGCTCGCATGACGGGGGCGTTGGCCCCGATCATGGTGGAACGGACTCCCCGGAAGCAGGGAGGAACCTGCGCGAACTGAATCGCGTAGCCGCGCCTGACGGTCCGCGCGACCCAGCGGGACAGCCCTGGAAGCTGAAGCCAGACATCCAGAAACTGCACCAGCAGGGTCATACGGAGTACAGACGTACCCGGTGTGGGCTTGCAGCGATGCAGCGTCACCGGCCCGGACATGGGAGGCTGTGGGGCGTCCCGGTGTGGGGGCACGGTTGACAGCTGCGTCCTGACAGAGGAGATCAGGGAAGGACGCACGTTCCACTGGGGTCTGCTCTGCCAGGAGGCTGGCGACAGAGTGGGATGCGAGTGGCGGGACCCGTGGGTGGCGCGCACCGTCATCACCGGACTCTGTGGGCTCAGGGATGGGAGTGTTAATTCTTTCTTTGACCAACATAGGGTGCTGCTGACCCGGGGGCCAGCAGCTGAACAAAGGATTCTCCCCCGGCCCTCCACCGGGGGAAGGAGTGGTCCTGCTACCATCTCCTTGAAAGAATTTCCCATCCCTGAGCCGTCCGTCTCAGGAGCGCCGCTTGGCCTGGCGTTTAGCGGGGCGCGGGGCGGCCTGAGGGGACTTGGACGCCTTCCTACGGCTTCCTCCGCGACCCGGCCCGGGTGAAGGCTGCTGCTTGGACCGGGTGGGAGGGGCGGGAGCCTTAGGAGGGCGTCCTCGGCGTGGAGCAGACTGAGGCGACTGTGCCGGCGGCTGGGTGGAGGCAGCAGCTGGCCGCCGGGGCAGTACGTGTTTTATAGCCTCAGTCTGCTTCTGGGCGATTGAGAACTGTTGGGCGAAGTCCTCAACCGCCCCGCCGAAGAGGCCGGCCTGGGATATGGGGGCATCGAGGAACCGGGTCCGCTCGGTGTCCCGCATATCGGCCAGGTTCAGCCATAAGTGACGCTCCTGGACCACATTTGTGGACATCACTTGACCCAGGGAGCGTGCGGTCACCTTCGTCGCCCGGAGAGCGAGGTCGGTGGCGGCACGCAGCTCATTTAAGAGCCCCGGATCAACTCCACCCTCGTGCATGTCCCTGAGGATCCTGGCCTGGTAGACCTGGAGGATCGCCATGGCATGCAACGAAGCGGCAGCCTGCCCCGCGGCTCTGTGCGATTTCGACACCAAGGTTGATGTGAACCGACAGGCTTTGGAGGGGTGCTTAGGATCACCACGCCAGGTTGAAGCGCTCTGAGGACACAGTTGCATCGCAACAGAACGTTCAACTGGAGGGATCCCAGTGTACCCTTTAGCTGCCGCCCCATCGAGGACGGAGAAGGCGGAGGAAGTCACCGAACGGTCGCGGGAAGACAACGGGGACTTCCAGGACCGCGTGAGTTCCTCATGCAGCTCGGGAAAGAAAGGTATTGGGGGCGGGGACTGACGGGTGTCAGCGCGGGCTCCCAAAAACCAATCATCGAGCCTTGAACATTCGGGACAGGGTGGAGGGTTCCACTCTATCCCTAAGCTCGCGGCTGCCCGAGACAACATGGCTGTCAGCTCTGGATCTGACTCGGGCAATGCTGGCGCGCCCGAAGGCGGCAGCACAGCCGAATCATCATCTCCAGAGGACTCGAGCCCACCTTGTGATGCGGTGATCGACATCGCATCTTCCTCCGGAGCGCCAAACGAGATGCGCGGGGGGGCCGGAGCCGGCCCCGCGATCTGCATCTGAACGCTCGCGGGTTGCAGTGTGCAAGACGGGGGTGTGGCCCGAGGCATGAGCGTCGGGGCTTTGTTCCACACCGTAACCGTCAAGTCACCCTGACCACCAGCCGAAGTACTGGGCTTCTGGGACTCAGTAGATCGGGGTGTGGTAGAGGGGACTCTCACTTCTTTACAAAGGTCATGGAGTCTTGACCGCAACACTGCGATGGTCATGTTCCCGCAGTGAGAACATGACTCATCCACGAACGCTGTCTGAGCATGCTGAAAGCCCAAACATACCAGACAGTGTTCGTGCCCATCAGAGGGAGAAAGCAACCGACCACACCCAGAAGTACACGGACGAGACATCCTGAAAAGGACGCGCCACGTGTAAGCTCTTTTAGGAGAGGAAAGCCTCGCAGAGAACGCCGAAGCGCCCAGGGACCACACACCAGCTGTCTAGCGGACCACTGCGCAGATCAGCAGGCAGGCAGTTTGATGATCACTGGAACGCGCCGTAACACCAACGCCTCTGGAAAGCTGCTCGTCTCGAAAAGCTGTCGAAGACTCAGATCAGGCTTGTAGGAGTGAAGAGATCCTCTTGGCTCCAAAGCAGAAACATAATGCGATGTTGCCAGCGTACTTCTTTATATACCCACGAGGTGGGGCGGAGTTACGCATGCAAATTCCGCATGCCCATGGCATTGGCACTGCCATTGGGCGCTGTTGAATACTAGAAGATGATTGGCTTCTAAGCGAAACCCCCATTCGTTAGTCACTAACGTACGTCGTAGTGACTGAACGAAAGGGAACTGTCGTGAATGGCGTCACATGCAGGTGGAGGAGTAATAACTTCTGCTAATTAATGTATTTAAGATCTCAGAGATGCTGCTGTAATGAAGGTTCTGTTAACACCTGGTATTAAGATGCATTTTGGTCAGTCGGATCGCAAGTGGATGACACTAAATATAGGTGTAATCAGGGTCTAAAACGTTTTGAGCTTGTCCACTTTCAAACACTTCCAGAGGTGGTCAAAAACACATGCGGATTGCTTTTATGGAAGGCCAATAGGGTCAAAAAGTGTAAAACTAATGTCTTAACGTGTAATTATGTATATAACACGTTTATAAAAATTTGTTAATATTAGCTTTTCATGTACTTTCGTAGTGTAGATGCTCATGTGATCGAAAGCGTTAGAACAGCCACAAAAGACCGTCTACTCTCCGCCTACTGACCTAAAACATTATGGGAAGTGCGCTAGCCAGACGGGATTAAAACTTTGTTGGCTGAAGACCCAAGTTTGGTTTGAAGACAAAAATTCTACCAAGCACAATGTTAATAATTTGTGTTAATGTTAATTAGTATATATATATATATTAGGGCTGGGCAAATTAACGCGTTAACGCGGGCGATTAATTTTTTCAGCTTAACGCAATTAAAATATTTAACGCAAATAACGCAGCGTCCGTTTTTTTATCCATTTTTGCTTAGCGTTACATGATCATCACGCTCCTATTCATGTAAATGCTTCCAAGCGCGACAAGACACAAGCGAACGCGTTGTATGCCAATGTCCTGTGTGTGTGTGTGTGTGTGTGTGTGTCAGTGTCCTGTCTGTGTGGATGCGTCTCATGTCAGCTAATCAAGGGACACACACACACACACACACACACACACTCCACGCATAGATAGACTCGCGTCAGTTTCCTGCTCACATCGAGTTCTCTTTTGCTCTTGAACAAACAATAACACAGAGGATTTTGAGTATTCTCATATTAGGAGTCTTAAATTAGTTAAATAACGTCTTAAATGAACTTAAAGAGTTGTGAGGAAATGAGATGCGTGGGACAGCGCGTGAGATCCGCGGCTGTTCTTAAAGTGACAGTAGCACTGATGATGCCTGTCATTAATGTTCATCAAAGAACAACGGGAACAGAGAAAATTTTAGCTTTAATGATGATTCATCTATATTTAATTTATTATTTATGCAGTTAAGAAAGATAACTATTACATTTCTGTATATGTATAACAGGGAAGGCCATGGGTAAATATAACATTTATTATTTTGGGTTTATGTAAAGATTGTTTTAAGTTCACTTAAATTAAAAGTTGTTTTTTTAAAGCCTAATAAATGTTGAAATTGGGAGCTTTCAGTTATACTGTAATGTAACGGCATTAATGTTTCATAGACACTTTAGTATCAGTGATACTGGCCTTCATTCATAAAAATATGACAATACAACACATATTTAAAATATGCTGTCTTTAAATTGTTTATACATTAATTTGGAGAGTAACTGAAATTATTACAATATCAAAATATTAAAAACGTAAAATATTAAAAACTTGCGATTAATCGCGATTAATTACAGAAAAAAGTGCGATTAATTAGTTAATTTTTTTTAATCGATGCCCAGCACTAATATATATATATATTAGTATATATTATATATATATATTTATTATTGCATACAGCTGCAAAATGTATATATATGTATATATATATATATATATATATATATATATATATATATATATATATATATATATATATATATATATATATATATATATATATATATATATATACATATATATATATATATATATACATATATATACATTTTGCAGCTGTCAGTGCAGAAATGAAAGCTGCTGCTCTCCATATGTTTTTCTTCGTCTCAAAGCCAGCTTATTTTGTCCATTAGATCGAAATATCTAAAAAAAAACATACATTTACCTGCCCTTAGACCATTCCCTCAAAGAAATCAGGAAAGAAGTGAAAGGACAAAAGAGACAGAATAAAACACCAGGTGTAAATGGGTATGAGTCTCCTTCGTCTACTTGTGATCCGCTTGACCAAAACGCATCTTAATGCCAGGTGTAAACAGAGCCGAACATGGCACCTAATGAGTACTTCACCGTTTTTGTTCCAGGTCATTTTGCTTTATTTGATAAGTGCCCAATAACATGATCTGTTTAAGTCCACATGTCATTTAACAAGAAACTATGCTTCTAACAACAGGTCAAGAGCTGTAGTTCTAACCACACACGTTTGCAATGCTCTTTGCAAATGCTGTAACTATGGTTTCGAGTAATGCCAAATGGTTGATCTATGTTGGTAATGACGGAACTTGCGACCATAGTTGACTAACAATGTCCTGCACACCCCAGGACATTACTGACAGACTGGGAAGAGAGATGCTGAAACAATGTCAAATATGTGAAAAATAAGGAACATTCAAGCATGAAAACCTATTCTGGTAGACCCTAAAAACAAAATCAAGACTTATAATAGGTCCTCTTTAAAATGAGTCTTAAATCTTGAAATGACTTCATAACGTTTGTGTTTTGGCACTGGCAGGTATGGTGTGTCTGGTGGTGGCGGTGATGTATTGGCTCGGGTGGGAGATGGGTGCGGTTGAAGCCATCTCTCTCTCCATATTGGTGGGCTCTTCTGTGGACTATTGCCTGCATCTAGTGGAAGGCTATCTACTGGCGGGGGACCCTGAAACTTCAGGACTGGCTAATCAGAGTTTGGTATGATATACAATTATCCATTACTCAACAAATGTGTCAAAATAAATCTCCTGTGATTTTGAAATGCAACTGTTTTCATGATACAGTGGGGAGAACAAGTATTTGATACACTGCCGATTTTGCAGGTTTTCCTACTAACAAAGCATGTAGAAGTCTCTAATTTTTATCATAGGTACTCTTCAACTCTCAGAGACGCAAAATCCAGAAAATCACATTGTATGATTGTTAAATAATTAATTTGCATTTTATTGCATGACATAAGTATTTGATCACCTACCAACCAGTAAGAATTCCGGCTCTCACAGATCTGTTAGTTTTTCTTTAGGAAGCCCTCCTGTTCTGTATTACCTGCACCTGTTTGAACTCGTTACCTGTATAAAAGACACTTGTCCACACACTCAATCAAACAGACTCCAACCTCTCCACAATGGCCAAGACCAGAGAGCTGTGTTGGACATCAGGGATCAAATTGTAGACCTGCACAAGGCTGGGATGGGCTACAGCACAATAGGCAAGCAGCTTGGTGAGAAGGCAACAACTGTTGGCGCAATTATTAGAAAATGGAAGAAGTTCAAGATGACGGTCAATCTCCCTCGGTCTGGGGCACCATGCAAGATCTCACCTCGTGGGGCATCAATGATCATGAGGAAGGTGAGGGATCAGCCCAGAACTACACAGCAGGACCTGGTCAATGACCTGAAGAGAGCTGGGACCACAGTCTCAAAGAAAACCATTAGTAACACACTACGCCGTAATGGATTAAAAACCTGCAGTGCACGCGAGGCCACCCTGCTCAAGCCAGCGCATGTCCAGGCCCGTCTGAAGTTTGCCAATGACCATCTGGATGATCCAGAGAAGGAATGGAAGCAGGTCATGTGGTCTAATGAGACAAAAATAGAGCTTTTTGGTCTAAACTCCACTCGCTGTGTTTGGAGGAAGAAGAAGAATGAGTACAACCCCAAGAACACCATCCCAACCGTGAAGCATTGAGGTGGAAACATCATTCTTTGGGGATGCTTTTCTGCTAAGGGGACAGGACGACTGGACCGTATTGAGGGGAGGATGGATGGGGCCATGTATCACGAGATCTTGGCCAACAACCTCCTTCCCTCTAGGGCTGGGTATTGTTAGGAATTTGACAATTCGATTCGATTTCGATTCGATATTGATTTATTAGCTTCGATATCGATTCAATAATAAGTAAATACACAAGTAATGAAGTACTTGAGTATATTTTTAAATAATGTGTGCAGGATTACCAATGTTTAAAAACAAATTGACCCCAGCATGTTTCCTGTCATGGTTTATTTAGCAGAACAAACCGTACAATATTGTAAATGTGTTGAATACAAACCACAACTGTAACAAACAGGTGCTTTATTAACACCTCTAAAGTTTAAGAACGGTGTGACAATGCTTACAGACCATGTAAGCTGGCATTGGTTTTATCCACCTCTTCATTTGTTCCCGGCTTACGGCCGTTTCACACTGCAAGCGTGAGCAGTGCGTGAGCGTCACGTCAGCGTAACTACACCGTGACTGCAGCTGCAGACGCGCAAGAGTATTCACACTGGAAGCGTTTGTACAGCGTCACAGCAGCGGCTCCAATACTACATATAATGCTCACGTATATCATATGTGAGCATTTCTTTATAAAGACAACTAGCCTATATTTGTTTTTAGAAGGTGGTCATGTATAAACTTGATAGTCTTGAAACTTTGTTAAAATGGGGAGGTGTAGGCTGCAACATTTGCATGTAAATGGTAAACGACAAACACAACCAAGAAAACTGCGATCATGTGGTTTCATTCATACTTCGATATGTTTAGAAGACAGCAAACTCCGTAGACAAAAATAAAACGCACACTCTTGTTTGATTTATAGTGCTAGAGCCTAGACCTGTCTGTGTAGCCTAAAATAATGTTTATATATATATATATATATATATATATATATATATATATATATATATATATATATATACTTTCACCCAAGCTAATTAATTAAAACGGTTTAATGGGTAAATCTTCTAAAAATATCTTTTTATTTTTAATTTTATTTTCTGACACTCTTCAGTTCTTGTTAAAACACACTGCATGTGCTTCTTGTGTGCATTTTGAGCACCTTTTGTGTGAAATCATATTTATTTTGTCCATTAAAAGTGTGCTTTCACTTTAATTGAGCGTCAGCAGCGCAGCAAAAATAGGCTCTGCGCCGAAACCCCCGCTTCACTGCTGCTCACGCGACGCTCCTGCTTGACGCTCACGCGCTGCTCCTGCTCCCGGTGTGAATGCACTCATTGATTAACATGGGCGGCGAAAAAAATACGCGCTGCTCACGCTTGCGGTGTGAAACGGCCGTTACAGTGGAATCCAAAATGAGCCCAAACGTCGGCTTTTAACGTTGGCGGTGCAGGCTTGAATGGAGCGCAGCTGCTGTCTGCCATCTTGCTGTTTTTGTAAAGCGTGTCTTGTACAACGTTGAACCGTGCTGAACGCTCTCACTAGAGTGTTACCCACAGCGCCGCCACTGGCCGGTGGGCTGAATCGATTCAAAGGATTTGATGAATCGATATTGAATTGAGAAACAAATAATTGCAATGCATTGATGAATCGATATTTTTACCCAGCCCTACTTCCCTCAGTAGGAGCATTGAAGATGGGTCGTGGCTGAGTCTTCCAGCATGACAACGACCCCAAACACACAGCCAGGGCAACGAAGTAGTGGCTCCATAAGAAGCATCTCAAGGTCCTGGAGTGGCCTAGCCAGTCTCCAGACCTGAACCCAATAGAAAATCTTTGGAGGGAGTTGAAAGTCCGTATAGCCCAGCAACAGCCCCGAAACCTGAAGGATCTATAGAAGGTCTGTATGGAGGAGTGGGCCAAAATCCCTGCTGCAGTGTGTGCAAACCTAGTCAAGAACTAAAGGAAACATATGATCTCTGTAATTGCAAACAAAGGTTTCTGAACCAAATATTCTGCTTTTCTGATGTATCAAATACTTATGTCATGCAATAAAATGCAAATTAATTACTTAAAAATCATACAATGTGATTTTCTGGATTTTTGTTTTAGATTCCGTCACTCATAGTTGAAGAGTACCTATGATAAAAATTACAGACTTCTACGTGCTTTGTAAGTGGTCAAACCTGCAAAATCGGCAGTGTATTAAATACTTGTTCTCCCCTCTGTGTGTTCATATCCCTGACCGTTTCATTGGTAGTGATCTGGGCACGTAACACCAAAGCTCGGTTGGATCCCAGTTTGGGACATCACTTGAACTGTTAAGACGCAGGGATTTCCTCCTACCATTGTGCCCTAGAGCAAGGCACTGAACCCTGGCATGCTCCAGGGGAATCATTTTAATTGGTGTAGTATAAGCGAACATGAATAATACAGCATCTCCTAAACTAAAACCCAAAACAAGTTCATGTACGCAGTCATATTTCTATATGGCATTATACATAATAGCAGCCAAAGAACTTAATGAAGCTCTCTATAAATAGATTATAAAGGTATTCTTGATGCATTGTTATAACACAGTAATAATGCATTTATAATAATTAGATTTATAGCTAACATTAGGTGTGTTCATGTTGTGTTGTAATCAGGGCTTGACATTAACTTTTTTGCTCACCAGCCACTGTGGCTGTTGGTTTTCCAAAGTTACTAGCCACTCAGCATTTTCACCTGGCCACAATTTTGCTGTTTGGAAATTACATTTTATATGATTAAAGTTAACTTTGGCATGGTTAAATTACTTGATTTTGAGTCATTTTACTTGATTTAGAAGATTTAAAACCCTTTCAAACTTTCAAATACAGCTCTTACTGGCCTACGTCCATTACACTCACCCCCTAAACCTCACTCCCATCCGGGGTCATGGCACTAAATTTAACCGGTCCTACTCGACCCGCTTTAAGCGGGATTCAAACCGGGGTCTACAGCGTGGAAGGCGCTAAAGACCTAGCACGCCTCTTGAGGCCAGGGAAGTGAGATTTATACTGACAGCTCTTACTGGCCTACGTCCATTACATAAATTATAAAGGATATTTTTTATCAAAAGACAAAACTGTGGCTTAAACTAAAAACTGAGTAAACCTGAACACTGATCTAGTCTGACTGCAGTGTTATGCTGCGTTCACACCAAACGCGTATAGAGCGTCAGGAGCGAGTGATTTCAATGTTAAGTCAATGGAAAGGCGCGATGACGCGCGTCTGGAGGTCCCGCGGCGTTTTAAGCGAATTCGCGTCTGATGCCCGAGTTGAAAAATCGGAACTTTGGCGTCAATTCGCGCCGTGTTAACCAATCAGGAGCCTGCTTGCTGCTGTCACGTGGTAAAGTGACATGATGAGAAACCCTGCATAATTTAAAAATACTACTATTGTGTCACAAAATGTAGTTTTAAGACTTTTTCAGGTGAGAATGTAGTTGTTTAAAGCTCAAATCTGTGGTTTATTTATAAAGAGAGAGCCTATTTAAAAAAAAAATAATTGTGTTTTTGGAATTGTGAGATCCAGGCGATCACCGGGCACTCAGCGCTCATAAACCCGGCGAGAGCAGCCTTTCCTTGGCTAGTCCTTCTGATGTTTGCCTCTGGCTCTGATGTCCTGTAGAGGTTCGTCTTGTGTATATCTAATGGGCGATCTTTGGTGTCATGAATCTATAATTTGCTGTCTGCCAAATCATTTTGACTGAGGGCAAAGAGAAGTTTCATAACTTTACTTTTTAAGGATATTTAAATATACATGCAGTGAAGACAATGTAGGAGTTGCCTGGACCACATTTGTGTGACATTTAATGTTGGAAACTGTGGACGCGCGAATGGATTCAAAATGTTCACGCGTCAAACTAGACGCGATTTTTACGCTCTATTCGCGTTTGGTGTGAACGCAGCATTATGGAGAAAACCTGCTGTTACTGAGCACAAACCCAGTGACTAGGAGAAATGTCAGCATACTGATGAGATAAACTCGTCTGATCCTATATTCTGCTCTGTTCCCAGCATTCCTTTCCTCAAGCTTCATATCTCTCTAGTATTGTGCATTTAATTGTTGACAGAGTTGCAAAACAGCTAAACATAATGAGCTATTCACACTTCTTGATTTAAAAGATAGGTCAATGAGACAAGGAAGTCAATTTAAAAACATGACACCAAAGTAAGAGTCGTGAAACAGAAAGAAAGAGACAAGGTGAGAGTGTTTTTTTTTAGCGTGAGGTGAATGTTAATACAAAGAGTTTTCACAAGTGTCATTTCTTCTGCTTTTGCTTACAGGAGTCCTCCATCAAACGGCAGCTACGTACCCTTGAAGCAGCCAATCACGTGGGTGTTGCCATAGTTTCGAGTGCCGTCACTACAGTGATTTCAACCATTCCACTCTTTTTTTGCGTCATCGTGCCTTTCGCCAAGTTTGGTCAGATTGTGGCCATCAACACAGCAATTTCCATCGCGTTCACTCTCACGGTCACTACCGCGCTACTGGCAACAATGGGACCCCCCGACTTCACTCGGCCCCCCAGAGCCGTGCTCAAAGCTGCTCTGGTGGTCCTGATCATGGGTGTCTGTGGAGGTCTGCTTTGGTGGACCGGATCACAGTTTGCTCCTTACACACTGATCTAAATCACTCAGAGAATCCCTCCTACACCCGTTTCAGGCCGAAGAAACGCATTCCAGGTGGATTTCAAGTGTGCAACTGTGATTTGTTTGTGACGTTGAGACTACATACGTGAACATGAACTCATTGGGACGTTGGGAAAAAATGAAGTATTTATCATATGTGGCGCACTGTTAGAAATTAGGAAACCCTGTTCGTGAATAGTGAACAGTCTGCATGAAGGTAGCGAGCCCTGACCGATGTGGGAAATGACGTCAGACACATTTAGGTGAATTATACTGTCTTTGCTATCATGAATCGATCTGTCAGGGACTTGTATTAATGTATGACCAAAAGTGTTGATTTTTTCTCGATATTTATTCATGACCTAGACTGAAGTGACATTGGTTCAAGTGTGATGAAGCCCTGAAGTCTCAGAAGAGAAGAACATGAATTCTGTGAATTCATCTTACGTGCGGGAGCAGGACAACGCTGAAGGAGAAAGTCTAAGACAAAGCTACTTGTTCACCTCCCTTGAGGGATGTTGCGACAGGGTTGGTGTTTAACTCGGAAGTTAATTAGTTGAACCCCAAAAGTAGAAGTCCTACTGTCAACAAGAAATGACATTCACAAGCTGTTTTACTTGTGCAGTGCAACATAGTCGTACAGGATATTAGGAAATACAGTAGGGCGGGATTTGGTGCACATCCTGATTTTGCTGCAAATATTTTGTCTAACCATATCCCTACCTCTAAACCTAAGGAATCAGTTATGGGTAGGGTATCCATAACCTGACCCTAAAATCAGAGGGAAATGGCTTGAATATCTCTGATGTAGAAGCACCAAACCCTAACTGTGAGCCTAAACTTGTCCCTCAAATCTGATTGGTTGATTGTAATGTTGATCCAGGGACATGTTGCATTTGGTGAAATCAGTTTAGGCGGGATTTGGTTTTATCCATAAGGAATCGATTGGATGGTGAAAAGTGAAAGTTAAAGGGTTAGTTCACCCAAAAAGTGAAAATTGTCCCATCATTTACTCACCCTCAAGCCATCCTATGTGTATATGACTGTCTTCTTTTAGCCAATTGGAGTTTTATAAAAAATTATCCTGGAGATTTTGAAGCCCCAAAAAGCGCATCCATCCATCATAAAAGTAATCCACACGGCTCCAGGGGGTTAATATAGACCTTCTGAAGCGAAGCGATAGGTTTTTATACGAAAAAAATATCCATATTTATAACCTCATAAAGTATAATCACTGGCTTCCGGTAACGGCCGTACTCGAGTCTAGTTCCAGTGGAAGAGTGACCTCTGACCCGACGTATGATGTATTGACAAACGTGGAAGCACAGAGGATAGAGCAAAACAAAACACCGGTTAAAAAATGTGAATTTTTTAAGAGAAATGTGGGAGGGGCTTGAGTTTGTTGCCCAGCCCTATTTGTTTGAACCGCGAGAGGCGTTACTCTCACCTGAGCTTACGCTACTCCTACACCCTACGTCATGCATCGGGTCAGAGGTCATTGGAACTAGGCTCGTGTACGGCCGTTACCGGAAGCCAGTGATTATGGTTTATAAAGTAAAAATAACACTGGAATGTTTTTTTTCTCATGAGAAAAACGCTATTTTACAGTTTGCGGAATTGGTGTTGAATTCATACAATTTGATTTGTACTAAAACCAGTTGCAACCAATGCGCCAAAACATAAAATAGTTATGAATTTCCATGAGAGTATGTTGTTTTTTTCTTCGTATAACATGCTCAATAAGGTCAGGAACGTAAATAGGATCCATTTTGATTTCATGTTGACTTTAAGGAACAGAAACTAGGGGCCTCATTGATAAAATGTTGAGTAGAAACCGTCCAACATTTGATTTTTAGAGGAGATCTCAAGAGAACATACGCACAAAAAAACGTACTCTCTGCCACAAGGAAAAGTGCGTATGTCTGCTTTTGCACTCAAATCTGAGTATAATAAATGAGCCCCCAGGACTCTCAAACATATAGGATGCTCTGTTTCTTATAACAGCCAACGTGTTCCTACTTTAATGTAAGAGGTTACTGTACATTGTTTTGTATTTGTCAGAAAACCGTTGAAGAAGGTTGCAGTACCGATCAAACTGGGCACTTAGTTGTATTTCAAAGTAAACATGATAAAAAGTGTTTTTTTGTTTGTCTGGATTTTGTAAGATAGAAGTGTTAAATTATGGTGAATTTCATGCTGGCTTTTGTAAGATTCTGATGAAACAAACTGAGTTCTGCAGAGTAACGCTGTGCTTCTGATGTGGTTTGTTAAAATTACCAGTGAAACCAATGTTTGCCTTTGTGTTTCTGCTCACCAAACGAATCCACTTCACCTGATGTCTTTATCTTTTTTGATTGTTGTAATTTATCTGTCTTTCAAAACATATAGACACACAAAGTAATGCGACCTTCAATCTGCCTGATCATTTGACCTCCTAACCGGCAGTCTGGAAATAATACAGCACTTCAGCAGCAAACCACTTTCAGCCACAGACGCTCGCTCTCTCCACTGCGCTCCAATGCCTTCTGCGTGCAGGAATTTACAAACCGCACAGAGTTCAGAGTTCACCTTCACAGCTCTATCTGCTCAACTTGGGTGGTTTGCTGCGATAGTCATGATAAAGGATTATTGTAGAAAAATATTCACATATTAACACTTACACGCCATACTATGGGAGCTTGTTTCCGCTACAGAATAAAACAATAAAAAAAATAATTATTGCAATTGCGAGTTTATATCACAGAACTGCGAGATAAATTCTGTGGCAGAAACAAGCTCCCATACCATACAGTACAAAATGTGAATCTGACAAAGAAATGTGCAGGTTTTCACCTTAAAATTATGTAGAAAATTATTTTGCATCAAGAAAATAAAACCTATTTAGGATTGTTATAAGATGAGCACATTCCTTAACCAAATTCTATAATACAAAAATCCTGTGCGAATGCAAAAAAAAAATGTATTCATGATGTCTGATTACAAATATACAATGGCAATATACACCGATCAGGCATAACATTATGACCTAATATTGTGTTGGTCCCCCTTTTGCTGCAAAACAACCCTGACCCGTCGAGGCATGGACTCCACTAGACCCCTGAAGGTGTGCTGTGGTATCTGGCACCAAGATGTTAGCAGCAGATCCTTTAAGTCCTGTAAGTTGCGAGGTGGGGTGCATCCTGGTGCCATGTGTTCCCCATGTAAGAAACTCAGAACTCAAACGCACACCCGGCCATCCACATGATGTAAAAGAAAACGTGATTCATCCAGGCCACCTTCTTCCATTGCGCCATAGTCCAGTTCTGACACTCACATGCCCACTGTTGGCGCTTTCGGCGGTGGATAGGGGTCAGCATGGGCTCCCTGACTGGTCTGCGGCTATACAGCCCAATAAGCAACAAACTGCGAAGCACTGTGTATTCTGACACCTTTCTATCAGAACCCGCATTAACTTCTTGAGCAATTTGAGTTACAGTAGCTTGTCTATTTGATCGGACCACACGGGCCAGCCTTCGCTCGTCACGTGCATCAATGAGCCTTGACCACCCATGACCCTGTCGCCGGTTCACCACTGTTCCTTCACTGGACCACTTTAGATAGATACTGACCACTGCATATCGGGAACACCCCACAAGAGCTGCAGTTTTGGAGATGCTCTGACCCAGTCGTCTAGCCATCACAATTTAGCCCTTGTCATACTCGCTCAAATCCTTACGCTTGCCCATTTGTTCTGCTTCTATCACATCATTTGAGGACAAAATGCGGCCTAATATATCCCACCCACCAACAGGTGCCATGATGAAGAGATAAACGGTGTTATTCACTTCACATGTCAGTGGTCATAATGTTATGCCTGATTGGTGTATGCTGATAGTGGTTGCATGGTTGGTTAAATGTGCTTCATTTTCTTTATGCAAAATATTTTTTTTTGTATAAAATAATATGATTTTGGGGTGAAATTTCTTGAGTTTCTACAAGTCTCTCCGCAAAAATCTTTTTGGGTACATCGTACAATATCACATTCCCATTACAACAGTTAAAAATAAAAATACATCTTACAGTTTTTCACTATATTTCTAAATCACACATTTTCATTTGTAAGAGTTCTCAAACCAACCTCAAACTTGCAACACTTGCTTGACTTAAATAGCTCTTCCCATCAATTCTGCTTAATTTTTAATGTTGGAAATTGTAGATCGGCATTAATAATGCACTGTGGTGACCATTCATAATTGATGATCTGTTATTTCGCAAATTCAATACCGATATGTGGTTTATTTAGAAATCTGCACGGTCATCAAGACGAGCAGGAAGCCAAACTCCATCCTCAATGTGAGCTCGAGACCTTGAAAACATTAGAAAATATTGAAATGCCTCTAAAACATGTAGGAGAGCTTATATTCGAAAAACACCAGTTAATTGAAAGCATTCAAAATTACAATAGTGTTTAGCCTAGTGCCTTCCTGTAATTTGCTTCTCACATAGTGCTAACTACTGTAATGTAATTGGTATATTTGGGCTTTTATTGTTAATTAAAAGGTCAGTCCACAATTCCTGAGTCTACAAGACAAAATGTGACATGAAGCATTTCAAAATGAAAATAACATTTTATGAAATAGATGCACTTGTTAACACTATGTGCAATACATAGGTGAAAATTAGCTATACAATATAAATAAATTGCATCTTTTGTCTGCAATTACACATAGCCTTACTTCTCATCAACTTATCTATGGTTTAGTGTACTTTGAATACATTAATACATATTTACATACATACATATGATAAAATGCATAAACATGTACCAAGTCTTGTGTGGAAAGGCCGGTCAGGGTGAACAGATCAAGCATACACTATTATGCTGAGGTAACATTTCAGAAATTTGATAAAACAGATCATTTGAAGCCCGCATTCGGCCACAAAACACTCTATTTCTAACAGGAAATAACATGGGCATTAAAAACATTAATAATGCTTAGGAGAATGTGCTTTGCTTAGCAAAATGTACAAGTGCTCCACTACTCTAAAAAGCTATGCTAGGAAGCATATTCAAATACAGAGATGCGAAATTGGGTATAGACGTTCTCTTGGACACACAAAATAAAATCCATTTGAAGAACTAGGATATAAGTTAGTTGATCTTGAGCGTAAAGCGTAGCCATCCTTAGCTTGCAAGAACAAATATTGAGCAACTTGAGGCTTGAGGTGAACACGTGGCTTGAGGCGAACTGATTCAAAGTTCAGGTGGAAGGCATTGCAGAAACGTCTAAAACCTTTTAAAACCCAAAAATGTTTCCTCTAAAAACCATTTGCCTTCCTGGATTTCACACACCCAAGTCAAACAGTAGCCAAGTCCTGAAACGATTCAAATCTAGTGTCTTGAAATGATTCGGTGGGTAACAACAACAACAATCAGATATCCTGAACCTGAGATTTAAAAGAGCTTTAGGTAAATCCACAAAGGCAAACAGGTGTGAAGTGATATCAAATGATGAAAAGAGCTGCTGAAACGGAGGAGATAAATTCAACAGTCTTTGAAAGAGAGAGAGAGGTAGGGAGCAGTGATGTAGGCTGCATACTAGGGAACAGATCAAATAATAAACCCTGGGGACCAGACTATTCAGCGCTATTCCGCACAGACTTGACATCTAACATCCCCTATTCCCAACTGACATTGGACATCAACGGAGAAAGAGCGATTTCAGGGGATTCGACATGACCGGGGTTCAATTGAAATAGCACCATCCCACCACTCTCCCACACGCTGAGGTACGTTATTGGTACAAATGGACATTTTACAACAGTTTTAACAGTTTTTCCCATAGCCAACGATGTAAGAGCAACATCTACCTAGCAATGGGGCACCTTAAGACTGCTAAAAAGGACAATTCTTTCAGGCTTGAACTCAAAATCGCATTGCTGCACAGACAACGGACCTTAGTAGATGCCATATTTCACATCATTTACTCACCCTCAAGTCATTCCAAACATTTCTTTCTTCTGTGGAACACAAAAGAACAAGAGATTTGTTATGCCCATAAAATGAAAGTTGTTGTTTGGGACCCCATTGACTTTCATTACATGGACAGAACAAATTCTTCCAAATTGCTTATTTTCTGTTTTGCAGAAGAAAGTCATACAAGTTTGGAATGATATGGGGGTGGGCTTTTTGGTTGAACTACCTCTTTAAGGTCCTAGGTCATGTCTATTTTAAAGATTTTAGGAGTCTACCCTGACTAAAGGTCCATTTCATACTATGACATTTGTTACAAAAACAACTAACGATAGGGAAATTTGGGTCATGGACTGCAAGGAAAGAGCCTGAGAAAGAGGAAAAAGGCTAGAAAACAGCATTGGGACGTCGGGACACAAGCGTGTCCACCAATTCTTGTGATTGTGCCTAATTTGTTCATGATTGGCAAAGCACAGAATGAGCATTACGAGGACAGAAGCATATTAATCAGGACCTTGGAAAAGATGTGTGCTTAAACTAAGGACAACTGAGACGAATTTTGAATTTTCCACCATTCTGTTTTTATGCAAAAGCAATTAACAGCCATCAGACATGGGCCACGTTTTGTTTATTAGTCTTTTAATATGATAACCGTTTCTGGAAAACCTCCTGGAGAGTGATATCATCGGGCTGGGAACCTTCTGGACTAGTGGCCAGGAAAAAGCAAGTTTTTACAAATGCTGGTGCCATCACATCCACATTTCCTTCTAGCTGTACCACATGCATCTCTATGACATACAGTGTCATGTCCTCAAGTAACGACAAAGAAACCGACCCACAATGGCCAACGAGACAACAATGCCAATAATGTCAAGAAGAGACGGTTGTTTCCCCACAGTGCAGCGGTAAATCTCACGTTTCAAGGTCGGACAACCTGCAAGGAACCCCGTCCTGAATGCCCTGCTCCACTCATTTCTCACTTCCTCTATCCCACTGTTGCACAGATGACTGGTTTGGTTGACTGCTCGGTTCTCCTGCTGGAGTTCCTCAGTGTATTTATGTTTTTCAAACGCTCTCTTGGCTCATGAAAGATGGAAAAGGTGGGAGGGGGGTTCCAGTAGCCGATCAACTACACCCACCCTCCCATACAATAATCCCTTTCGATTTCGCCCCTATATTGGTGTCCAGCAACTGAATACATTCCACCCCCTCCCCCCTCCACATCTTGCCCCGAATGTAATAATTAAAAAAAAGGTAAAAACAAGGTCATCAACTGCGGAATGGCTTTACTCCTCACAGTCAGTAGGGGATGCCAGAACCCCTGTGAACTACTGAGGTGCGGTTGGCGTTCTTGCGGCTGGTCCGTCGAGTCTGGGTGTTCTTGGCGGCCGGGGGGCTCCGAGCGATGGGCGAGGCCCTACCCCTGGGGCCCTTTCGCTTCCCCCTAGGCCCTGCACGGCCCCTCCCGGCCACTAGGGGTCACTTTTTACGGGAGTGGAGTGTGTCCTGAAACTTGGTGCTGGTGTAACGCACGTGGAAGCCCTTCTTATTGATGGTGTCGTCTGAGCGGAATTTGATGACGATGGAGTCGCCAGCGGAATAGATCTCCTCTGGAGGCTGGAAACACAAAGAAGGAGGCAGATGTCAACATTTGAGCAGACTGGATATAACTAATTCACTTTTATCACGTCAAACATACCTAATCATTAGCAAATAATTTAAAATGTCAATAAACAGGATTGTTTTTAGTGTACTTCAGTGCCCAGAGTAAGTCAACAAGCGCCAGAAAAACCATGAGCTGGAATTTAAACTCAGGTTGTCTGGGCACTGCCCACCAAGTTTTGGCTCTGACAAGCTAAAATCTTAATTTTTAGTCCAAAACAGTAAACTAATGACTGGAATACACTACAGATGAAAGATTTTTTGCCCAGAAAGAGACTGTGTTGGGATTAAACTGATTTCTGTGACCTAGACGGTCGGATTAGCCAGTCTGTCTGCTTCTTGACCTGGGCCCTAGTTAGTCAAATTTCAAATCTAAGACAACGTGCCATATTACTAGAGAGAAGAACGGCACCACCCCTGGAGGGATGAATACCATCTTTTTTCAACAAGTCAGATCACTGATTGGTCAGAGAGAATCGTCACTGCACACATTGGATTTGTCATTGGATTTACGATGATGTCACGGCAGTAGAGGTGCTATAAAGATCATTCTATAAATCACACCAACTTTGATGCTGTACTAACTGCAGTGGAAAAACAAAGCAAACCGAGCCAAGCCGTGCTGTGCCGAGTCATATCACGCAGTGGAAAAGCGCCATGTGAACCCTATATTATTCTGCAGACACCACTTAGACAGCCTCCCATTGAGTGAGGACAGTCTGCTACGCATCTCATCACTCCGGTGAACAGGGAGGGGGCCAGAGCATATTATAGTGTCTGACATCGAATCTGCGAGTGCACACACTTCTTTAAATGTTATTTTTAGTGAGCTCTGGATTTAAGTTGTGTTAACAACATGCTATCATCAGAATATTTTGGAACCATGAGTTCCAGTTGAATATTTTCTGGGTTATTTGTATGGCACTTACAATGTATTATTGTGAGGATGATTTCTTAAGCCCAAAGTACACTTCAGTTTTGTTGCGAATGCTTAGAGTATTGGACATTGGAATGCCAAGTCTAACAAAGTATACTCCATTTGATCACAGGCACTCAACACATGCACACTACAACGTTTCCATTGTCTGCACTATTTCCCTCCAAAAGTTCTGACTGATAAAAATGTTTTTGTACTTGTTTAAACAAGAGTTGTGTGGATTCTCTAAAACACAAGTGCTTGTCAATGCAAGTATCTGTTGTTGTTGCCGTCAAGAGTAGTTTGATATTGTTGTTCCAAAACTTGATTGAGTCCCCTTCTGTTTCTTTTTCAACTGTGAAGGTTTGTGGACAAACTTATTTGGGCAAAACAAAATTCAAGGCGCATGTGCGTGATGGACATACGGCAAGGGTGAACAAAATCTGTCCTGGAACGTCACTGTCCTGCAGAGTTTAACTCCTACTTGCCTCAACCCAGCTGCCTGGAAGTTTCTAGTATGCCTAGTAAGACCTCGATTAGCTGGTTTAGGTGTGTTTAACTGGGGCTGGAGATAAATTGCAGAGGACAGTGGCCCTCCTGTTTGAAATATCAGGTATGCATGTACCCTACTATGCTGATGATTAAACTTACATCATGCACACTGTACCTTAGTGTACTCGTAAAACCCAAATATATGTTGAGCTTTAGAAGGTAGCTGCCTTGTGAACAGTGTATAGTGAGACGGCTCACTAGGGCTTAAACCTCAAAAGATTTGATACAATTTGTTAGATGTTAAGAGTTTGAGTGTGTGATTCTCCTCTGAGCAAGCCTAATGGGTTATTTTGGGCCGTGACAGCCTAATGTGCAGCACACTTAAGCTCATGTTGCTCAAGGGATATATTCCCTGCTGTTAGTAAATTGTCAGTTGCTTTGGATTAAAAGCATGTGCTAAATGGCAAGTTACCAAAACTTGATTGAGACAAATGCTCACAGTTTAACATCCTCTTGATTGAAGTCAAACAAATCTCCCAGTCGATAAGCAGGTTGCGCCTAATGCCAGCGGCAGTATAAGAATAACATCTGATATACCTTGTCTAAATTCCGCATCAGCCCTTCTCATAATTTCTCATTGAACCAAAGTAAATGTAATCATGCTGTTCTGTGACCTATGGAGCTGATCTCATTCACATATTCAAGTCTTCTTATTGTTTCTGAGATTTCGTATGCAACATACAGCTCTTATTAACTTCTCCAGAACTAGAAATGAAGAAAAACCCTAACAAACACTTTCAAAGATCAGTCTTTATCCTATAAGGCAGTGGTTCTCAAGTGCTGGATTCTGTTCCAAAAATGGGTCACAGGTCTATTGTAATAGGGTCATGGACAGCAGGGTAAAACGGGACTGTAAGGGCCAGTGAACAAAATGTACAGTGGCTCAAACCAATCAAGCATAATCAAGTCATTAGAGTGAGAAAAGGCAAAGAAATGTGATTCTGCATATAGCTAGATGTTTTTTTAATTTAATTAAAAAGCTTCCAAATGTGAAATTTGCATTTAGAAGGAATAGCTCACCCCAAAATTTAAGTTGTCATCATTTAATCATCCTCATGCATTCTAAACCCATAAGGCTTTTGTTCATCTTTGAAACACAAATGAAGATATTTTTTATGAAACCTGAGAGATTTCTGTCCCTCCATTAAAAGTCCAAAACTTTGATGATTCAAAAAGATCATTAAGACATTGTAAAAGAAATCCATTTGAACCGAATGGTTTAATCAGATGAACATATTTAACCTAAGCATTTATTATAAGTATACTCAAGTATAAAAACTGATCAACGCACAAACAAAGAGCATCACACTACTTATGAGATGAGCTAGAACCAAAGGCGCTTATTCTCACGTTTTACATAAGCACATTTAAACTTCTAGAGAAAGAATGGGGTTTGTTCTCGTGCATCAAGCAAGTATGATTGAGCTCCGTTTAGCATATTTGATATGCTTTATGTTTGTGCATTGATCAAAATGTGAATAAAAGCCTACATTAAATGTGTTCATCATATAAAGTGTTTATTACCTTTCAGAAGACTTGGATTAAAACGCTAGTTTCATACAGTATAGATTCATTTTACAATCTCTTTATGAACTTTCATCAAAAATATCTTTATTTATGCTCCAAAGATGAACTAAAGTCTCATGGTTTTGGAACAACAAATTTTGTTCAACAAACAAACAACAAACAGATATTGCCACAACTCCTGACATTTAGATTTTTGTAGATTGTATGGTCACACTTTAGTTTTAGTTTAGGTCCAATTCTATCTATTAACTATCTATTGACTTCCATTTTTTCTCAACAAACCCTAATTACTGCTTATTAATAGTTAGTAAGGTAGTTGTTAAGTTTAGGTATGAGGTAAGATTAAGGGATGTAGAATATGGTCATGCAGAATAAGGGATTACAGGTGCTGGTCATATACTTAGAATATTATCAAAAAGTTGATTTATTTCACTAATTCCATTCAAAAAGTGAAACTTGTATATTATATTCATTCATTACACACAGACTGATATATTTCAAATGTTTATTTCTTTGAATTTTGATGATTATAACTGACAACTAAGGAAAATCCCAAATTCAGTATCTCAAAAAATTTGAATATTGTGAAAAGGTTCAATATTGAAGACACCTGGTGCCACACTCTAATCAGCTAATTAACTCAAAACACCTGCAAAGGCCTTTAAATGGTCTCTCAGTCTAGTTCTATAGGCTACACAATCATGGGGAAGACTGCTGACTTGACAGTTGTCCAAAAGAGAACAATTGACACCTTGCACAAGGAGGTCAAGACACAAAAGGTCATTGCGAAAGAGGCTGGCTGTTCACAGAGCTCTGTGTCCAAGCACATTAATAGAGAGGCAAAGGGAAGAAAAGATGTGGTTGAAAAAAAGTGTACAAGCAATAGGGATAACCGCACCCTGGAGAGGATTGTGAAACAAAACCCATTCAAAAATGTGGGGGAGATTCACAAAAAGTAGACTGCAGCTGGAGTCAGTGCTTCAAGAACCACTACGCACAGACGTATGCAAGACATGGGTTTCAGCTGTCGGATTCCTTGTGTCAAGCCACTCTTGAACAACAGACACCGTCAGAAGTGTCTCGCCTGGGCTAAAGACAAAAAGGACTGGACTGCTGCTGAGTGGTCCAAAGTTATGTTCTCTGATGAAAGTAAATTTTGCATTTCCTTTGGAAATCAGGGTCCCAGAGTCTGGAGGAAGAGAGGAGAGGCACACGATGCACGTTGCTTGAGGTCCAGTGTAAAGTTTCCACAGTCAGTGATGGTTTGGGGTGCCATGTCATCTGCTGGTGTTGGTCCACTGTGTTTTATGAGGTCCAAGGTCAACGCAGCCGTATACCAGGAAGTTTTAGAGCACTTCATGCTTCCTGCTGCTGACCAACTTTATGGAGATTCAGATTAAATTTTCCAACAGGACTTGGCACCTGCACACAGTGCTTAAGCAACCAGTACCTGGTTTAAGGACCATGGTATCCCTGTTATTAATTGGCCAGCAAACTCGCCTGACCTTAACCCCATATAAAATCTATGGGGTATTGTGAAGAGGAAGATGCGATATGCCAGACCCAACAATGCAGAAGAGCGGAAGGCCACTTTCAGAGCAACCTGGGCTCTCATAACACCTGAGCAGTGCCACAGACTGATCGACTCCATGCCACGCCGAATTGCTGCAGTAATTCAGGCAAAAGGAGCCCCAACTAAGTATTGAGTGCTGTACATGCTCATACTTTTCATGTTCATACTTTTCAGTTGGCCAAGATTTCTAAAAATTCTTTCTTTGTATTGGTCTTAAGTAATATTCTAATTTTCTGAGATACTGAATTTGGGATTTTCCTTAGTTGTCAGTTATAATCATCAAAATTAAAAGAAATAAACATTTAAAATATATCAGTCTGTGTGTAAAGAATGAATATAATATACAAGTTTCACTTTTTGAATGTAATTAATGAAATAAATCAACTTTTTGATGATATTCTAATTATATGACCAGCACCTGTAATATGTGCTTTATAAATACTAATAAACAGCCAATATCCTAGTGATATGCATGCTAATAAGCAACTAGTTAATAGTGAGAATTGGACCCTAAAATCGAGTGTTACCAATTTTATGTAGTAAATCTAGATCTGTGCTTTACCCCTGATCCACAGTAGCGGCCTAGTCTGGGCGATTTGGTGTCCGCCCCATCAAACAGCTCCATGTAATCATAGCCACAGTCGGCTTCCTCCTCGATTTCGAAGGTCTGGAAGATGAGCTCCACTCCATAGCCCTTCTCTGCTGTGATCACCCACTGACAGTCTGATGCCCCGGGGTAGTTATTATCACCAAACTGGGCATGAGAGTAGAGGTCTTTAGTTTTCACCTCAGCTTTCAGACGGCCTCCACACTCTGGAGAAGAGAGGAAAATGAACATGAGAGGTAATTCACTGGCAGTCTGACTCAAGCGTCTCAGCATATCACTGCATATCAATAGTTCCGTGACTTGTGGCTGAGATACAGTGCATAGTGCTCTGATAAATGCTATACATTTGGGATTCCCAATCCCAAATTTTTTTGTCAGCCAAACACCTTTGACCTAAAATATTAGTTAAGGCCAAGTTTTAAAAATCATTCTACATTTAAAATAATAAGAATCAGTGCTCGTCTCTTTTCCGCCGTTTTGTTAATTACCTCTTTAGTAAACCAATACATAACTAGCAAAAGCAGCACAGCTTGAATCTCCTCCATACTTGTTATTGGAGTCAGTGCTTCAAGAACCACTAAGCAACAGATGTATGCAAGACATGGGTTTCAGCTGTCGCTGTAGTTGTGGTGTGGAGTAAGTCCACACCACAACTATAATGATAACATCACAGAGACATTTTTTTTTTAATCATTCATGACAAAACTGCAGTGTGCTTATAATAAACAAAACTTTATCGTGCGTTGGTGGTGTGGACGCTAATATAGTTATAGTTAACATTCTTTGTGTGAACGGGCCTTTACACTTGAGATATTAAGATAGTATTTCAATAATTTAACAAGACATTCACGTTCATGATTTCATATGTTGGGTAGTGGCCATATTACATACAGTACATGTAAACAAAGTATTTTATCAAGTGTTTTATTTGAGTTTTTATTTTAAAATAAGTAATTTATTCTATTTTTATATTAGTTATTAGCTTTTTATAAACCTGCATTTCTCTCACAAACCCACAAGGCTTTGTGAACCCGGTTTGGTAAACTCTGAAATAACATAAAAGGTAAAATATAAAATGGACATGTCTAGCTCTAAAATATGTAGATGTATGAATATATAAAAAATATATTGAACATGAAATATAAATTGAAAATTCTGAACTTTACATAATGTGTTAAAAACTATTCAAACCATGAAATGTCCAAATCTTTCAATTAATTTTATAAACAATCATATCGATCATTACAAGATGCACTATAAGATCTTTAATCGCTTAAACATTTTTGTAAAAAATAGTCTATATCATGGCTGATGAACTTCATTGCTTAATGGGAATATTATTAGAAAATATTAATTATCAAACACTGCATCTTAATTCTTTCCCCTGCAACATTTTTGATAATTTTCACAAAAGTTTCATGGCCTCCAGAATATTTTGTTGTAATAATATCTAAATATGCAATATATCAAAAAAGAAAAGAAAAGAATAGACCCTTAGCTTTTAAACAAAAAACCCTTTATTCTAGCTTCATGCATTCCTTTTTTATCAACACTTGAATGTGGGGAAGTTTCATAAAAAAGCAGCATATTCAGCAAAATGCTGAGAAAGTAGCGTTTTTGTCTAAGACTATATCTGGATCAGATTCAGAATGATGATCACAGATGGAGTAGATAGAGTCCAACAAGTATAGATACCTAAAAGTATAGATATATATACACAAGTACCCATACAAGTATATGTCTCTGCAGGATACTAATAGGAGTTACGAGATCAGTGGGCAAGGCCATAAACATAGGGGCGTTTTTCACTGCGTTACCTGATTTGCCCACGTCACAGTGTGGGTAAGGTTTAGGGGTGGGTGGGGTCGGGTGAAGAATAAGCAGAAACAAGTGATAGAATCATTGCTTACGCACATGCAAGTTATCGTGATCATCAAACATTAAACAGCTTATAAATCAAACACTTGCCAAACTTTACCAAATTAAATGAAGAGGTACAGGACTGTGAAGCTTTAGGAGTGTTGATGGACTTGATCTACTCCATTTATCTTTTGATCCAAAATGCTGGCGGTGGCTGGCAACTTTTTTATTTATTTAAAAAAACGCTGGCGGGGAAAGAATTAAAAAGCAATTTGCATTTAACCCATGTGGTTCTGTGATTTTACCACAGCCTGTTGTTAGGAATGACACAAAGTACTGCACAGTCTCTTATAGTTTTATTATATAAGGTTGTATTATAAAAGACTACCAGTCTCTTATAGATTCCAGTATGTAATGTTAATGTACATTTAATTTGTATGGATGCGCTCACCTGCAGTATGGGAAGCCTCAAAGCCTTTCTTCTGCACCGAGTTATCAGAGAAGAAGCGGATGAACATCTTGTTTCCGGTGGATATGATTGGTTGAGGTTTCTTGGTGCCACAGTAGCGTCCGAGGCTTGGTGCTTTCCCATCCCGACCGTCGTAGATCTCAATGTGGTCATAAGCACATTCCAGATGAGGCTCCATGTCGATTTCGTTGAAAGCCTGAAACATGCGGATCAAGTCAAAGTTTGAACGGCAGCATTATTGAATTATTTTCCAGAATTATACAGCTGCTTGGTACAAGACTTCCGATAAATCGAGTGCCGTCTAGAGCATGTTTACATAAAAACCAATGGAAAAGCACAGTAGATTGCAAAAATGCCTTCTGTGCAAAGGACCATTCACACAGATGTTTTTAAATGATGCACTTCTTTTAACTTGTTAAAAGTGTCCTGTTTTTAGGATGGTGTGTCATTGCACGAGACGCTGCAATAGACTTGAGACACAAGCGCACCGGTCAAACGTGTGTTTTTCGAGTTTAAAAGCATGAGATTCAAGGGTGTACACTCCATATAAGCTGTGAATGCTCTGCATACCCAAGCCATTACAGAGAAAATTAGTTCAGGGACTGGATAATAAAATATTAACATCACTATAAATTACCTTGTCATTTGAGGTGTAACAAAGCTTACAAAATAAATTGTTGGGAATATGTATGTAACTGGCCATTAATTATTTATTTGCCAAATTTTCTGCAAATCTGTGGGAGGGTTAGTGAGTGGATGCACAAGAGTTTTGCCGTCTATGTTCTATCATTATGAATCGTCATTATGGTTCCAGATGCTCATTTATTTGTTGGCATGCAGGTGTTGTCATCTGCAAGAAAAGCTGTGCGCAAATTGCTCGTCAAAGCAAAAAAATGTGCTGTTGCTGCCAGATATCGATTACCGAAAATCTGATTATATTCGATGCAAAACTAACTCGACTAAATCAATAGTTGCATTCACAACATGCCGTGATTACAGTAATTATAAGATCCTAGCTTGTAAGGTGTCACGTCCTCGTAGAGCTCGTAACTACAGCTTGTAAACTGGGAATTTTCAGAGAGCTCCTACTTGTACATGTGACCAATGTACCACCTGATCACTGCAGATTAATTTGAGTCATTACAGTGTTGCCAAAGAAACAAGTATAATTTCCAGTTCGAAGACGTGAACACTTCGAGTAGAACGTCACCTCTTGTCATCGCAAAATTACAGTAATTAAGACATGGTGAGAACACAGCAGTTTGTCAAGCAAAGCTCATTTTTAAAATACACTTAAAAACACATTTTTGGCATAGACAAAGTGGAAGGTACACATTTAGCAACATGCTTGAGCAAACTAATTAAAATGTATTTTTCCACTTGTTCTCCCCACATTTGACAAATCTTGTGTGTGTGTGTGTGTGTGTGTGTGTGTGTGTGTGTGTGTGTGTGTGTGTGTGTATGTGTGTGTGTGTGTGTGTGTGTGTGTGTGTGTATCAGTATCTCTTGGGAAGGCCCTACCACCTAATGTCTATTCCTGGCAGCAGCCCTCCATTTCGACCCTGCCCTTGATATGAACTTGATATGAGTCGAGAAATCGATTCCAGGAATCGAGAGTCAAAGTCCATTTAAAAAAACAAACAGAATCAAGCAACCCAATCAAATATAGGGTTTCCCCATCACATATTTTAGCAGTCATCAAAAATGAGGTATTATTCAAAAGCATAAACACTCAAAATTAATTTTATGAAAACAGTTTGAAAACTGGACATAGCTTTACAATGGAAGCAATGCTTTAAAACCTTTTATCAGGCTCCTCCCCCTAGTGGGAGGTCTCATGTTTCAAATTTGACAAAATTGACTGCACTATTTTATGATCAAATCTTTTTCCTTATCTTGACAAAACACATTTTGTAGGAAAGTTCTGAGACTCAAGGTCATATATTTGGCCACTGTTTTGCGATTTGTCACAGAAATTAATTTGTGACAGGAGAGCGCCCAAACAAAATCTCACAGGAACCTCCATTTTTGTGATATCAACTTCAAATTTGGAACACAACTTGAGCCCCGTTTCCACCGAAATTACCCGGAACAATTTGTACCAGGAACTTTTTTTCCAGGAAAAAAGTTTGGTTGGACATATGACTTTAATTTTCCAGCAATTTTGGAGTCCAAATTATTTAGTAAAACACAAATATTATATAAAACAAAAATGTTTAGTTCGGTACATTTGCTTTACGGGGATCCACACAACAATTAAAAAAGGTTGAAACATTCACTGATGCTCCAGAAGGAAACAATGCATTAAGAGCTGGGGGGTGAAAACTTTTGAACAGGATGAAGATGTCCACATTTTTCTTATTTTGTTTAAATATCATTTTTTCCCCATTTAGTACTGCCCTTCAGAAGCAACAGAAGATACTTACATGCTTCCCGGAAGACAAATTAAGTACAATTTACCTTGATCTTCAAATTCGATTGGTTTCCACCCCCAGCTCTTAATGCATTGGGTTTCCTTCTGGAGCATCAGTGAATGTTTCAACCTTTTTTATTAGTTGTGTTTGAGTCCCTCAATTGTCCTCAGTGTGAAAAGATGGATCTTAAAATCATACAGTCATTGCTGGTGAGGGTTCAAATATGAAAAAGATGCTGGAAAACTGAAGAATGTGCAGGACCTGGAGGATTTTTCTGAAGAACATTGGGCAGTTCAACTGCTCAGGACAAACAAGGGACTCATGAATAACCATCACAAAACAAAAAAACAGCCATGGATTATCCAGGGAACGACACACAGCACTGAGAATCAATGGTTCATAAACTTTTGATCTGGGTCATTTTAATAAATTCTGCTATTTTTTTTGTCTTTTGGACTATATGTAAACATTTTTTATGTAACATATCTTATTCAGGACAGTACTGAATAAAAAATAACATGCATTTTGTATGATCCCTCTTATTTAGTTAAAATTATTTCCATTTTCACAGATTCTGCAAGCGGTTCACATACTTTTTCTTGCCACTGTATATACAGTTGAAGGTAGCCATTGACTTCCATCGTATTTTTTCCCACTATGGAAGTTAATGGCTACCGTCAAATGTCTGGTTATCAACATTCTTCAAAATATCTACTTTTGCGCTCAACAGTAGAAAGAAACTCATACGGGTTTGGAACAACATGAGGGTGAGTAAATGATGACAGAATGTTCATTTTTGGATGAATTATCCCTTAAAATGCTTTTTCACATATATGCTCAAAAAGGGGAGTGACAGTTAACTTAAGCAGTATTTGGCGGACTAGAGAATGATTTTAATTTACAAATATGGTAGGAAAATGGCCATTCTTTTAAATCGACACCTGCCACGGTGTGTCTTTTGTGTACTCTGATTATGATCTGTGTCTTTGAGTGTGTCCTAAGCCAATTCACCACACCGTTTAACTGTTCTGTTTGGTTACGTCACCGAGGAAATGGTAATGGGGGGCCACATGCGGTACGTTACCCAACTATTGTAAATATGGATGGAGAGAGATTATACATACTATTTTGATCCGATGTCCTGGAGTGGTGGACAGGGCCCAGGTGCAGGCCTTCTTACTGGGGTATTTATCTGGCCAGTTAGGGCTGGTGATGGTCCCACTCACGCTGTTCACAACGTGATCACAACCGGCTGCAAGAGAAACCAATAACACGTGACATCCGACACCAAGTACACACACAAACAGTCTCATCCTCTTGCTCATCATATGAGCCACGTTCAAACTTTAAACAGAGAATCGTTGTTGTTTTTGGGCACAAAGAGCCTTGCATTTCCTAGCCTTCTCAAACACCTTTTCTCCACTACTATCTTTCTTTTCTCCCAAGCACTGCCCCTCTCTTTCTATTTCTGCCCGCAAGAGGAAGGCGTTCTCTAAAAATATCCAGACGCTAGTTAGTGCCAGTGAGCTGAAATCGATGGTGAACGATTCTGAGCATTCATGTGCTAATAGGGAAACTGGGAAACCAGACTGCTGATTGTTTCTCAGACAGAAAACACAGTGACCCTCCAGATATACAGCATGTCATTCTGTTAGATTTGGTGAAATATTTGCCAAAACCAATTTACAACCCTAATCTAGGGTTGTGGTTTATCCTTCATTATAACACACATCAAGTCTAAATCGAAAGTAAAGGAATATCTCACTTAAGAATGACAATCCTGTGCACATTTACTTGCCTCGTGTTGCTCAAAGCTCTCAAATATCAAAATGCCACTAGCTCTTGTGTGCATCATAATCAAAAATGATTGAACATTGAATATGTGGAATAAAGAACAAGAGTGCTATGACAAAGAGGATGATTTGTAATGGAAAACAGACTACATTTCCGTCTGATCCTAACAGAGCTATTCAGAAAAAGCACATTGAACATGATTATGGTAGTTTTATGATGCTTATTTGTCCTTTTTAGCACCTGATAGCTATGATCAGCTGTCATTGTATAAAGAAGAAAAGCATGAGCATTCTTCAAAATATCTTCATTTGTGTTCCACAGAAGAGAAATGTCACACAGGTTTGGAACAACACGAGAGTGAGTATTGAACATTGGTGTATTTTATCATTTAGTTGCTGCTACCATTTTATAAAACAATACGCTATGAAGCAATAAGTCATGACTGGCAATGCCTCTGTGTGTATCCACATATAAGATAAGCGTGTGTGTGTTTGTTTCACACCTTCCTTGCAGTCATGTTTATTCTCATGAAGTACGAAGCCACTTCTGCACTGACAACTGTAGCTGCCAAATGTGTTCACACACTCATGCTGACATCCGCCGTTCTCCTTAGAGCACTCATCTTTATCTGTGAAAACAAAGCATCAGATCTCAGTAAAACACACTCAGGATTTATTTTTTGTCCCCTATGATGATTTAAAAATTAATAAAGAACTTAATTCTACTTTAAACGGGATAGCATTACACTTTTTATTGCGTTTCTTTAACAACTTTTCCCTCAATTTTAAAATGTTGAAATGTTACATTTGCCAGAGTATTACTATTCTGGGCTTGTCCCAAACCCAGAGTGTTTAAAAAGAGACCATAAATCACAAAAATTCTACTTCGCACTTTTTCAAAAGAACTGTAAACAATCATCTTTTAAAATTAATTTGATATGTGTGATTTGTACAATGTGAATCAATGACAGTGCTACTAAGGCCAATGATTATTTCCCACATATGCACACTTTTATATACACACAGGGCTTGAAATTAACTTTTTTTCCTCACCAGCCACTGTGGCTAGTGGTTTTCCAAAGTTTTGACACAATTTTGACATCAATACCATGGGGAAAAACTGCCAAATAGACATTTTTAATATTATCTCACAATTTGGCAGCCTTCACGGATCCATTATACGGTTACACATGCAAAACTGACAATGTTTATGTGAATACACGCCAAGACCGGCATTTTGACATTATTCTGTGTGTATTTGACTGTTTAAGCACAATAAGCAGTGAAAAATAACTACATTTGCTGAGAGTGACTGAGCGTGAACGTGCTGAGAGACGGCTTTATGTGTGTGCACTTTGGATTTGAGCACAAAATCTGCAGGAAATTAAATAAATGCCAAATAAATTAGTAAAGTAATGTGCAATACGAGCAATCCCACAGCAAAATTCAAGCCCTGTAACACCAACAATCCGTAACAAATAAAACGAGTGAGTGAGGGGAGGCGGGTTTGTGTGTCACTCGCTGTCGGAGAGATGAGAGACAGAGAAAGAGACGCTGGTATCGTGTATATATTCTACAGAAAATTAGTATTGGAAGTGTTTCAGATATTTCGGTATCGATATGTATCGAAAAATCTATATTTTTTGACACTACATTGATTGCACATAGTTTATTATTTCAGATGCTTTTTTAACAGACTACAATTGAAAATAGTATATACGTATTATATATAAAATTCAACCCGCCAAAGTGGCTAGTAGGAGTGACTGCGTTACACTGCACTGCTGAAATGCACACGCATTTGGTGGGTTGATGGGTGTTAATGTCAAGCCCTGTATACACATATTATATACACTGTCAAAAGTTTGGAATAATTAATATTTATTTTTAAGTTTTTGAAAGAAGTCTCTTATGCCCACCAAGGCATATATTTAATCAAAAATGGTTATTTATTTCAATTTAAAACAACTGATATCTTTTTGAATATATTTTAAAATGTAATTTAACTCTCTGATGACAAAGCTACATTTTCAGCATCATTACTCCACTCTTCAATGTCACATGATCCTTCAGAAATCGTCACATCACACATCAAGAAACCGCATCACGCATTATATCAAAATGCACTTTCAATAACAGCTACAGTCAGCATGTAAGCACACCCTCACCTGAGAAAAACTGGGCCTTGAAGCCCTTCTTGGAGACCGTGTTGTCAGATTTAAACTCAATGCGCATGTTGTTGTACTGAGAGGTGATGGCCTCCGGTTTCTCAGCTCCGCAGAATTTCCCATGCAGTCTGGAGTCGGCAGAGAGTCCGCTCCTCACCTCAACAAAGTCATACTTGCACACCTGCACAGGAGAGAGCAAACCGCAGGTCATACAGCAGCCTACTGGTCAACAGCATGTCTTGAGAAGGGTTTTCTTGTCCAGCTGGTTGATCAAGGTAACGCAAAACACTTGCTTTTCAGCAGGGGAATATAGTAGTTGCATTGTTTTCTGCTTTGTATTAATCACATCTTCAAGTATTATTAGTCACTTTGGATAAACGTGTCTGATAAATGTAAAATTTAAACGTATAAATCAGAAATGCGAAATGTTTGTTTTGTAAGAAACTGTTTTCTCCATTTAAGTAGCTCAAAATGCTCAAAATAATTCATTGATCACTGCTTTTCATTTTGGTTCACAGCTAATTTCGACAGTAATGGTTCACAAGCTGTACACTCGTTTCTGGAACAAATGTTGTTTTTGGCAATCAATAAAGCTGAGACCATTCACATCTTTCACTCTTAAAGGGACAGTTCACCCCAAAATGTTGCCATTACTTACTCACCCTCAAGTTGTTCCAAACCTGTATGGGTTTCTTTCTTCTGTTGAACTGTTTTGAAGTATGTTGGTAACCAGACAGTTGACGGCACCCATTGACTTCCACAGTAGGAAGAAAAAAAATATAATGGAAGTCAAACTGCAAATTCTTCAAAATATCTTTTGTTTTCAGCAGAACAAAGAAACTCATACAGGTTTGGAACAACATGAGGGGGTGAGTAAAAGACAAATTTTCATTTTTGGGTGAACTATCCCTTTAAACCAGTGCCAGAACACTAAAGGAATGTTCCAGTTAAGTTGTACAGACAGCATTACCATGGACAATATCAACAAAACCACAGCACTTGTATTCATTCTTACATACAAAGGGCCAGATTTACAGAGAAAATTAGCGTGAGAGCGAAATCCCGATGGGAGTGGAAAGTTCTGCGCGTGATCTACTGACGACGCGCAAATTAAAGAACACAGACGCAACCGGATCATTTCCATAATGACCAAGAGCAGCCCAAATTAGCATCTGGTCAAAGACATGTTTTTTTCAGGGTGTTAAATAATTGCGCAAATACAACCCCTGGCAAAAATTATGGAATCACCACACTTAGATGATGTTCACCCAGCTTTTTTACTTTATAGCAAACAAACAAATCACAGATATAACACAACAAATATTTTGTTCAATAGCTTAACATTCTGGCTTCATTAAACATACCTAGAAAAAAAAAAAAGTCACTGACATTTTATATGTTAATGGCATGTCTTTTTCCACATCAAGTAGAGGAAAAAAGTATGGAATCATCTTTTAATTTCCATTTCTAAAACAAATACCAGGACATGTCTAAAAATGCTAATTAGTCAGCAGTTAAAAGGGAGCGCTTACACACCTTAGCAAGATGTTTGGCTAATTGAAAGGAAACATGGCCCCGACTAGAGAGTTTTCAGTTGAAACTATGGAAAGGATTATAAAACTCCTTCAACAAGGAATTTCAACACGGAGTGTGGCCAAAGAAGTTGGTTGCTCCCAGTCAGCTGAGTCTAAAATTTGGTGGAAGTATGAAATAAATGGGAAAGTTATAAAAGGAAAACATACAGGCAGTCCAAGGAAGACGTCAAAGCGTCAGGATAGAAAACTCAAAGTGATATGAATAGAAAATGCACAACAAAACAAATGGGCGGAAACAGGAGTCAATATTTGTGACAGAACTGTTATAAACCGGCTGGATGAAATGGGATTTACCTATAGAAAAGCCAAACGAAAACCAGCACTAACACATAAAACAGAAGAAAACAAGGTTACAGTGGGCCAAGGAGAAGCAATCATGGAGTGTGGATGATTGGATGAAAGTGATATTCAGTGATGAATCACGAATCTGCATTGGTCAAGGAGGTGATGCTGGAATTTTTGTCTGGCGGCATTCTAATGAAACATATAAAGATGACTGCCTGAAGATAAACCAAATTTCCCAACTCATTTATGAAATGGGGTTGCAAGACAGGTAAAGGACCAGGGGAGATGGCAATCATTACCTCAACTGTCAATGGACAGGTGTAGATTGACATTTTGGACACTTTTCTCATTCCATCCATAGAAAACGGCTTTGGTGATGGTGAAGTCATTTTTCAGGATGACAATGCATCTTGTCACAGAGCAAAGAGTTCCTTTTCTTCAGGAAAGGCATTCTCAATGACATGGCCAGCAAACAGTCCGGATCTCAATCCAATTGAAAATTTATGGTGGAAATAAATAAAAAAAACTGGTCCATGATAAGTCTCCATCCTGCAAAGCTGATCTGTCAAGTGCTATTTGAGAAAGCTGGAACCAGATTGATGGGGAATATTGTTTTTCATTAGTGAAGTCCATGCCTCAAAGGATTCAGGCTGTCAAAAGCCAGGAGAGAAGCAACAAAGTACTAATTGTGTTTTCTTTTTTGTTGATTAATCCATACTTTTTTCCTCTACTTGATCTAGAAAAAGACATGCCATTAATTAAAAAAAGTGTAAGTGAATTTGTTTAAGGTATGTTTCATGAGGCCAGAATGTTAAGCTATTGAGCAAAACCTTTTTGTGTCATATCTGTGATTTGTTTAGTTTTTTTGTAATAAAGTTAAAAAGCTGGGTGAACATCCTCTAAGTGTGGTGATTCCATATTTTTTGCCAGGGGTTGTACCAGTAAGACGAGCGCAAACCTTAGTAAATCACCTTGCATTAATTATTGAAATACTCTCCTCCCATAAATGTTGCGTCTGAAAGGGAAACTAACTCCTACAAATGCATATGCAATAAGATCAGCCACAAAAATAACCCAGTCCAAGCCTTTTCAGCGCCAATTTTTCACTGCGTGTCTTTAGCAATTCCTGACAGTACTTTTTTAACGCCAAAAGAGGGTTTGTACTGTAGAGCCCCGCATTTCTGCCCGAGCCCGACGGGCCCCGACTTTTTTACGCCCCTAGGGCCAGGCTTCGGGCCAATTTTCACGCCATACCTCAAACGCGGACCGGGCTTCGGGCCTTTTTTAGGCTTCTCCTTCGTTTTATATTTTAGACATTAATTAATTAATTAAAAGAAACAATGAGATGTGCTGCACTGGTGGAAACAACATGAGACCATGATACCGCGACTGTCAAGACTGGCTCGCACAGTGTTTAGAGTAAGGCGCTATGCAACACGCATCGCCGCAGTAAAGCAAGACAACACGCAAACTGCCGCTAGTGAAACTGAAAAAAGGCTAAGTCTTAGATGCTCAAAAACACAATCATCTTCATTAAAACTAATGAGACTAAATGCTCTTACAAGTGCTTATGTCGCTCGTTCTCATATTGCGGTCTTTGATCTAATTAGCTGATGAATCAAATGCAGCTCATATCTGTTGCTTTCGTTGACGTGAACTCCGTTAAATGTGCATATAGCGCGGGTATTGAAGATCAGATTTATATTAATTTTGCGGAGAGGTGTAAGGTAAGACAACCTGCATGTTTTTTTTATTTTTTATTTGTTTAGATTGTGTATCCCGTTTAGTTTGCAAGCAGCATCAGCCTGCCTCAGCTTGTCAAAAATGCCTTTTTACTGTGGTGGTGATAATAGGCTAAACGTTTAAACCAACATTGTGATGCTTGAAGTGTTTTTTATATCTATAAATTGTATTATAAGCAAGACAAGTCAAGTGTTGATTTGAGAGGCTAAATTGATCAAACGTGGTTAACTCACTGTCGGCCGCTGGCCGCTTGGTCGTCACTTTAAAAAACAAAAACTTTAATTTAACAAACATAAAAATGCTTCAAACGTTTTTCTAAATTAACTTAATAAAGAAACGAAACAAAATATAACTACTTTGACATTAAAAACAAAACTGAACTATTTTAATGGCTGCAACAATGTGTAATGAGGATAAAAAAAACGAACAGAAAAACACAGGTTCCAGTCGGACTCGGGCCGAGAATTTTGAAAAGCTGTCAAACACGGGCCGGGCTAGGGCCTCAGCGTCTCGGGCCAGGCCGGGCTAGGGCCTAGATTTGAGGCCCGTGCAGGGCTCTATTGTACTGGCTCAAGCTGGCCCTTAAAAGATTAGTTCACTTTAAAATGAAAATTTCCTGATATTTTACTCACCCCCCATCTCATCCAAGATGTTCATGTCTGTCTTTCTTCAGTCGAAAAGTTTTTGGAGGAAAACATTCCAGGAATTTTCTCCCCGTTTCATGGCAACCAACATGTTAAAGGTCCAAATCAATACAGTTTCAAAGGGCTTTGAAGGGCTTCAGAGGCTCTGCACGATCCCAGACAAGGAATAGGGTCTTATCTAGCGAAACTATTGGCTAGATAAAAAAAAAAAGAATATACTTTTTGACCTAAATTGCTCATCTTTCGCTGCTCTGCGACATGCTAGTGATTGCACAATCACGACGTAAAGGTCACACTAGACATAGGCAGAATCACCACACTTTGAGTTTGAAACTGCATTGATTTGGACCGTCAACATTTTGGCTGCCATGGAAGTCTATGATGGGGAGAAAAATCCTGGAATGTTTTCCTTAAAAAAACTTAATTTCTTTTCGACGGAAGAACGAAAGACATGAACATCTTGGATGAGATGGGGGTGAGTAAAATATCAGGAAATTTTCATTTTGAAGTGAACTAATCCTTTAATGTTTGTTTTTGAGCATGTAAACCATCCTTTTAATGGTTGGGCAACTATTGTAAGTAGATGAACATCTGGTTAAATGTTATCAACGTAACTCCTGTGGATGGAGTTTGCTCCATGTATTTTTGCACTAAAACGTAAAAGGATACCAGAAATGAACATTATGTAACTCTATCTGCAGTCTCTTGCCCTATAGACTTTCAATGTATGTCCATTATTGTAAACAGATTTGTTTTTGTGGTCATAATTATTTTCTGTGGTAATTGACAACATGTCACCGATGTAGTCGATAGAGCGTAACTTGTATGGACCCAAAACATTCCTAGCTTCAATTTATCCAGCAATTATATAGTAGGCTATTAATTTGAAGCTATAAAATGCTCAGGAAAACTTGCAGCTAATTTAAATATGTTTTAGTGGGCCGTCTAATTCAACAGACTAATAGCTATTTTTTTTTTAAACCCAGCCTGAGCCAACTGCCTCATTTTCTTTCTTAAAAAACACAGTTTTATTTAGCACTAATGTAATGATGTTGCTGTTATATTAAAGCAATTAAAATCTGTGAAATATAAAATAATGAAGCAGGAAGCCAGATGGTAACCCTTTAGCAGAGTAGCTCCGTTATAAACTTCCTGAGGGCTTTTGATAAACATACAAGAAGCCAGAAAACTACCCTCCATCTTAACAGACACAAGCTGAGCAAACAAGTCATGAGTGTATTCGTCATGTGACCTGCACCAGGCAAAATTGCCGTAGGCTATCAGCAATGAACAAGTGAGAAAGCGTGAAGGCAATTTGGAGAAGTCAGTCCCAAAAGCCCTGTGGTGATTCACACTATCGAGCTGAAATGAACCAGACAAACCCACCCCACGCCGAGGTAAAAACCTAGTGCTCACATCGTTCCCTTCAGTCTCGAAGACGTCGAAGAGCAGGGTGATGCGGTACTGCGTGGGCGCCACCAGCTGCCAGATGCAGTTCTTGTTGGGCGGATACTCCTTGGGCCAGCCTGGACTAGTGATGGACCCATTAAGCTTGGTGATGAAACCGCCACAGGCAGCTAGAGAAAAAGACAACAGAAAAACATCTATAAGACGAATGGCGGAAGCAAATTTCAACAGCATTTTTCTTGCTTTTTTGAAACATAACCGTTCAATGCAAACCAGGATCTCCAAGCTTGCTCTTGGAAAGCTCCAACACAAATCTGAACTGGCTAAACCTCAGATCTTCGGGTTTACTTGAAGACTACAGGAATAAGGAATTCCCCTTACGCTCTTTTTTTATGTAGATTGTTGGTTGGTTGTTTTCTTTAAAAAGTCTTTTTATCCTTGGCTTTAAACTTCATCTGAAGGCACCCATGTGTGTTTAATTGGGTTTCTGTTGATCGCTTAAGATGTATACTGTATCATTGTGGATTCAAATGGTTTCTATTGCTTTTGACGGGACACTCATATACAGTGTGTACAAATGTTAGCCAATAAGTGACTGAATGCCAGTGGGTGGGGCATGTGGTGTGATGATGTGTAACTATTCGTCAATGTCTTGCTTTGTAGGCCGTAGGGGTGGCACGGTACATGGAAAAAAAAACGAACCGTTCGGTTCGCTTGTCTCGGTTCGGAGTGTGTGCGTCACACGGTTCGACGCATGCGCAATGTATCCACGTGCCCGTATGTAACCTCACTGGACAGTGGGTGTCCTTTTCGCGCGAAATAAGAGGTGTGTGTTTGTGTGGACATACAGTAAAGTAAATGTGGAGTGCTGCAGGTCACGTCACGTGTAGAAATGCAAGTGGGAGAGATAAGGAATACTGCCCGGAGTTGTTGGAGGATGCGCTAGCGTCGTATGGCCGGCAGGGCAGATGCAGTGCGTATGGAGAGCGGGAGCCGCGCGCGCTTGTTGCGCATACACACACTGGCAGTGTTTGTCTCACGCAGCTGAACCGCGGCTCGTGTATTGCAAATACAGACAAATATAGTCCATTCTCTCACATTTTCCGGTCTTCTCCTCTGACCCCTGTCTGTCTCATGCTTTGATTTATGATGGGTAGCATATATCTGCTGCAAATGCGACCGTGTTCCCCACTGTCTCATACACACATGCATATATAACATGTTGTGTATAAGTAGTTCACATGATAAATGTAACATTTAAAAGTTAAGATATGCTTCTAGTTTTAATAATTTAAACATGCCTTTGAAGTTTGGGCAAAAACTTCTAGCAGTGTTGTGTTTTCGTGTATTTTATTTTATTTTTTCACAGCGCTGGATGTCATATGGTGATTGTGAAACACGGAACACTTCATGGTGAAATTTGTTAATCAGGTCAGCTGAATTAAAGCCACAGTGCATTGTTCTGATCAAAATTGATATGATTAACATGAAAAATGTTACGCCAATGTGTCGGACTCGGTGGACAGCCAGTTAGGAAACAATTTGATATAACAATTTTTTAATACTGTATCCTAAATTGTGAATGATTAAGCCATATATACCATATGCTGAAGTAAATTTCTGGAGTGTTAACGATTAAGAAAAACAACAACAACAACCGTACAAAACCGAAAACCGTGACACTAAAACCGTGATACGAACCGAACTGTGGGTTTTGTGAACCGTGCCACCCCTAGTAGGCAGTCATATGCAAATGTATTTGCCAGTGTGGCATCACAGATCCCACAATATCAAAACGAGCCATTGTTGGAGCTTGATACTTTGTTTATAATAAGGAGAACTTTTTTCATTTTGAAACTTGCAGGATATTTTAATGGTACGAAGACCTCGTATATATCAAAAGAACAAGGCAAATTTGATTGTGATTTTGAAATTTTTGACCCCTTTAATTAGGGTGACCACCTGTCCCGCATTTTGCAGAGCAGTCCTGAAATTGGGAGCTTAGTCCCGCGTCCTGCAAGATGTGTCAGAAATATCCTTCATTTAAATTATGTCTGTATTATTTTTTTCTTCCCTTTAATTACAATACAACATTTAGAAATCTGATTTAAAAAGAAATGGGACTGCCGCCTAAAAATCCATTTGTGCAGTTGTCATATTGTAGCTAGAGCGGGAAAAATAACCAACACAGAGAAAAAAGGGTGTCGAAATTGTACCTTTAGGGGTACAACAGCTTGTCACTGGGGCAGTATCCTTAAAAGGACATCTTTGTAACTTTTTTACCACAAAAAGGTTCATAGTAGTACCTTAAGGCAGGGGTTTTCAAACTTTTTGTGTGTGTGGACCACTATTTGTAATCAAAAAATTTTGCGGACCACCTCATAACACACATAATAAAATATGTCTACACACAGTCCTACCTGAATTATTCCGCACCTCTAAATAGGCTTACTAGCACTAAAACTATAACTAGTCATCACATCAGTACAACAGGCTTGTTAAAAGAAAGTTTACTGCAGACAACGGCTGCTACATATTTAATTTATTTATTCTGGCTCATAGATGCATCCGACTCACTGTCAATCTCTTAATTTTTTGTAACTTCTGCCTTCTGCTTCTGCACTGAACTTGAACGTCACGGCCGAGCGCCACTAGCCTATTTTTGTAATCGCACAATAACTTGACAATTAAATACAAATGTTATATCAATATAGGCCTACATATTCTTTTTACTTTTTATTTTTTATGGGAATTTCCTGGTAAAATGAAGGTAAAAAAATATTATTTTATTTTATTTTATTTTGCCTTTCCACGGACCACCTGCAGTACCCTCACGGACCACTAGTGGTCCGCGGACCACAGTTTGGGAATGACTGCCTTAAAGGGTTAGTTCACCCAAAAATGAAAATTCTGTCATTAATTACTCACCCTCATGTCGTTGGACACCCGTAAGACCTCCGTTCATATTCGGAACACAAATGAAGATATTTTAGTTGAAAGCTGATGGCTGAGAAAGGCTTCAGACAGGCCTCCATTGGCATTCAGTACATTGACACTTCCAAGATCCATGAAAGGCACTTAAAACGTCGTTACAAAGTCTATCTCACCACAGTGGCTCTACAATAATCATACAATGCGACGACAATAGTTTTTGTGCGCAAAAAAAAATCAAAATAACACCTTTATCCAACTTGTTCTTGTCTTCCGTGTGCGCCTCCACGACGCATGCGCGAGAATATGACGTAGCGCCGGTGTTCGGGAATCGATGAAATACACACTTAAGCTCCATTTTGAGCACTACGCCGAGACCTAAAGCACGATCAATGTAGAATCCAACAGCTTAGACACGCGCGTCTTCCTCTGCTCGTAAACAAATCGCTTCTGGGTCATATGTCCGAACGCCGGATCTGCGTCATATTCTCGCGCATGCGTCGTGGAGGCATACACGGAAGTCGAGAACAAGTTGGATAAAGGTGTTATTTTGATTTTTTTTTGCGCACAAAAACTATTGTCGTCGCATTGTATGATTATTGTAGAGCCACTGTGGTGAGATAGACTTTGTAACGACGTTTTAAGTGCCTTTCATGGATCTTGGAAGTGTCAATGTACTGAATGCCAATGGAGGCCTGTGTGAAGCCTTTCTCAGCCATCAGCTTTCAACTAAAATATCTTCATTTGTGTTCCGAATATGAACGGAGGTCTTACGGGTGTCCAACGACATGAGGGTGAGTAATTAATGACAGAATTTTCATTTTTGGGTGAACTAACCCTTTAAGGTACGTATTGTACTCTATAAGCAGGGGAGTCACAAGAGAAGCCAGGTTATCCCGCTATATTTTTCTGTTGATATGAAAACTTGTGTTCATTTAGCAATATAGCGGGAGAATTATGTATACGATGTATATTATGATGTTATGGCCTATATGCCTTTCTAGTTGTTCAAAGCGTTTTCAGAAGGCACCTGTCTGACTCCGAGATGGCGAACAGAAGCATGGTTTGTGTGACATTAGCAACACATTATTAGCAGTTAGATATCATATTCAAGTCAAAGGCTAATCATATCAATTACGCTCCTTGTAGACGAGCCTGTATATTTCTCCCATCCACTTCTTCTGAATCTGGTTCAAACATATATTGCTGAATTAAACCAATATTTCCACTTGCCATCGTGCAGCGTTTACTACAGTAAAGTTGAGCGAGTGGATCTCTGAGCTGGTGTAGTGGAGGCGGGGCTAATTTGCATATTCATGGATTCTCGTATACTAAATGCAGCAAGGGTGTAGTTACATTCAAGCTAATTTAAGGCACGAGGACATTATTTTCACAAGAAAAAACTTGTAATTTTGGTGATGAAAGGTGAGATTTAAGGGATAAAATTATTGACTACAGGGGGGCTTAAAGAAATGTAGCCTGTTACTCATTATATTTAGCTGGATTATATTTATACTGAATAGGTCCTGTAAATTAAATTGTATCAATCGAACCCTGGCAAATTGAGTGCCAGTCACAGAGCCGGTCACAATGAATAAAGCTTGTTATCATCCAACGTAATGCAAATCAATATTTACATAGGATAATAGTAGTAGTACATTTATCTCTCTCACACGTGTCCCGCATTGTCTGTATAGAAGTCTTGTAAGTAAATGAACAAGAATAACCTGGATTATTTAGGTTTATGTCAGCTCCTGACTAGCATTAAAAAAATGTACGACACAGCCCCTTAAAAAGGGTAAACAACAAACAACTCTTTGGAAACTATTGCTTATATATTTGCTGACTGCTCACCTAGGTTGCAAAGCACACTTAAGCTTTCAATTTATCAAGCTGACCAGCTTGCAGTTTGTCTAAACCGGCGCAGGCTACACATAAAATAACAAGAACAGTCCTGTTTAAATTAAAATACACAGAGAACAACCCCAGGGTTCATATCTCATCAAACACGGAGCAGAAAGACAGAGTTAGTTTAGTTTAATGCGGTACGATCCAAATTAACGAACGGATCCCCTACGGCGATTTCCACTGAACACATGCGCTCGGGGAGAGATGTTTCCATGGCTACCATCATGCTGTTTAGAAGCCTTTGGACAGCCCTTGAAGTTTTAACTTTGTGTACATTTAAGCTCTATCTGTCTCTATTCCCACAGGACTGTCGTGCAGTAAATTCTTTCTACATTGGCTGTTCTGGGAGAAAAAGCGGCACAGCACAGTCATTATGATAATGTTGGATTTACTACTGATATGATAGCCACTGGGAAGCTGCGCTCGGACAATCTTTCTTTCATCTAATGGAGAATCATTTTCCGATCGCTCCAGGCTGTCACGATTGAGCTGTTGAGTCATCTCAGTGCATGTCTGAACAAACAGATTTTTGCTCAATATAGCATCTGCAGGGTACATGCTGTCCTAGTAACTGCCTCGCGTATCCAGACATTAGCCGACGATATAATACGAGTCAAGACATTAGCTAACAGACAACAATTTACCTAAGAACGCTTTGACCTTTGACCCAAGCTGTATGTTTTTGTGCTTTGTTCAAGAATTCAAACTTCACGATTTTTTCCAGCCATTTAGAAACACAGAGCAGCGCTTTGTAAGTGTCGTGCGGAGGAGGGTGCAGAAAGCCAGGCAGGCCTTCTGTCGATGCGAGGAAGGTGCTCATAACTTGCTGGCAGCCCCGAGCCAATAGCACAAAACAGATGTCAGCGGTATGTCAACAGTGCAAGCAGGAGTAGTAATTAAGAGGATGCGGTGGCACAGACTGTCCACTAGAGGCAGAATGAGGTCACTGCTGCAAGCTGCTTAAAGGTAATTCTTGTGTCATTAAAGCTTCTTAAAGGGCAAATGTGCCATTTTTTATTTGTAAATACTAGGGGTGTAACGGTAGCCTGGGAAAACCCAGACAACTTCCGGCAAATTTAGATTTGCTCTGCAAGTAGTCTGGCAAAGAGTCCATTCAAACCCATTTCTAAACCCTAGAAATCGCGGCACAATTAGAAACGTTGGGGCGGGCTTTACACGATGACGACAGCGCAGCGACGTTGAAGCAGATTTGCAGCTGCTGTGGAGCATCACTCGTTCGAATCAGCTATCGCGTCTGTTTTAAGCGATTTAAACTTCTCCTTTTCGTTAAAACCCGAGCAAAGAACAACACTCGAAGCCTTTATATCTAAAAAAGATGTTATCGCTGTTTTACCGACTGGATTCGGCAAAAGTCGTGTGGAAAAATGAATGGGTCTTAGCAAGAGTCCTCTGGTAGTGTTAATGTTTTACAAAATATAGTTTTAAGTCCTTTTCAGGAGTGAATGAAGTTGTTTAAAGCTCAAATCTGTGGTTTATTTATAAAGAGAGCGCCTTTTTTTAAATTTGATCTGCCGTTTTCGGAGTTGTGAGCGCCAGTGGTTCAGCGGCGCTCAAACGATTATTGAGCCCGCCGAGAGGCGCCTTTCCTCGGCCAGTCCTTCTGCCGTCTGCCGCTGGCTCTGATGTCTCTGTAGTGGTTAAACCGTCTCGTCTTGTGTAGATCTAACGGCTGATCTTTGCTCTCATTAATCTATAATTTGTTCCTAGACAGATCGTTTTATCTGAGGGCAAAGTGAAGTTTCATAACTTTATATTTTTAAGATATTAAACTTAACCGTTGTAGTCTCCTGGCGCTGACTTTGACTGAATTGCTTTATTTATTGTATAGCTTCTTATACCTTTTACTTATACTTTTATAATTGCTATTGATGATCACACATAAACTGACATTTAACAAAAAGAGACTGGGTTGTGTTTTGTGTCATATTTAATTTATTACAGTGATAATCATAGCCTATATTATGTGTGTGTGTTTTTTTTAATGTAAACGAAAAGAGGCTGGGTTTTTTATATTTCGTTTTGTTATAAACATGCATTGAAGATAATATGCATTGCGTGCACTACATATACAAATATATACTGAGTGATGCTGTCAAGAGCATAGTAGGCGGACTAGTGTCCTCCCGTCCTCGGGAGTTCGTTCTCCGGAGTCAAACTTAGTAAGTCACGGACGCAAGTCAGAAGTTCGCGTACGAAATATGTCATAAAACACCACTGCCTCATTTCATAAAAAAATTAAAATTAAACATAATAATAATAGCCACACGAATGTGGTTCAGGCAACGCGTAGCTAGGCCTACATTGATTATCTTATATATTTATAATAAAACGTAGTATAAAACACCCTGCCTCTTTTTGTTTACATTTTAAAAATAATATATTAAACATTAATATGTGGTTTAGGTAAGGTGACCAGATTTCTGAAATGGAAACCGGGGACATTTCCTATTTGAGAACACAAGTACAGAAAAGAACGCATATGAGAAACGGCCAGTCAGATGTTTCTCCGTCGCTCTGCATATGTCATCTCCCTCATCGCTCTGATTGGTTTTAGGTCTATCCAATTGCGCCGAGAGGCATTTGAGCGACGCCCGTTGGTGACGCCCCTTTGGAAATGATTTGTCTATGAAGCTTTGCCAGACCATAACTCAGTTACTACTGAGAATGGTCTGGTTTTAACCAGGCTAGTGTAACGGTACAAAGAAGTCAAGGTTTAGTATGTACCTCGGTTTATTGGGTCACGGCAAAGTCCCTATCAAGGAAAGTCTGTTCATTCTGCAGCCATATTTGCAACGCCACCAGACAGCTATTTCGGGCATTCAAGACCAAGTAATGTCTATTTGAATGGGGGAATCCTGGAATCTCAAAAACTGCTTGCCGAACTCACAATTAAATAAAATATGCCAAATCAGCAACAAAATCTGACATGAACTATCCAATAAATGTTATTTTTCAGGTTAACCCTCTGGGGTTCTTCATTTATGGGTCACACTCAGGACCTTCGGATCAAAAATGACCCGGAGGGCGGGATTAAGATAAAAAAAGATTTGAGTAAAATCAATGAAATATATTTTTGTTCAATAATATTTTTTCTTTTCTTTTTTGGTGTTTTGAGATAATTTTATGATTTATAATTAATATTTATGCAATAATTATGACCCATTTTTCCCATTGAATATAATAAATAATTTATATATATATATATATATATATATATATATATATATATATATATATATATATATATATATATATATATATATATATATATATATATATATATAATTTTTATTTTTTTATTAAAGCTGTATTTCATTTTAGAGTCAAGTCTAGGCCTCATGAAAGCAACTTTTTAAATGAGATCGGTGCCATCCGGTGGGCACATTGAGCATTTTTATCACGCAATAGCACATTATTACCACTATAGTGGATCTTGCGTTTTATACATTTAAAAAAAAAATCGTAGCTTCATCGGAAAGGTCCGAAACTTGGTGACTTTATTGGTACTTTGTATATGAACACCCAAAAAAATTAAGGACAGGATTTGAAAAGTCTAAGTGGTCGTAAAAAAAAAAAAAAAAAGTCACACTTAGGACCTTCGGGTCAAAAATGACCCCCATAGGAAATGAATGGGAAATGAGTTTTTTTGTGCATACAATCTACAAATCAGACAGGATGCAGAAAAAAAGGACTCAACAGTGATGGGTGAACCTCTAAAGCATCAAGAGTGCAAAACAGACCAAAAAAACTCACACACACACACACACACACACTTATACACACAAAAACACACGCACACACAAATTAACGCGTGCCATTCCAAAAGCTAATTGTGTTTTTGTGTGTGTGTGTGTGAGAGAGAGTTTTTTTGTCTGTTTTGCACTCTTGATGTATTAGAGATTCACCCCTTCACTGTTGAGTCCTTTTTTCTGCAACCTGGCTGATTTGTAGATTGTGTGCACAAAAAAACTCTGTATTTTCATATTTTTGCCAATTTCCCATTCATTTCCTATGGGGGTCATTTTTGACCCGAAGGTCCTGAGTGTGACTATTTTTTTTACGACCACTTAGACTTTTCAAATCCTTTCAAAACCATTGTGGTTATTCACATATTAATGTACACTATTAGTTCATATAATGTTATTAGAGAATTAATACAATATGACACATTTATGATTACTTAATCTAATAATCATATAGAATCTTCATTAGTTGCTGATGCAGTAATGATTAATAAATGGTTTAGTTCTTCATGAGTCATACATTAACTCATGATTATCTGTGCATTAGTTAAGTATAAATTAATGCTCATTAGTGCACCCGTATTGTAAAGTTTTACCTAATTATGCATAATGTGACTTTTTGCTGAATGCCAAATTCAACGACTCCGTCAAAATACGGAGCTCATTTTTTATTTTAAAATTATGATCATTTTCAGCTGGATTGTTATTATGCTAATCTGCATGCAGCACAAAAAGATAGCCTGTGCATCGATCCGTGAGTCAATCATGGGCTTCTTTTCTTAAGAAGATGTTTGTGAATCCGACCCCTGATCTGTAATTTTTTTTTCAAATGAATCCGCCATGAAAATTTTAAACATGGCATTGGACTGTACCCATCAAAGCACTGTGCACATACTGACCCTCGCAACTCCGTTTGTCCGCTGCCAGTTCATAACCAGGGTCACACGCACACTTGTAACTACCGAGCGTGTTGACACAGCGTTGCTCACAGCGACCGTTGTCGGGTCTGGAGCACTCGTCCATTTCTGCAACAACAAAAGCAGCAGAACTTAATGAGTTACAGTATCTTAAAGGAGCGATGCTAATATCTGAGGAGATATTTAATGCTAAAATTGTAGCATTAGCATTATTGGCATTGTATGACTACACCAAAACTGGAAATGGATAATAGCAGGGCTTATTCTTTTCTTTCTTTTTAGCTTTTTTTATATTGGCCGAATGTTGTATATGTGCATTCCTGAATTTCACTGTAAATAAATAAAATAAAATAAAAATACTGCTGCGCAATGGATTAATCGCAATTAAATCGCATCCAAAATAAAAGTTTGTGTTTACATAATATATGTGTGTGTACTTTGTATAATTATTATGTATACTGTATATAAATACACACACATGTATGTATGTATAAATTTAAGAAAAATATAAAATTATAAAAAATTATAAATATAAAAATATTTATACATAAAAAAATTGTTTATATAAAAGATAAATTATATAAATATATATACAGTATATACTGTACATGCAAATATTTTTTAAATATATACATGAAGGAGTGTGTATTTCTATATACACTACCAGTCAAAAGTTTGGAAACATTAATGTTTTTGAAAGTAGTCTCTTAATTTCACCAAGGCTGCATTTATTTGGTAAAAAATACAGCAAAAACAGTATTATTGAGATATATTTTTACAATTTAAAATAACTTTTTTCTGTTTTTTTTTTTTTTTAGATTTAAGATTTTTTTTTTTTTTGGAAATAACTAAAAGAAATTAATACATTTATTTAGCAAGGATGCATTAAATTGAACAAGTGACAGTATAGACTACTCTGATTTTTTTTTCAACATTGATAATAATAATAAATGTTTCTTGAGCAGCAAATCGCCATATGATTTCTGAAGGATCATGTGACTCTAAAGACTGGAGTAATGATGCTGAAAATTCAGCTTTGAAATCACATAAATAAATAGCATTTTAAAATATATTCAAATAGAAAAAAGTTATTTTAAATTGTAAAAATATTTTGTTTTTGCTTTATTTTTGATCAAATGAATGCAGCCTTGGTGAGATTAAGAGACTAAGGCCTAGTTCACACGTAAACGGGTATTTTTATAACCAGAGTTTTTCCTCCTCCGTTTAAAAAAAACAATCGCGTCCACACAAGCACGGTTTAAAAGAAATCTCCGTCCACATGAAAACGCAAAACCGCGCTATGATTGGCTGCCTGATTTACACATGGGTCCCATCCACGGAGGGATGCTATGGGCTCAGTGAAACCCTTCTATAAGTTTACTTTGGACTCAGTGACAGGTAACTGTACACATGCGCATGTATCTGTATAGGCTACATGTGATAAGCGCTATTAGCAGAGTTATTAAAAGCTACGTCCGCCATTGCATAGACTCGACTCATTTAACGTTAAACAAAAGCGATAACGGTGCACAAACTGACATCAAACAAAGGAGAGAACGGCGCACATTTTGACTTAACAAGCCTAAATCTCCGGTTTCACCATCTACACGACAACGCTGTAACCGGAGTTTCTAAAAAACTTCACCCTGGCCAGAGTTTTCAAAAAAGTCCGGTTTCAGTAACCGGATACTGCGTTTGCGTGTGGACGTGGACGAACAGCCAAACCGCATAGAAAAAGCTGCGGTTTTGAAAATACCCGTGTTCGTGTGGACAGGGCCTAATTTCAAAAACATTTGACTGGTAGTGTATACATAATAATTATACACAGTACACACACATATATTATGTAAACACAAACTTTTATTTTGGATGCGATTAAATCACGATTAATCATTTGCCCAGCACAAAAAAACCCCTAATAAATACTAGCTATACATGTAAAATTTCAAGCTATAAAGTGAAGTAAAATTCCAAGTTTTGAAGCCAATCATCAAACCTCTGAAATGTCCAAAGATAGAGAACAACAAACGTCAAACCTCACCTTTGAAGAAATTAGCAGCAAATCCAGCCTTGTTGACAGAACCATCAGACACAAATTTCATCCAGAGCTGGTTGGAACTAGATTTAATATCATCAGGTTTGTCATAACCACAGAATCTGCCCAACAGCGGGCTGCTTTCTGAGTTCCCATCTCGAACCTCCAGGTAGTCGTACGCGCAGTTATCATGCCTCTCAATCTTGGATTGAAAAGACAAAAGATAATGGAGAAAAATGAGATGGAAAAACAGAATGTAAACCTGAAAGACCTAACATGTATTTATTTTCTTTCAAAGCCATTTCAGTTGGATGGCAACCTGCTATGACTGTAACCAACCTTTTCATCAAAGTCAAGAATATCTTAAGAAAAGAATGAAGCAGAAACAAAATTGAATGTTTTTCCCATTTTCATTTAAATGGACAGATCTACAACATCACTGTTTCTAATTCAAAGATCATGGGGAGTTTATTTACACCAGCTGGTTAGAGACAAACTAAACCAAACCCAGAACCAGTGCAATGACATAAGAATCACCCAGACAAAATGACAAAAACACTAGATTAAAAATAATTTATAATGTAATTAAAGGTTACAATATAAAGTGATACAAAAACTCACAGTTTGAAAGCAGCTAGCAAGTAGTGTAAATAATCCAAACATTTTATAATATTGTGATAGACTTCCAATTAAAGTCAATGTTCATAAAAATGTCATTACATTTGATTGACATTCATGCAGACGCATGAACACTGATGGCATCATTTTTTACTCACTTGCTGGTGGGTCAAGCTGCTTTTCAAAACGGAAATGCTCACATTAAAATATTTTTTTCATAGAAAAAGTACTGTGCAACTAAAAATTTGTTGTCAGTTATTTAATTTTGTATTATTATTGAGTTACAGCCCTATTTTCCCCAAACCTATTGTTTATTTCTTGTTTAGGACACACTGTATAAACTAAGGCTCTCAATAGATAAAACAAATGAATTGTGATTAATCGCACCGTTTTGTGTAATTAATCGAAATTAATTGCACATTAAGCATACACCTTTTATTTTGTACAACACGTTCATTTTGTCATCATTTGCTATATATATGATGCATATGTACCAAGCGGCAACCACCCCCAGTTTCTCTTGAAGCCAATACGGAAGAGACTTAAACTGTAATTCATCGACTGGCCACTAGGGACAGGTTCCAGAAGGGAGCAGAATCTCATTGAGCCCCATGTTAAAATGCCCAACTTTACAGCAGAAAAAAAAAACTTGTTTACAGCCTGGTACAAATTCTGGTTTTGGTCTATACGGCTAATTTTGCCCTTCATGACAACTGTGAGGGGGTGAACTCATTCGTTTAAATTATATTAAGCCTTAAAGTTCTGCATAATTAAGGGCGTGGTCACTTGAGTGACAGGTGGATTGCCACTGCTGTCACTAAAGCCATTTGTCTGCTGTCTGATAGCTCCACCTACTCCACCTGTTAGCTCCTCTTTGCCCATTTTCAGTTATTCAGGAGTGACGCGCTGCCAAGATGGCCACGGCAGCACTTTAGGCTTCAGAGACGCTCTTCATAATCCTATGGGTGATTTTACAGTCTATGATATGTATGTATATGCATCATTTGGTCATTTGGTGTCCTTTTGGCGTCTCCAAGTGTCCCTTTATGTAAAGACACCTTACAGTAGACCTTGCTTTACTGTAGAAAAAAGCTTGCAGAAAATAGAGTTTTGTGAGAATCACCTAGTTTACGTTGATCCATTCAGAATTCACCCTTCGCCGGGAGTTTGATTGACAGGCGATCTGACCAATCATAACATCGAATCCTCCATTTTGTCCGATAAAGCAGTCAGGAGAGTTAGTAGATTAACATCGGTGGACTTGACCTTGAAAAATGGTTACGTCTTTCCGCGGTTGAAACAACCCTTCTGATGTTCATTCATGTTTGTTTGATGTTATAAAATTAACTAGCATGAAGAGATGATCGTTTCACGAGCCTCTTGAACTGAGGCTTTAAAGGTCCCATGGCATGGCATTTTTCTATTATTTTATAATGTTTCCTGAGCTGTACTTATATTGTTAGTATGACTTTTACATCATAAAATGTCATAATTTAGAAATAAAAGGCATTTTTTCTATACTGCTGTTTGCCCTGTGGCTGAATGCCCTGCTTCAAGAGGCGTGTCTGCTGTGAGACTTCAGTAAAAACGCCCACTGTTGTGATTGGCTGACATCTTTGCATTTTATATGAGCGGAGGGGGCGTGGTTTATCGAGGCACGAGCAGGCACGAGTCTGCCAGGGAGACGGATGGACCTGAGTTCACTTCACATCAGTTCTCAGCATGTCTGAACTGTTTTAGTTACAGCATATACTTTAGGTTATTAGTCTATTTCTAGTCGGAGGGACTGTCACTCATGTCAGAAAGTTAGTAACTTTAGTAAATTATGGATCAGCGCTGACTGGAGACGCGAACCGTTTAGAACGATTCAGTCCGATTTGGTGAACTGATTCGGTTCACTAAAAAGAACTGGTTCAAAAGAAAGATCGTTCGCGAACCGGACATCACTAATGTATCAGAGACTGAGCTCAGCGATTGCTAACAAAGTTATTTATAGTAACTACTGAGTTATGAGAGCGCTGTCAGTCAGCGCGAGTTTATTGTGTTTGTATCTGAGAGTTCTGAATAAACACGAGTCCCAGTCACACCGAGTCCTCTTCATCATTATTCTACCAACTTTGTAACACATGCAAAGTACCATTACAGCTGTCGAGATGAACGAGTTAAAAGTAAGTGTTGATAATAGCATTATTTTTAAAATAAAATAAAAGCGTCAGTGACGCGCGTTGAGTACACAGCGCAAACAAAGACACAACAGCAGTAATCGGATGTAATCCAGTTTATTGTGGGGCTAGGCTGGCTAGCCCGGATATGCTCAAGCTTACCCCCCTTCTGCTTAATCTCACGCCGCGTTTGGTGCCTCCGCTGTGGGCCAGATGCAGTACTGTGGGTCGGGGATGTTGAAGGCCGAGCTTCGGCGTGTGTGAGGTTTATCTCTGCTGATGTTGAGCAGAAACTCATGACTGTATGCACATTTTAGAACCGATAGACGCGACGAGGACGTACAAAAACACTGACTCACAAGATATAAAACACGAAAACACCGTTCTGTCTGGAGAGAGAGAAGCCGCATTGTGTGCACGAATAATAAATAATTAGCTACACATCAGAAATCACTGATCACAGATCAGAAGGAACTGAAAAAAGACTTCTGTTTTAATTTGTACATCCAAACACTGAGAAACTGCCAGCGTTCACTCGTTCACAAGCAATGATGCAATGATCTCTCGAGCGTTTGCATGGGCGTGCCAGATTCTCTGGGCGGAGGAAAGGGAGGAAACCGTGCCTGCTTGGACGTCAAACCAGGCGACTTCAGGATTGGCTAGTCTGGCCTGTCATTTTCTCAAAGGCAGAGAAAGACAGCCACAACTCGGTTTTACACCGATCAACATTTCTATCCACTTGGGGACAATATTCAGGCTAGGGGAACTCATATTAATGTTGAAAAACCTCATAAAATGAAAATGTCATGCCATGGGACCTTTAAGGTAGAGGGCTGCATTGGGATTGAGTCCCGCCGGGTCCCGCGGGACCCAACGTAAATCTCGCGGGAGCGGGCGGTTTGAATTTTGCTGCGGGCGGGAATGGGCGGCTAAAAAAAACACCGCGGGAATCGGCGGGATAGGGAGGTTGCCTAATGACATGATGGAGAAGATGTCAATAGATGATGTAGAAAAGAACCTCAAACGAGGTATTTACAGCACAAAAGCTAAGCAAGGAAAGTCTGACATTTGGAGAAGTTTCTCAATTGTTTTGGTAGGCAAAGTCATGCGGTATAACGTTATATGTATCCACATATTGCGCAGCTGGCAAATACATAGCTACTTGATCATACCTCACCAAAAACGCTCAGCACTCCCTGCAGGTCAAGTTGACTGTTTGGTGTTTTTGACAAACAATACATAGAAGTTTAGTGAGTGGAAATGGATTGTTTCTAAATGTCCGTTTGCTATTTTGTGTTCACATTACGTTCTGTTGAAGCATGTTTTCTCAGGTTTCCTTTCAGTCGGTCACGTTCGACGGAATTGGGATCTGTTTTTTGTTTCTCAATCTGGTTTTCTGTTTTCTGTTTTGCAAAGCAGTCTATTTTTATGTGCAAAGTTTTTGATAAAAACGAAATTATATTTGAATGTATTTGTCTTGTTTTTTTTTTTTACATGCAGGCCAGGGAAACGAAACAAACAACCCCATGAATCTCTTTAATAATATCAATACAAATACGTGTTTTTTTTCCCCTGCGGGACGGGAGAAGACACAAAATCAATGCATCTCTATTATTGTGCGGGAATAAATTCTCGGAGTTTTGCGGGTGCGGGCGGGCGTGGACATACATATTGCGGGAGCGGGCGGGAGTGTAACACATACGTTGCGGGAGCGGGCGGTAATGGTCAGAAATTCGGCGGGTGCGGGCGGGAGCGGGATGAAGAAAACAGTCCCGCGCAGGGCTCTACTTTACAGCGATCTGTCACGGCACATTAAAGAGCCACAAAACGGTATTTATTGTTTAAATTTCTTAACAAAATGACAAAATTTTAAAGTTGAGACAGAGACTGTTCTGTCTTGTCTGTCGGCACATAGTCAGTGTCCTCTTTGCTCCGAAATTTATTTTTCACAGCGTGAGAACATGATGTGTGGCGTGATAGCGCCATGGCTTGTCGGATGTAGCAACAAAAACTAAAGGGGGTGGGTCTTTGCGAACGGTCAATTACAAAACACAGCAACTACACATGAGAAATCAAAACATTATCCTGAATGTGTGTGGAAAACAAAGTCAATGTACTGAAATGTGTCTGTGCATAAATACAATGTGCGATCATATCGTCGAGCGCGCACATACATGGTTTGTTTGCGCATTAATATAACTTGCTTACTGTATGATTCCTGTATGTCACCGCCATAGACTGTAAAAAAGACGACAATGCACCTTCACACACTTCCATTGAAGTAAGTGAAGCTGCCAGTGTCCAAATGTGGACACCTTGGGTCTCGAGTAGTGAGCGCGAAGTAGATCCGCGATATCAAGGTCCCGTCCACACTCCCGCCTAACCCCTGAACTTTTTGGGAAATAAACAGTTATGGAAATGTAGATATTAAAGTTAAAGCTCCAATCTCCTCCCGAAGTTCCCAAAAATGTCCATTGGTGAACGCTCAGAGAAGATGTCAATCTCAGACGTCAATCATAACATCACACCCCCTGTTTTTATAGCATCAATTAACTTACTAAAACCTAACTTATTTAAAGAACGAACACTTGAACTAACATCAGCGTGATGAAAACTGCATAAAATGACAGAAACCGTCTTTGGGAAATATTATTTGAAGTGTAATTTAATTGTTTAGTTTGTCTATGTCCCATTATATTACATGGAGAGGGCGGGGTTTATGACCTATACTGCATCCAGTCACCTGGGGGGCGATCGAGACGTTTTGGCTTCACTTTTCAGGACTCGTGTGGCAATTGTCTTTAACTTGATTGCAATCTATCAAAACTTTACGAGCGAGATGCTGGTTTGCTTTATCCAGACGAGAAACGTAGTTTGCGTATCATCTGGCCATACAGCGGTGGGATGTTTTGACATCCCGTTCAGTCTGTATTTCACAGCGCGATGCGTGAGGGCTCGCGCTTTTCAGAAACAATCACAGAATGACAGAGCTCGGGTTAAAGGGTTAGAATAGAAATGTACACCTGCCAGGGTTACAGGTGCTTGCGCCATTGTAGATGCTCAGTGTGATAAACTCCCGAGATCATCTGAACTTCGTGATGTAAATTACGTTAAAGACGCAATTTCATGTGCTTCAGTTATTTATTTGTGTAATTTTAAATGAAGCGCAAAATTAAACGCTTTAGCGCTGCCAGCTCCAGTATAAACAATTAATTAAATGCTTATAATGCAGTAATAACAACTTTTTTTCCAACCATACCTCAAAAGACTGAAAAGTCAGGCCTACGTGGTAGCCCTGAGCCACAGTGACCTTCCACACACACACTTTGTTAGGCCTGTAGTCATCTGGGTAGTTCGGAGACTGAATTTGACCATTGTCTTTCTTCACCTCCCCACCGCAAATAGCTGCAAGATAAAAGACAACAGTGTTCATTGTCAACATCATAATTTTGTTTGTAACATAGACCTATATTACGGAGCCTGCTAACATGACAGTAAAGCAAGGAAATCCCTTCTTTCACAACAAAAAACTATTGGAAAAACGATATTGTTAGGCGTTCACCTAATGGAAACTCTCAGTATATCAGTTACGGCTGGATTTCGGTCTGTGGGGCAAACACTTATTATGAATGAACTTGACAATGTTTTCTGTTGACAGGTTATTCTGAGCACTCCAGACTCGCCCTAGTCAGTGACCATGAAATTGCTGCTTGCTTTGGGCTAATTCTGCCCACTTGTACCGCAACTCTTTTGGCTTTAGACGAAATGATGAGAAAAACAGGGCCACTGCTACAGCAAATTATTAAATGTTTACATGAAAATGGTTTAAGCTCAAGGTAGAGGTCTGCATTCCCACGGGAGAGCTCATACCATTCACATTTTCATGTAAACATTAATATATTTAATAATACCGATCAGATTTCCTGTGGCGTAGGCTTAAATTTCCAAACAAAAGACGGTAGTGGTCGGTAACTCTGGTGTACTCTGAATGGGCGGTCTGACAGTATCCCGCCCAATCCCGACATCCTTTGACAACAGCGTATCCGCGCTTGAACTCGAGGTGTACAAAACTTTCTGCAATGGTGGCGTTCACACAGTTTCCTGTTCCCTGCCCTGAGAAACCTGACAAGATATATTCTTTGCATCCCGGCACACGAGACCTTCAGAGAGAGCATTCAGCCTTTGCGGTCGGATTTTGGAGGAGAGGTGTTCGGTGTACTAAAACCGTCGTCAGTCAGCGACATCCTGTTCTTGTGTGGATGTTTATAAATGTTGTCATTTTGTAGTATAGCTAGTAAGCCAACATTTTTTGACCCTTCAAGATGTACCTTTTGGAAAAAGGCTTTTTCATAAAGAAAATGCTTTTATTTGAAAATAGATTCAGGGTTCCCACTCTTTTTCAGAGATCATTTTCCAGGACATTTTGAATTTCATTATGATGGTAATAAAAGACAAGGATCACAGATTCACGGCCTAGAGTAATATATTCCAGAAGTCTTAAAAACATATAGTTAATTTTGTTTTAATTTACTATATATTGTTGACTGTATTAAGTCATTGTACTTCTTTTTTGGAAAGCACACTCTCTATATTCATCTTAAATTATGTTATAGTGCATTCATATTATAGTTATAAACTTATCCAAAGTAATACAATTGTCCAAACAATCATTAGTAATAATCTAATGAATTATCATAATATAATTAAACAAGTTATAACAATTGCATAATAATGCTATGAGTTGAATGTTTTAAAAATACAATTTGAATAGTATTAAAATACATTACAATACTGAATAATACAAACGGACAGATCCTTTTAATATTTCCACCAGTAAGGTGGAGTCATTAGTGTTATTCTCATCAAATGATTCATTCAAAACGCTTATTAATTCGCAAACGAATCAAATTACGGTCTGTATGAATGGGTCACTGAATCACATTCTCAAACGATTCTTTCAAAAACGGGGATTCGTTCAGCAAATTAGCATCTGGTTTAACACTGTGTCCTAACTTCACGCGACACGATGAGATTCCAGTGACAAGCAACTTGTCTGTCCACACCAGACGCGACTAGGAGATGCGACAAATCAATCAAAAACCACAGCCAATCAGAACAGCGTGTGGGCGGGCTCTCACAGCAAGAGTACGGCACCAGAGATTAATCTTGACGGCACTCGCAAGGAAATGGATAAATTCACAAATATTACGCCATTTAAACATTACTAAAAAATACATACTGTTACTAAAACAATCTTTGTCATAGAATCTACTTCGTTCTTGTTTCCGTTTGTTTAATTTCAAGATCTGAGGTGAATTATCCATTGTTGCTTTTAGTGTGACTACGTTACAAAGCTGGGAGCACTAAATGATATTCAAAGTCACATTACACGGTTTTAACATTAAATAAAGCACACAAACATTACCTGAGATTATGTTTTGTGTTGTTGTTCCAGCAGTGACGTCGCAGAGATAGAAACCGTTTCGAAAATAGAATCACTGCGCGTTGCGGCTGGTTAGGACAAAAACTCTAATTAACATGGAAAAGATACCTTTTATCGCACTGAAGCGTCACGTGTAGTTAGGACACGGTGTAAGACGTGCTTTTTGTGTGGTAAATAACGGTGCAAACACCATGATTAATTTAAATACTCTCCTCCCATAAATACTGCATCTGAAAGGGAAACTCCTAAAAATGCATATGCAATAATATCAGCTGCAAAAATAACCCCGTCCAAGCCTTTTCAGAGGTAATTTTTCACTGCATGTCTTTAGTAAATCCTGACAGTCGTTTTTAACACCAGAAGAGGGTTTGCAAGCTGTTAGTGAATCTGGCTCGTAATAGTTGTTGATTTGGTTGATTGGTGTTTACCTTCATAAACAGCTGAGAAGCCCTTTCCCACCCAGTTGCTGCTACTGCGAAACTCAATCCACAGGCGACTGTCTGTAGAGACGATCGGCTCTGGTAATTTATCCCCGCAAAATCGACCTGCATACAGAGGTACAAGCAAATAATTCAACTTTAATTATCAAGCTTTCATATTCTTCTTCTGAAATGTCAGAGGTTCATCTCAAACCTTTCAATGGTGCTTTCCTCCAGTATCCATCTCTGATTTCCACATGATCATACCAGCACAAATGGCTCCGGTATAAATCCATAGATGTAAAGTTCAGAATGATCTTAGGAAATAAAACAAAAATTTGAATTATTAACTGGAGCAAAGTTTCAATCTGTAAGCAAGTGTAAAGCATGTTCTCTTGATCCGGTTCTTTTTAATGATTCAATTAAACCATTCTGTAGAGTGTAAATTTCTCCACTATTGAGCAAGGCATTTGTTTTGGAGTAAAACTTTATGGTGAGAACTGTAAATAACCATATTTGACACAATATTTTCTTCAATCAGACCTCTTAAAATTGCATTGTGAAATGTGAGGATCTCTAGAAACGGGTTAAAGTGATGACTCAAAGAATCTGAATCAGTTTTTTGTAAACAGAGTAACCGAAATGATCTTGACTACCCAACTCCATTGTTGATTCCATAAACAATCCTTAGGCCAAAAAACATATCTCACAACTACTAATCATCTTCACCTTTTCTCCTGGTGTGACAGAAATTCTCCATATGCAGTGCATATATGCTGAATAACCATTTGGGAAACCAGGAGAAGAGAAGTTCCCACTACTCTCCTGCAAACTGTCTCCACATCCTAAGAAAGAAAGAAAGAAATGTCAATAGCTGTCAATGTTCAAACAGAGTTGAACAGTTCATTACACAAAAAACAAGATTATTTGATTAGTTACACAACGGCCCACAAAGACATTATGCTCTCTGTATATAAAACACTGTTGTGCGTCACAGAACACAACAAAGACAAAAGACCACGGAAAAGTCTGGATTGTCTTTCACAGTGTGCGCCTTGAGCATTTTCATGTTGTGAAGCCCATCTGCTTCTAATGTTACACACCTGTCTAATATTCACAGCAAAGAGCAAGAGAAGGAAATAAAAGTGGTGCAAATTTCAAAGTAAAAGATTTTCAATTATACGGTGCTGTGTGCAATTAAAGCGAAACAGTCCAACCACGGGCGTACTGTATTAAATGTGCTGGGTAATTAAACGCTCTAGTGGTCACTGTGGAAATACACATGGCAACCCAGCATTGCTTCATTAAATATGAAAATACCAGCAGTTTTATAACATATTCATGAACTAAACATGTGCAATGTTTAAAGTACAGTCTGCTTTATGCTGCTTTATGTCCCGATTTCCCTTTCAGGTCCTTATTGTGCGATAATGAGCAGCTGATGGTACATTATCCTGCTTATTACACAGCCACTTACCAAATATTTTAAATACATAAATACATAAATAAATAAAATAAATAAAACATTAATCTGATGTAGTAAAATAAATAAAATAATACATTAAATTAAAAATAAAATAAAATAAAACTAAATAAAATATAAAATAAATAAATAAATAAATAAATAAATAAATAAATAAATAAAATAAATAAAATAAATAAAATAAATAAAATAAATAAATAAAATAAATAAAATAAATAAAATAAAATAAAATAATAGGCATTGTCTTTGATGTGGACATTCATAACAATAACCAGAGAGAATACACAACAACAAACAAAAATTTGGGGCAAAATAAAACTACACTAAACAAAACAAAAAACAAATAAAAGTGCACTGACCTGTAGAGTATTGAAACTAAATTAAATGTTCAGGGCCTGATTACAAGAATAAAAAATTCGACCCCCACATCCTTATATATACAATTGTGGTCAGAATCATTGGCACCCCTGGTAAATATTATCAAAGATGGCTGTAAAAATAAATCTGCATTGTTTATCCTTTTGATCCATCATCCAAAAAAATGTTTAATCTTTCATAGAAGTAAAAGAATGCAAGTCGGGGGGAAATCACATCATGAAATAAATGCTTTTCTCCAAAACACGTTGGCTACAATTATTGGCACCCCTAGAATTTTTTATGAGTAAAATATCTCATTTTTACATTTTGAGAGCATGAAATTGTAGCATTAACAGCATTACGGCACCTGTTAGTGGGTGGGATATATTAAGCAGCAAATTAACATTTGGTCCTCAAAGTTGTTGTGTTAGAAGCAGGAAAAATGGGCAAGCATAAGGATTTGAGCGAGTTTGACAAGGGCCAAAATTGTGATGGCTAGACATCTGGGTCGTGGAATTAGCTATGATATCTTGTTCCACAGGAGTATAAATATGAGGAAACACAAAGGCCAAATTCATTCATCACAATGAGTAAAACCAAAGAATATAGTTCTGATGTGCAGCAAAATATTGTGTGGATGTAAGAAAATAGCTACAGCATTGAAAATTCCCATTTCCACCATCAGGGCAATAATTAAGAAGTTCCAGTCAACTAAAGATGTTATGAATCAGCCTGGAAGAGGACGTGTGTCTATATCGTCCTAAAGCACGGTGAGGAGGAGAGTTTGAGTGGACAAAGACTCTCCAAGGATCACAGATGGAGAATCACAGAGATTAGTTGAGTCTTGGGGTCAGAAAGCCTAAATCACCACATGTTTTTAGGAGGGTTTCAAGAAAATCCAGCATCTTCCTTTGTCAGACACGACTGGAACTTCAAACGGGACCTGGTTCTGTGGTCAGATGAAACTATAAAAAGAGCTTTTTGGCAGAAAACCCACCAGATAGACCAAACACCAAAAACATCTTTAATGTTGAGGGCCTATTTTTTTGCTGGAGGTCCTGGATATCTTTTCCAGATTAATGGCATCAAGGATTATAGCAAATGCCAACAGATAAAAAATCAAAACCTGACGGCCTCTTCTAGAAATCTTATAATGGGCCGTGGTTGGATCTTCCATCAGGACAACGTTCCAAAACAAACATCAAAATTAACACACAAATGTGTCACTGAGCACAAAATGAAGCTTCTGCCATGGCCGTCCCAGTCCCCTTACCTGAACCCTATAGAAAATGAGTGGGGTGAAATGAAGAGAAAAGCTGGGAATCTGAAGAATCTGGAGAGATTGTATGAAAGAATGTATGAAAGAATGATCTGATCTCCAAACTCATCAGGCATTATTGGAGAAGACTTCTTGGCAAAAGGTGGTTGCAAAAAGGGTGCCAATAATTATGGCCAATGTGTTTTGGAGAAAAGCATTTATTTCATAATGTGATTCACTCCCCACTTTCCATTCTTTTACTTCAATGAAAGGTTAGATTTTTGTGATTTTTTTATATAAAAGATCAAAAGGGGTGGCAATAATTCTGACCACAACTGTATATAGGGCTGTCAAATGATCAATCGTGATTAATTGCATCCAAAATAAAAGTTTGTATTTACATAATATATGTGTGTGTACTGTGTATAATGATGTATATTTGAATGCACACACATACATGTATATATTTAAGAATTATTTGCATGTATATACTACAGATATATTTATATAATTTATATTATATATAAATATAACACGTTTCTTAAATATATACATGTATTTATTTATATATACATATTACACAGTACACACACATATATATATATATATATATATAAATATATACATATATATAAACCCAAACTTTTATTTTTGGATGCGATTAATCGCAGTATCTTACTCTTTCCCATCCTTGTGTCATATAAAACAGATTAACAACCAGCGATTTTAAAAGAGGTCTTGGGACAGGATCTAGCAGCCAAGCTTCTCCTGTACTTTCCATCTCAAGGGCTTGTAAATTGACATTGTTTAGCTGTTTACACTCCTTATGTTATCCACACGTGCTCTGCACACATGAGTTGTCAGTCATGTAAAACTAGAGTAGCAAGAGCAGAGATTCTTCAGGCCAAGTGTGGCTTCGATGTTTAGAACCATTAACACGCGGTCTGGCAAGCCACAGCAAGTGACAGACGCAGGCAAGGAATGCTTTGCAAAAGATCTGCCATACTTGCGCCCTTTTCCCCCCGAATGTGATTTTCTGCATCCAACTCTGCGTATACGGCCACATCACCCACACATGCCGACAGCATGGATACGTCATGTGACACAGGCTCCTCCACAACAGGCCTCATTCAGAACTCTTTAAAACTGAGAGCCAGATTTGTTAAAATGAGTAACAGTCCCAGATGATATTATTTATGGGTTGTTTTTTAAAGACAAATCTCAATATAAAACTGCTAAAAATTCTTATTTCAGTCCTACTGGGTATCCCTTTTTTTTTTTTTTTATCAAATGTAAGACTTTTTAAAGACCGTACAGAACCATTCAAACAATCATGTCTCCTAAAGGTAGGGTAGGTAAGAATGATCTAAAACACTTTTGTCCAAATTTGTTTAAACTTTCTTTATATGTCAATACATAATTAAAATGTAAGTACTCTGAAAAAGAGAGTATAAAAATCGAGTGACTCTAGACTTTTTAATCTGCAATGAACAAAGCTCATTATTTTCATCCGGGACGAAACAAGTGATTGGCTTGGGTGACTGTCACTCTCTCTCGCTACCATGGCTACCACCCCTTTTGCTACAGGATCTGCCCACATGCGCGCGCCCCAGTGTTGCCAAGTCGGCTACTTCAAACACTGTTGCCGCAGGCTGTTTTTCATGTCCGCGGGTTGAAGCGACCCCAATTATGTGATATTTTGCCCCGGGATTTTAGCAGGCAGCCCTACCAAAAAGACACATATTTTACCCCCAAATGCAATTTTTACCGGAGAAACACGATTGGGCTTATTTTGGGCTAGTTTTGAGTAGCAATTGGGCGGATTTTGTTGTGAAAACCTGGCAACCCTGGCGCACCCGTTTGATTTGAGGAGTTCAAGAGGCTGTTTTCTGCTGGACAGGTAATTTTGGTTTATGTTTTCATGAAGCATGTATCACTAGCACATGTAGCTGCCTAATATAGCTAAGATAACATTACTTAGCATAAAGTTACAATGTTATACACTTAGTGAGCCATTAGTAGAGATGATAAATACTCAATATAGCTCAAGTTGATCGCTGTCGTGTTGAATTTCGCAAAATGTAACTTTAGATAACAAAATGCATGTGTAAAAGCTAGTACACCGCATCCAGGAACATTTTTTAGAACTAAGTTAGCTTTAGCTACTACCCTCAGTCTAAACTCTTTTACCATGTTCACCGGGAACTTTACCTGCACGTTTATTTCGGCCCTTGGTTTGTTTTTATATTCTCTACCTATGTTTACTGATGTTTTTATCTTGTATCTGTGTGTGTCGTAGACACTGTGTTGTGTGTGTATTTTAAACTTTACCACTATCGTTATTCTAGCTTGATAGTGAGCACTAAAAGACATCTTATTTGTTTATATTCATAATGATAAAGTTAGATTTTTTATTACATGTGATTCTCCGCTCGTCTCAGGTAAATAATGCGTCTTTCAGCTGAGCTGATAGCGGTCAGCGTAGCGCGTTCATGTGTTTTGGGGGCGTGGCTTTGGAAAGAGCCCAAGAGTGAATGGAAATAATGAGCTGTCTTTAAAACAGTCATGAGAGGTCTACAGACACTCAATTTTTATACTTTCTTTTTCAGAGTACTTACATTTTAATTATGTATTGATATATAAAGAAAGTTGAAACAAATTTGGAAAAAAGTTTTTTAACCAAATCTTACCTACCCTACCTTTAATCTCATTTAGTGAGGACTTGTTATCAGAAAAACTAAGTTTTAAAGATACATTGTATATAATCAATATATACATATTGAAATTGGTGTGTGTATTAATACTATATAAATACATTTGAATTAGAAGTTGACTGATACTAGATTTTTCTGATACAATAATACTGTAATGCATTGCTAAGTAATTAATTACTGTAACTGAACTCCCTTGAAAAAGTAAGGGATTACTTTACATTTTTCTGTAATTGAGTTACTTAATTAAATACTATATAGACTATAGAACAATTCTATATAAAACAATAGTCGATTTAACATGTAAATGTAACATCTAATGCTAAAATGTATGTTTTTAAATGTAATCTTCTCCTTTTAAATACGTTGGTCAGTTCAAGAATAATTTTTGCAATTTTATATGATTTATTTTAAAGAATCAAAGGAGCCGTTTCATGTCAATCCTTGTGTTGTTCAACTCATAGAGGTTGATATGGGATTTAGGAAGTAATTAGTAATAAATAATGCAATGCTTTTTAGAGAGAGCAATTATTACAGTAATTACAAAGTTGAAAATGTAATTAGTAGCTAATTAGTTACTTTTTTAGCGTAACTTGCACAACACTGGCCATTACAAGTAAAATCTCTTTATTTAAATTCTTAATCTTTCCTTCCTGTGACGGGGCGACCCAGAGAGAACCTACAAATGTTGTAAATGCCAGATACAAAACGAACTCCCAGATACAGTTTATAATAACCAAAATATCTATAAAAAGACTTTACACGTAAGCAGGACTCTTATTTTGAAATGTCTATACTTTACTTACAGCTGCTCATTCAAAAATATGAGGGAGATAAAATACGCACTCTTACCAAAAACATATTACAACATAAACACCATAAAGTAAATTGTCATAATTGATTAACATCAGTCACGCATAAATGTGCAATATTCATTGATAGCGAACTGGTCTGAAACTACAAGCCTGTAGAAAAAAACTTGTGTTACTAAACTATTTTATTAAAATATTTAATTAAATCATATTCTTATGAATTTTAATCATCACATTACGCCGTGTCACGGTTTTTATTTATTAAATGTTTTATTTAATTTCATTTGATTGATTGATTTTTTAGGAGCTTAAATTAAATAAAACTGAATTTAAAACATTTGAAGACTTTAAAGACCAGCAGGGACTCTGGTTTGCATTAAGGTTACACTCATTGCCTCTCTGGTAGTGTGTGTTTGAACATCTCTGTAAAGTTTACAAGAAAAATGTTCTTTTACTGAATTTAGATGCTGTATCCTAGAAAGCATCTGTTCTCTTCTCTGTTTTATCAGTGAAAGAAGACAAATTACAAACTTCCTTTGCTTGACCAGTGTTTACTCGGCCTTCCCGAACCCGGGAGTCACGGAGATTGTCGCCAAGATACCGTACCACATCAATTGTGGATGCAATGTTATTTCCAGATGACAAACTTAAAGTGTCCCACCCTTGTACTATGAAATAGGGGCAAATGTCACTGAATGATCCTAAAATGTGTTTTTTATGAGCATTTTTGTCTTGTTTTCCATTGCCATATATATACACACACACATACATACACCGATCAGGCATAACACATTATGACCACTGACAGATGATTGTCAGTTAGACGACTGGGTCAGAGCATCTCCAAAACTGCAGCTCTCGGGGGGTGTTCCCGGTCTGCAGTGGTCAGTATCTATCAAAAGTGGTCCAAGGAAGGAACAGTTGTGAACCGGCGACAGGGTCATGGGCGGTCAAGGCTCATTGATGGATGTGGGGAGCAATGGAAGGCTGGCACGTGCGTTTTCTGATCAAACAGACGAGCTACTGTAGCTCAAATTGCGCAAGGAGCTAATGCTGGTTCTGATAGAAAGGTGTCAGAATACACAGTGCATCGCAGTTTGTTGCATATGGGGCTGCATAGACCAATCAGGGTGCCCATGCTGACCCCTATCCACCGCCGAAAGCACCAAAAGTGGGCACGTGAACATCAGAACTGGACCGTGGAGCAATGGAAGAAGGTGGCCAGGTCTGATGAATCACGTTTTCTTTTACATCAAGTGGATGTCCGGGTGCATGTGCGTCGCTTACCTGGGGAACACATAGCACCAGGATGCACTATGGGAAGAAGGCAAGCCGGCGGAGGCAGTGTGATGCTTTGGGCAATGTTCTGCTGGGAAACCTTGGGTCCTTCCATTCATGTGGATGTTATTTTGTCACGTACCACCAACCTAAGCATTGTTGCAGACCATGTGCACCCTTTCATGGAAACGTTATTCCCTGGTGGCTGTGGCCTCTTTGAGCAGGATAATGCGCCCCGCCACAAATCAAAAATGGTTCAGGAATGGTTTGAGGAGCACAACGAGTTTGAGGTGTTGGCTTGGCCTCCAAATTCCCCAGATCTCAATCCAATCGAGCATCTGTGGGATGTGCTGAACAAAGTACGATCCATGGAGGCCCCACCTCGCAACTTACAGGGCTTAAAGGATCTGCTGCTAACATCTTGGTGCCAGATATCACAGCACACCTTCAGGGGTCTAGTGGAGTCCATGCCTCGACGGGTCAGAGCTGTTTTGGCAGCAAAAGGGGGACCAACACAATATTAGGTCATAATGTTATGCCTGATCGGTGTATATATATTTATTGTATATTTATTTTATTTTTCTTACTTTTTCTTACTCAAATCGATTAATCACGGTATATATAAAGTTTTAAGTTTTACTATTTATTTACTTTTAAGGGTGTTTCGATATTTTTAATGAAAAAAATTTCTTTGCACGACATTGCTGCCCAGAATACTTGAATACTCGTAAAGATTGCAGTCAGAGATGTTTTCATGATGTGCTTAAAGTTTCCAATGACCCAGATTTTCTGATCTCCACCATCTTTCATTCTTGTTGAGTCTGACAGGAGCTTCACCTTACTCATGCAGAAGCATATGCCAGATTACGCTTCTGTAAGTCTGTACATTTTTATGTTTTATGTAATTTTCTTACTTGGACACTTGTAAAGTTTGCGTGCCTGAGCGATGTCTCCTTTGCTCAATCTGGTCCTCTGGCCGATGGGAGGCCGAACTCCGTTCACATCATATCGTGGCAGAATGGTGTCCAAAAATATCCCCCTGTCAGGAAAACAAAAGGCATCACTTTAATCAAAACTCGTTCTTGTCATTTGAATCCCCAGTCTCTTATTCATTCTCTATCTCTTGTTTCCTGGAATGTCTAACAAAACTCTCCACACCCACACACAGAATCATGGGTACTTGTATAAACACAAATGTTATCTCACATTTTAAGATGCAGTGGCAAGTTTCAGCAGATGTACAGAATGTGGCGGTTAGAACTCAACAGGCTGTAGAGTCATTTGCGGCGCAGACAACAATCCAAAAGGAATTCAAGCCAAACTGTGTTATCCGTGGAAGCAGTCATGGAAGTTGCGGCCTGTGGCTCGCCTGCTCTTCAGTTATTGTTTTCAGTGTAACACTATGTACAATGTTGATTATACCTAGAGAGGTTTGCAAAACATTTGACATATTTGACTCCATTTGGTTGTAGGTGCTACGGTAGTATTGTGATGTCCAAACCCCAAAATAGCAGTATTTTTCAGTATTTCATGCACTGTGGTATATTTTCACATGAAATACTCGCTCAGTACTGGCATGAATTATTAGAGTCCAGTGCAACAAGTGCAGTTATTAGCCTTAAAATAGCTTGAATGCCTCCACTCACTTACACCAGCTCAGAGATCCCCACGCTCAACTTTACTGTAGTAAACGCTGCACAAAGGTATAGCTCTTCACAACATCGGACACATAACTAGTAATTAATATGATTTGCCTTTTGCTTGACTACGTTATCAAACAGCTAATAATGTGTTGCTAATGTCACACAAACCATGATCCTGTTTGCCATCTCAGTCTGCCTTCTAAAAAATCAGCATCCTTAGAAACGCTTTGAACATCATAGAACGACAGTGGAGAAAGGCATAACATCGTTCATCATAACATCGTAATATACATCATATACATCATTCACCCGCTATATTGCTATATGTACACGATTTCTCATATCAACAGATAAATAGTGGGATAACCTGGCTTCTCTTGAGACACCCCTACTTCAAAGAATAGTTAATGATATGCTAAAGCCCGCCCACACGTTGGCGTGATTGGTTACAACATGTTTGTGATATATAGAACAACTGTTTTTGAGACTTTTTGGTTCACTGCAATTTTAAGGAGAAAATACTCCGTAATGGTGTTGACTTATGAATTTGCACAGGGTTTGTCTGAAAGCATATTAAAAACACCACATAGACATAAACAACTGTAAAAGCCCAAAACGTTTGTATGACACATCTGTATATAAGACACCAATTAAAAATAGCGGATATGGAATATAACAACATGAAAGTGAACTGCACAGTTTGACTTTAGAGAGATTGTTTGTAATGCTCACATTTGTTATTAAAGACATAACTGTAAATTTCAAAATAGTGATGCACCGAAATCAGTCCATCACCGAAACCCCAAAATAGCAATAAAAGTTCTAGTTTAGGCAAAATCCAAAACTGAAAATAAAGTTTTGGTAATTAAATTTGGTTAATTGAAATTCGTACTGTTCAGGGTGTCGTGTAGCCTGACGTCGTCATACTCAATTCTAGTCAGAATATGAGTCTGAGACCGCTCCGTTGGGCTGTGATTATGGGGCGTGTTTCAACCGAACCAGGAAAGATCTCAATTGGATAGACCTACAACCAATCAGAGCAACGGAGCGACGCACAACGTTAGTTGTCAAATGTCAACAGAACTCAACTCCACTGTGTTGCCAAGTCCGTGGGTTGAAGCGACCCCAATTATGTGATATACGAACCCAGGAATGCGATTTTTAGCTGCCAGCCCTGCCAAAATAACACATAATTTACCCCCCAAATGCCTTTTTTTCCCCGGAGAACCCCCCCTGGAAAGCTATTGGGCTTGTTTTTGGCTAGTTTTGAGGAACGTTAGCAATTGGGCGGGTTTTGTTGTAAAAACTTGGCAACCCTGTCTGCACGCACGCTGGAATAAGTAGCCTAACGTTAGAAGAACAAGATTAGTGTACGATCTTTGCCGGTGTTGTAAAAAAAATAATTTAAGGATACACAGAGTACTTACCAACACGATCATCATTTCTGAGAGAAATAGTAAAGGTGAATGCATATACGAACAAGTTCTCCGTTTAGGATTAGAACAAACTCAACCCAAGCGGCTTTTGATGACGTGGATGATTACGTTACTGTTTATCATCTGTCCATCATCGTCTAAAGCCCGCCTTGACAATTTCATTGGTCCGAACAGTTTCTGTTCGGGCATAATTACTTCTCTACCGATCATTTCCAGACCGAACTGCCCGAGTAAAAATGTTGTGGGCGGGCTAAGTTCGGCTGGCATCCAGGCTAGGTGTCGTGTTCACAGGTTATAAACCAATAATAGTAAAGTTCTTAAGTGACGATGAGCCTCCTCTCAATATTTCAACCGAACAAATGTAATATATTGCTCTAAATTGACTCTATTCTTTTTTGGTCAGGGTGAAGTGCGTCATGTTTACCTGCTGTAGCTTATCTACACTGTGTACATGAAATAGATGAGACCGGCAAACCGGGTAATGGGAGAAGTGCTAATTACACCTCACTGTTTCAGTCAATGATTTTGGCCGTTCAAAAGAATTTCGGCCCAAACCGAATTTTGTTTGCTGTTTCGGTCAAATATTTTCAGTTCCAGAAATTTCGGTGCATTGCTATCAAAATGTCAGTTTTGGCTTTAGAGAATATCCATTCAGTGTTTTGTGAAAGTGAAGACATTAAAAAAATACACACAGAACGTATATACATTTTTAATAAAATTTTTCCAATATTCACTGTATTTTGTAGTCTGTAATTACCGTTACAGATCCACTGGAGTCACATGGACTATTTTAACGTCTTCTCTACCTCTCTGGACCTTAAAAGTGTTCGTTAAATTGCTGTATATGGAGGGTCAGAGAGTGGATCTTCATTAGTGTTCCAAAGATGAACGAAGGTCTTACGGGTTTGGAACGACATGAGGGCGAGTAATTAATGACAGAATTTTCATTTTTGGGTGAACTATCCCTTTAAAAGGAACACGCCACTTTAAAAAAAATATATATATATATGCATATTTTCCAACTCCTAGAGTTGAACAGTTGAGTTATACCGTTTTCGAATCCATTCAGCCAATCTCCACGTCTGACGGTAGCACTTTTAGCATAGCTTAGCATAGATCACTGAATCTGATTAGACCGTTAGCATCTCGCTCAAAAATGACCAAAGAGTTTCGATATTTTTCCTATTTAAAACTTGACTTTTCTGTAGTTACATCGTGCACTAAGACCGATGGAAAATGAAAAGTTGTGATTTTCTAGGCCGATATGGCCAGGAACTATACTCTCATTCCTGCGTAATAATCAAGGAACTTTGCTGCCGTACCTTGGATGCATGCAGCAGGCGCAATTATGTTATGCAGCGCCTGAAATAGTCCCCAGCACGCTCCCTGTGCAAGCAGGTTGTCACGTTGGTTATGTTGACGGAAGTTAGCCTATTTTCAGGCGCTACGTAATATATCATTGCCATATCGGCCTAGAAAATCGCAACTTTCATTTTCTGTCGGTCTTAGTACACGATGTAACTACAGAAGAGTCAAGTTTTAAACAGGAAAAATATCGAAACTCTTTGGTCATTTTTTTGAGCGAGATGCTAACGGTCTAATCCGATTCAATGATCTATGCTAAGCTATGCTAAAAGTGCTACCGCCAGACCCGGAGATCGGCTGAATGTATTCGAAAACAGTAAAACTCAAATGTTTAGCTCTAGGGAAGTTGGAAAACGAGCATATTTTCAAAAATATTGGTGTGTTCCTTTAAGACTGTCTTTTTGTGCTTGTGATCTTCTAACATACTCTGACACGCTGCTAGTTCTTGGCACACTCATTTTACACGTATTTGACACCACCTATTGTTGCGGGTGTATTATTGGCATGTAAAAGTCTAGACCAGGGGTGTTCAATCCTGCTCCTGGAGGGCCACTGTCCTGCAGAGTTTAGCTCCAACTTCAATTAAACACACCTGAACCAGTTAATCAAGGTCTTATAGGCATACTGGAAACTTCCAGGCAACTGTGTTGAGGCAAGTTGGAGCTAAACTCTATAAGATGAACCCAATGTATTTCTAAGAAAAAAATACTGTCTTATATTCTGAACAATACGGTAATAGAATATAACAGTCCCTGAAATAACAAAGCATCTTCACAAAAATAGAGGTATCGCCATACTACTTGCTATCATGATTATTCATAGCTGGTATTGTACCATGAGACAAAAAAGGTATCTGGACAATGTTAGTTTACACTGGTTACTAAACATTTGTCTCAAGTGATTCAATCACAAATGATCAGACAAGACAGATTGCTGTTTGCATCTGATGTTAAAACGTCTCAAATGAGTCTGTGACCACAATTGTTTCAGATATATATGTAGACTTTTCCAAAAGTTTCCAAAATGACCTAGCTTGTTACACATCAGGATGCATTGTGGACGCTGTCTGGACCACCTCTGAATGTGGTTTGAGGGAACAGATCGCAAACTTTTCCAACCCAGCAAAACTACAACTGTGTTAAAATCCAACCAATCAACTGTAGTCTGGATCTTGATGACTCAAAACATCATAAAAACCCCAATGGTCTGATGACTCTACCACTGAGACAAAAACAATGAGCACTCCTGAGACAGTCGCTAAATCCGGCAGGTCTCAAAGGCCACTACACACTGGCAGACGAAACATGACCTGAATCCACGTACTATTTGGCAATAACCTCCCGTGTGACTCGACTCTTGATTGGTCGATCCAGGGTTGAGGCTTCCTCATGACATCATGAGAACGTGGTTGTAAATAAGCTATAAACAAAAGAAAAGTCGAGTAAATATGGATGAAATATGGAGAAGTCACGTTCTCCAGCCCTACTACTGTAACTCGGGCAGAAAAAAACGTTTGCTCAGTTCAACAAAGAGTGATTCAGTATCAAAAACCTGTCTCTTTTCTCGCACTTCTTTTCGTACTTTGACACTCTTTGCTAGTTTATCGTCTAGCTTTTCACTCCGCGGTGGCCAGCGAGGGTCTGCTCATTTGTTTGTTCCCATGGGAACCTTCCAGTCAACAGCAGGCATGTTCAAATAGGGAAGGATGGATTTCCAGAGCTCAACTACAAGCTTTATGTGAAAGAAACCAGTAGACACACATTTCAAGTAAATAAACAGTTTAGTGATTTAAATGTGTAGGCTACTTTCTTCAGATTCAAGTCAAACACATCAAAGATTTTTACAGCTACAAGAGACAGACTAATTTTAATCAAAACATAAAAAATACCGTATCTGTGAATCCCATGAGAGCTTTTAAGATGGAATTCCAGGTCATATTGAATGATAAAAAGGGTAGAAAAAACATTTATTGTACATTTGAATGTATGGTAGAATACAGTACCGGTCAAAATGTTGTAAACATTACTATTGAATTTTTTTGGAAAGAAGTCTCTCATGCTCATCAAGGCCGTATTTATTTGATCAAAACAACACGGTCTCACTCCTATTCGTCACATATTGACGCACAGGGTATTGATTTCAATGAGAAACCTTTGCCGTTATGTACAGACGCGTTGGGCATGGTTATTGTCATGATGAAACTATATATTGGGTTAAGATTTTATATAAATATTTATTTACATTTATAAATCATAAATATTTATTAATTTTAATTTACTATTTATTTTCTTTTTTTGATTTTCGTTATTCAGACACATTTTGAACACGTAACCCAACCCCATCCCTAAACCTACCCATTTGTGTATTATAAAAAACAGGATATAACATGCAGATACGACTGCAGCCACAATTTATTCAAAAAGTATATATATAAATATCCAAGTGTTCCGAGGCCAAACGATTGATTTGTGTGTAGAAAATCCCCGAAAGTGATCAGCATCGAGTCTATCCGCCGAAGATCATGAACACGTTTCAAAAATTGCCGCCCAAAGAAACGTTATGTCAGCTTTGACGTATGTCTCGTGACCAATTGCGTCATTACGTCAGCTTTGTTTGTAAAATGCCATTGGCTCTCGTGTGACTGATCGCGTCATGCTATAGAGTCAGGTGTATCATTTGAATGAGATATGACTGAGTGGAATGTCAGGGTTGCCCTGTTTTCACAACAAAACCTGCCCAATTGCTAGTCAAAACGTTTTGGGGGTAAATTGTGTCTTTTTGCCTTCTAAAATTCGCATTCCTGGGGCTAAACATCACATAAATGCACAAATTCCAAGTATGGGTCACCATACTTGGCCACACGTCACTTCACTTCATAATTGGGGTTGCTTCAACCCGCGGACATGAAAAACAGCCCGCAGCAACAGTTTTGAAGTAGCCCAATTAACCCTTTGCCGCAAGTTTGATTGACAGGCAATCTGACCAATCACATCGCAGAATCTGCTGTTTTGTCCGACAAAGCAGTCAGGAGAGTTAGTAGATTAACGTCGGTGGACTAGAACTTGGAAAAACGGTGTGTACTGACCTCTTTCCGCAGTTGAAACAACATATCTTTTAGTGGTCATTCATGTTTATTTCATGCTTATCAATGAACTAGAAGGAAAAGATAATCGGTTCACGAGTAGCTTTAACAGAGGCGCGACAGCGATCACAAAATGGAATTTATTGTTTAAATTTCTTTAAAAAATTACAATTTCAAAGTTGAGACTTTGTTTCATATTAAAAGTAACTTGCTCTGTCCTGTCTGTCGGTGTGTTGTCAGTGTCCTCTTTGCTCCGCAATGTATTTTCTCTACGTGAGAACGTGTGTGGTGTGAAAGCGCCATGGCTTGTCAGACATAGCAACAGTAACTAAAGGGGGTGGGTCTTTGCGAATTGTCAATTCCATGGGAAAACAGCGGACTTGGCAACACTGGTGTGTGTGTTCACGGAGCCGCAGGATCATCATTTCAGCGAAACATTAAGATTAGTGATCGACTGATATATCGATGTACCAATATTTTCCCCGATATTTAAGCATTTTACCATAATCGGATATCGGTTTTGTAATATCGGATTTACCGATAAACGGCGCCATCTTGTGGGCGTTTTGAGAATTGCGCGCATGATCACCATTACAGCGCATCTGAGGCGAGACGTGTGGAGACGAGACAACGGCGTGCACAGGTAAAGTATACTTGCCTGCTTTGCTGTAATTAGTAAACTTTATTTAACATAAGTCATTAATACACAAATTAGATGTTACATAAATGCCTGAAATCTAGCTAGTTTATTCAGGACTTGACGGATTATTTTACATGCCTCCGTGAGCTCGTCTCTCTTAGAGACAAGCTCACCGAGCCACGTAAAATAATCTGTCAAGTCCTGTCCAAATACAGATGCAACTTTGCATGAATTAAATAATACAGCCATGAATGAGCACATGTTGGAAATAGAAGCGCTGAATTTAATTCTCTCCCTGTTGTCTAAGCTCATCATTAGTCTCGTGAAGTCGTCTGTATTTTGCTGTTCACGCAGCGGGTTGATGCTCAGGAAATGCTCCACGGCCACCGCATATAACTTTAACAAGATTCACTTGTTTAAAACACCGTAATTAATTATATAAACATTTACTTAACCATTAATTCTCTAATAAACATCAAAGTAGGCTAAACAACTCTATGGATATTAATTATTTATTATCTCCGCGAACGATCGCAGTTTGAGTAGTTCTGTGTAAATGCATAGATAAACATCAGTTTGTCAGCAGATATTTCATAATCTAGAACGACAAAAACATGAATAATTCTGATATAACTTAACATACCATTTGAGAAATGGAATAAATTACGATGTTTTGTTTGTTATATTCCAATATTCCAGAGAATATTATTCAGTTATTTAACATTATCCAGCGAATTATTCTTCACTCTTTAACCTATTAAACAGTTTATACATCTACTAAAACTGTAGTTTAAAATTAAGTATTACATTTCTGCAAAGTTGGTATGACTCCTGTCTTTAATTAATTTTCTCCATTTAAAAACATTACACATTCTACATTTATTTTGCTTATTGTTAACATTAGTGTTGCTGCTGATGCTTTTTATAAATACAATTATTTTTGTAACATTCAAATTAACATGAAAGACTACTAATTTTCAACACTTTTTTTAAGATGACTGAAAGGAGGAAAACCCAAAGTGAAGTATGGACTTACTTCACTCAGTCATTGCCAGGGCTGGCAGTTTGCAAAGAATGCCAAATGAATGTGAGCATGGGGTCAAAATCTAAAACAACCAAAAATAACAGTGCACTTTTTTTATTTTTTTGCACTTTCAGACCTCTATTTATTGGTGTATAAATAAGATTTGTTTTGTTTTCTATGCAAGGAATGAGTGATTGTTCTAAAAAAAATGGTTTGTTCAGTTCAGTGGTGTTGTAATCGTGTCAAAAACAGAAGAAAAACAGTAAATAAACATCGGTTTGGGTTAACAACAATGCTAAAGGGGTACCCTGTGAATTAAAAAGTGACACGAGGGGACCTGACCAAGCGTCAATATGTGACGAATAGTAGTGAGACCGTGTTGATCAAAAATACCGAAAAATCTGTAATATTGTGAAATATTATTACAATTTTAAATAATGGCTTTCTATTTTAAATACTTTAAAATTTAATTTATTCCAGTGATGCAAAGCTGAATTTTCATCAGCCATTTCAGTGTCACGTGATCCTTCAGAAATCATTCTAATATACTGATATTATCAGTTATTATCAGTGTTGGAAACAGTTGTGCTGCCGCATATTTTTTTTGGAACATATAATACTTTTTTCAGGATTCATCGATGAATCCAAAGTTTAAAAGAACAGCATTTATTCAAAACAGTAATCTTTTCTAACAATTTAAATCTTTACAATCACCTTTCATAAATTGAACACATCCTTGCTGAATAAAAGTATTAATTTCTTTTTTTTTTTAAAGAAAGAAAAGAAATGACTGACCACAAACTTTTGAACGGTTTTTTTACGGTCTATGCTTTTGAACAGTAGTGTATATTGTTACAAAAGATTTCTATTTTAAATAAATGCTGTTATTTTTTAAACGTATTATTGATCAAATAATCCTGATTAAAAAGTAACGTCATAAAAATATTACGCAGCACAACTGTTTCCAACATTGATAATAAATCAGCATATTAGAGTGATTTCTGAAGGAAATTCAAAAGTATATTCAAATAGAAAATCATTATTTTGAATTCTAATAATATTTCACAACATTTCTGTTTTTTCTGTATTTTTGATCATATAAATAAATGCAGGCTTGATGAGCATAAAATACTTATTTCAAAAATATTAAAACTAGTAATTTTGGTAAAGTATGTATGTTTATATATATATATGTATGTATGTTTATATTTATATATATATGTATATTTTGTGCTCACTGAAATAAAAAATAACTGTATTACAGTACGCTTTACAGTATGTATAGTACAGTAATAAGATAAGTAATGAGACTTTTTTACAATAATGGGAATTAGAAAAAATGTATTGCATTACAGTGAAAATGTGGGACTAAATGTTATGTTCAATGGTCTGGAAGTAATGTTACAATGAAAACAAGCTTCATTTCATTTATGTAAAATAATATTCCTATCAATTGATTTTGTGGTAAAATGTGACCTGGCCATGTTTTGTAGGCTTCAGCCTTATTGTCGGTCCGTGAGTACAGAGCGGAACTGTAGATGTGTGGGTGAGCGCTAGCGCTCGGCTGGTGTCATCTCACACTGAAGACATACTGCAAGCTCTTTATTTGCTTTTGGCTCAACTTGCCAGTACCAGTTTCAAGAAGAAAAACCTCCTTGAGTAGGGTGGGTGGAATGGGGGCCAGGAGACAAAGAAGGAGGTCGGAAAACATGCCCCAGACAAAAAGCTAGGAGGGCTCACCCGCTTCTCGGGGAGAAAAGTTTCAAAGAAAAAAAACCTGAGGGAAGGCCATGAAATCCTCCTGATACAAGTGCAATCAAAGAACCTGTCTTCCCACGGAGATTTACAGTACGAGTACTCTGCAAACACAGCAGGGATGATGGGAAAAAAGACAACAGGACAAACACAGCAGCCAGTCAGAAAGCAGGGACTGTTAGCTTCTCTCAAGCTGCTGTGAAGTTTCTGATGTCCTTCTTGCAAAGTCAAGATTCTTGAATAGAACAATAAATCCATGAAACTTACCCTTTAATTTCTGGTGTAACAGACAGAAAATGGAGGTGCAGGAGAGGGGGAATATACGATAAACTCAAGAGTAAAATACACCCCAGAGGCTTCAAGTATTCCGAATCTAGTAATCATTTAATAATTATGGGAAGAAGCCCAGGATGAGTTCTCCATGTAGTCTATATCTGCTCTGTGCTATACTTAACTCTTGGATTGAGTTTTCCAGCACACTCCCAGAAAACGGTGTACAGTAATCAGACAAAGAAACTAGCCCTTGTAACAGGGTTGCCAGGTTTGCGTAACCAAACCAGCCCGATTGCTATTCAAAACTCGCACTAGCCCAATCGCGTTTCCGGGGCAGTTCCCGGTAAAACTCGAGCTCCTGCGGACTAAACAACCTGCGGCAACTGTGTAAAAGTAGCCCAATTCCACAGGAATTTTTTTTTTTTCTCAAATGCATCTTTCCGGCTCCACACGGCTCTGGGGGTTAATAAAGGCCTTCTGAAGTGAATCGATGCGTTTGTGTAAGAAAAATAACCATATTTAAAACTTTATAAAGTAAAGTTTCGGCCGATCACCTTCCGTATTCAATTTATGTAAAAAGTGTTGAAAGATAAAGCTTGGATTAGCCAGGATTTTTTTTAATGTAACTCCAATTTTATTCGTCTGAAAGAAGAATGTCATATACACCTAGGATGAATTGAGGGTGAGTAAATCATGGGCTAATTTTCATTTTTGGGTGAACTATCTCTTTAATGCATACTGTGACATTCTTAAATGCTTTTTATGTAGTGTCGCTATTCTACCACTAGATTCTCTGCGCAAGCATGCTCAGAGGTGTGCTTATATTTACACACATTTCTACATATACTGTAAGTACAAGTTGGTAGATCCCACACTTTCCGTGAAACTGTTCTTACGCACTCATTACGCACAAATCTGTGCACCGTTGATAAATGAGGGCCCTGGACTCTTTAGTCACAGACAGGTCCAGATATTTAGCATTTAAGCGATCTTAGATCACGAGTTTGATCATACACACACTACGTGACTGTCACTCATGTAAACAAGCGTAGATTTTGCTCAGATTTTGGGCATTTGTCAGCAATTTCCACAAAACGTCCGACGAGTGAAAATCAGGGCTAAAAAGGCTGGCATAAGGCGAGGAAGGTAACTAAAATTTCCATTTCCTTTCGTTACTCTAAATTAGCTTAAACAGATGGGTTTTCACAAGAACTTAGAGGGTTACTTCAGCGATTAGCATTAAGCTTTGTATCAGTAGAAACCCGGTAGTGTACTTTCCCCCCTCATATCCCCCTGAGACAAGATAATTATGCATTTTATTTCTGGAAAATAGCGTCATTTTGCGTCATCTGAGGATTTTTTGGCCAGAGGCTAGAGACTACAGGAGCTATTTCCACATGTTATCAACCCGCCCACAGGGGAGGGATCTCACTCACAGAATGTAAATGCGCACGGCCGCTCGGCTCGGGCATTAATAACGGAGCAGTGCGGAGCAAAGTGAGTGTTTCAACTTTTCAATAAATTCCTATGAAAGTTAAGCTTCCATAGGCATGATCTGAAAACGCACCAGACTGGACCAAGCGGCAACCTCCCGCAGTTTCTCTTGAAGCCAATACGGAAGTGACATATACTGCAATTCATCGACTAGGGACAGGCTCCAGAAGGGAGCAGAATCTCATTGAGCCCCATGTTAAAATGCTTTAAAAACTTTACAGCAGATTAAAACATGTTTACCGCCTGGTACAAATTGTGGTTCCCTTTCAGTCGGTCACTACGACGTACGTCGGTAATAACCGACGAATTGGGATCACTTCAGAGAGCCCCTATCAGCTTCGAGAACTTAAGAACAGGCCAATGAACAATTGGCGTGCGAGATTTGCATCTCGCGCTCCGCCCCGCGCCGCGGGTATAAACAGGAAGCGAGAGCATCGCACTGACGTCATTCACTTCGGAGCCTAACCGGCGTTTGAAGTTTGCAGACTGCTTCCTGACTATTCAGCGAAGATTACTAAACAAGAACAGAGAGAAGAGGATCGTGTGTGTTGGTGTGACGGCGCTTTCCAGCGGGACCGCGAACTCGAAGCTGCAAGGAACAACTGCTGTTATCACAGCAAAAACAGCTTGTTGGTATCGGTGGGCGTTCCTTTTGAGTGCAAACACAGGCTGCACTATCCCCTGTGTGTTGCCGCGGTTTCCCTGGGTGCTTCAGCACTCTCTTAAAAGAGCGATTTCCTCACAAAAAGAGCAACACGGGTGTGACACTGCGTCTTTTTCAAGATGTCATTCCACCCGTGCGTTTCTGGATGCGGTCGTTCCCTCTCGCCCGCTGACGGCCACACACACTGCATCACGTGCCTGGGCTTACAGCACGCTGAGGCAGCGTTTGTGAATAGCTCGTGTTCTCACTGCGGGAACATGACTATTGCGGTGCTTAGGTCGAGACTCTCCTACCTTCGGGAAGGCGGAGTCCCCCTCCCCATACCTCGATCTAGAGCTATCCCTAACCAGGATAGACCTACTTCGACGGATGGCCGGGGTGATCTGAGGATTACGTTCAGGCCAAACCCGCCTAGTGTCCAAGCTACGCAGGTCCCTGAACCCTCTCAAGCACCGCTGCCGGTGGCGCCACCGGAAGAGATCGCTGGTCCCGCCCACGGGCGCCCAGTCATCTCTTTCGGAGCGCCCGCGGACGAGCAGATGTCGATCGCAGCATCGGAGGGGGAGTTCCACTCCTCAGAGGATGAGGATTCAGCTGTACTGCCTCCCTCTGGGAGAGTGGCAACGGCTGAGTCGGACCCTGAGTTGACGGCTATGCTTTCCCGGGCCGCCGAAAAGGTCGGGCTTGTGTGGAACCCTCCACCACGTCCCGAACCTTCTAGGTTGGATGATTGGTTCCTGGGGGGGGGTCGCGCTGGTTCTCAGCGTCCCGCCCCAGTGCCATTCTTCCCGGAGGTGCATGAGGAGCTTTCCAGGTCGTGGACGACACCCTTCAGTGCCAGAAACAGACCTGGAGGCTCCTCCCTCCTCACTACCCTTGATGGTGGACAGGCCAAGGGTTACGAGAGGATCCCGCCAGTCGAACGCGCCGTCGCGATGCAGCTGCGTCCGGCGACCGCCTCCGAGTGGCGTGGTGATCCTCGTCTCCCGTCCAAAGCCTGTAGGTTTTCGTCCAGTCTAACTGCGAAGGCCTACAGGTCCTGCGGACAGGCCGCGTCTGCCTTGCATGCCATGGCGTTGCTTCAGGTGCACCAAGCCCAGGCACTCATGGACATGCACGAGGGTAGGTCTGACCCAGAGCTCCTCCGGGAGCTCCGGGCGGCGACGGACCTCGCCCTCCGGGCGACGAAAGTTACCGCCCGTTCCGTGGGTCAGGCGATGTCCACCTTAGTGGTCCAGGAACGGCATCTCTGGCTCAACCTGGCCGACATGAGGGAGACTGACAAGAACCGGTTCCTGGACTCCCCCATATCGTCGGCCGGGTTGTTCGGCGACGCGGTCGAGAATTTCGCCCAGCAGTTCTCGGCCGCCCAGAAGCAGACGGAGGCCATCAAGCATATCCTGCACCGGCGGCCCGCTGCTGCCTCCACCCAGCCGCCGGCTGCAGCGCCTCCGCCTGCCCGTCGCCGAGGACGTCCTCCTGCGGCCGCCCCCGCTCCCGCCCCAGCCCAGCAGTAGCCTTCCACCGGTCGTGGGCGTGGAGCCGGTCGCGGGAAGAACGTCCAGCCCGCTCAGGCCGCTGCCAAGCCAGGTGGCAAGCGCCGTCGGAAGAGACCCTGAGACGGGCCGCCCAGAGATGGAGGAAACTGCTCTTCGGGAGATGGCTGCAGCACCACTCCTTCCCCCGGTGGAGGGCCGGGGGAACCCCATTTTATTTTCTGTTCCGCCACTGGCCCCAGTGCCAGTGGCACCCAAATTTTCAATAAAAGAGCAGTTTCTAACATCTCTGGGTGCCAAGAGAGCGCGTCTGACGGTATGCGACGCTACCATGCCTCGTACCCCTCAGACACCTCTCTCCTCGCCAACAGGGGGCGTCGGTTGTGCGGACGCACACAAAGTGCCTCCCCACGCTCGCCCGTCCCCTCAGCGGATGCAGGTCGTGTGTCAGACCCAGACCCCTGCACGGACCACTCCCATGTCGTCCTGGGGCCCCTGCGTTCCGCTGCGCTGCCCCGCTCCGGGTACGTCCGTGGTGCCGATGGTCCCGCTTGCTCGGTCTCTGGGGGCCTGGCTAGCGCTCCCCGACCCGTCTCGCTGGATCATCCGCACCATCAGACTCGGCTATGCGATTCAGTTCGCCCGGCGTCCCCCGAAGTTCAGGGGTGTCCACTTCACTTCTATACCGAAGGAGGGCGCCCCTGTGCTTCAGGCGGAGATCGCTGTCCTATTGGCGAAGGACGCGATAGAGCCGGTCCCTCCAGCCGATATGAAGTCCGGGTTCTACAGCCCGTACTTCATTGTACCCAAGAAAGGTGGCGGGTTACGACCGATCCTGGACCTGCGTTACCTGAACCGCTCCCTCCACAGGATGCCGTTCCGAATGTTAACCCAGAAACGCATCTTCAGATGCATCCGTCCCCAGGATTGGTTTGCAGCGATCGACCTGAAGGACGCGTACTTTCATGTCTCGATTCTCCCTCGACACAGACCGTTTCTACGCTTTGCTTTCGACGGACGGGCATACCAGTACAAAGTCCTACCCTTCGGGTTGTCCCTGTCGCCCCGTGTCTTCACGAAAGTCGCGGAGGCGGCCATTGCTCCCATGAGAGAGCGTGGTGTTCGCATCCTCAACTATCTCGACGACTGGCTGATTCTTGCCCAGTCGCGGGAGCAGTTGTGCGAACACAGGGACATGGTGCTCCGGCACCTCAGCCAGTTGGGTCTTCGGGTCAACTGGGAGAAGAGCAAACTCTGTCCCGTACAGAGGATCTCTTTTCTCGGGATGGAGATCGACTCGGTCGCCATGACTGCGCGCCTCACAGAGGAGCGCGTCCAGTCGGTGCTGAGCTGCTTGAGTACGCTCAAACGCAGTACAGCGGTTCCACTGAAACATTTTCAGAGGCTCCTGGGGCATATGGCAGCAGCAGCCGCAGTAACGCCGCTAGGGCTGCTCCATATGAGACCGCTTCAGCACTGGCTACACGACCGAGTCCCGAGATGGGCGTGGCACAGCGGGTCCCTCCGTGTCCAAGTGACGCCGAGATGCCGCCAAACCCTCACCCCGTGGTCGGACCCTTCGTTTCTACGGGCAGGAGTGCCTCTAGAACAAGTGTCCAGGCATCATGTTGTCTCCACGGATGCCTCACCCACGGGTTGGGGTGCCACGTACAACGGGCTTGCAGTATCGGGTCTGTGGACGGGGCCCCAACTGCAATGGCATATCAATTGCCTAGAGTTGCTGGCAGTTCGTCTTGCTCTCAGCCGCCTCAAAGGGTCGCTCAAAGACAAGCACGTTCTGATCCGGACGGACCGCACGACGGCCGTTGCGTACATCAACAAACAAGGTGGTCTACGCTCCCGCCGTTTGTCCCAACTCGCCCGCCATCTCCTCCTGTGGAGTCAGAAGCATCTGAGGTCCCTTCGTGCTATTCACATTCCGGGCCTGCTCAACCGTGCGGCCGACGAGCTGTCGCGGTTGCCAGTGCTTCCCGGAGAGTGGCGACTCCACCCCCAGGTGGTCCAGCTGATTTGGTCGCTTTGGGGCCGCACAGATCGATCTGTTTGCCGCCCACGACACGACCCACTGCCAGTTGTTCTATTCCCTGTCCGAGGGGACCCTCGGCACGGATGCACTGGCACACAGCTGGCCCCGGGCTCTGCGCAAATATGCGTTTCCCCCAGTGAGCCTTCTTGCACAGACTCTGTGCAAGGTCAGGGAGGACGAGGAGCAACTCCTCTTGGTAGCTCCATACTGGCCCAACAGGACGTGGTTCCCGGAACTAGTGCTCCTCGCGACAGCACCTCCTTGGCCCATTCCTCTGAGGCAGGACCTTCTGTCTCAGAGACGGGGCACCCTATGGCACCCGCGTCCAGACCTCTGGAAACTCCATGTCTGGTCCCTGGATGGGACGCGGAGGTTCTAGGTGACCTACCGCAAGCGGTAGTCGACACCATCGCTTCCGCCAGAGCCCCCTCTACGAGACGGCTATATGCGTTGAAGTGGAACCTGTTCGTCGACTGGTGCTCTTCTCGCCGAGAAGACCCCCGGAAATGTTCGATCGGATCTGTGCTATCTTTTCTTCAAGACGGGTTGGAGAGAAGGCTGTCTCCCTCCACCCTCAAGGTATATGTTGCCGCCATCGCCGCAAGCCATGACCTCATTAATGGTGAGTCCTTAGGCAAGCATGATCTGATCGTCAGGTTCCTAAGGGGAGCGAGGAGACTAAATCCTCCTCGCTCTTCTTCTATACCCTCTTGGGACTTGACTCTGGTGCTGACCGCACTGCAGAGGGTGCCCTTCGAGCCTTTACAGTCAGTAGAGCTTAAGATCTTGTCTCTAAAGACAATACTCCTGATTGCATTGGCCTCAGTTAAGAGGGTAGGGGACCTGCAGGCATTTTCGGTCGACGAATCGTGCCTGGAATTCGGGCCGGGTGATTCTCAGGTGACCCTGAGACCCCGGCCTGGATATGTGCCCAAGGTTCCCACTACTCCCTTCCGGGACCAAGTGGTGAGCCTGCAAGCGCTGCCTTCGGAGGAGGCAGACCCAGCCCTAGCTTTGCTCTGTCCCGTCCGTGCTCTCCGGACTTACGTGGACAGAACGCAAAGCTTCAGGACCTCAGAGCAGCTCTTCGTCTGTTTCGGAGGACAGCAGAAGGGAAAGGCTGTCTCCAAGCAGAGGTTGGCCCACTGGATAGTGGATGCCATCGTCTTGGCGTATGAATCCCAAGACGTGCCCTGCCCGCTCGGGGTTAGAGCTCACTCCACCAGGGGTGTAGCTTCTTCCTGGGCGCTGGCTCGTGGCGCCTCGCTGACAGACATTGTAGAGCTGCGGGCTGGGCGACACCCAACACGTTCGCTAGGTTTTATAGCCTGCGTGTAGAGCCGGTGGCTTCTCGTGTGCTCGCTTCCCATAGTCAGCTTCACTGAAGTGCCCGTTCTAGTGTCGGCTTGCTGCGCCATTCCCTTCCCCTGGAACGGATACGTGCGCTTATTTCTCCAGTCGAGTTCCCCAGGATTGGCGAACCCTGTTGAGTCCTCCGCACCCCTCGGCAGTCGGATGTTGCGGAGCGTCCGACGCCAGGTCTGGCACTCGTATGCATTGGTGGAACTTGTGTCAGGCTGGGTTCCGTATGGCGTGACCCCTACGGCGGTCCCATACGTGTATTTTCCACGGTACAGCTCCCTACAGCGAGCTCGTGTCTTTCCCTTGGCAGAGTTCTCTGCCGTCTCAGTACGGTGTCGTCCCCCGCCTGCATTAGGCCGGGGCCTCCCCTGGGACTTCCGTATGTTGTGCTGCCCACGGCCAGCCCATACGTGTTCTCTCCACATGGTAACTCCCTCCGGGCATGATGTGGCTCCCGCAGCGTCCTTCGGGCACGCTTTCCCAGCGTTATCCAATCAAGTCTGCTGAATGGGTCTTGCGGAACAGCAGTATGACTCTTCTGGCGTGAATCTTCCCGCCCGCTTCAGAACGGGGTCTGAGGGGCTCTCGCTGGGCGCTGGAAGTGGTAGTAACTGTGGCGTTTTCCATAGGGATCCCAATTCGTCGGTTATTACCGACGTACGTCGTAGTGACCGACTGAAAGGGAACGTCTCGGTTACGTATGGTAACCCTCGTTCCCTGAAGGAGGGAACGGAGACGTACGTCCCGTCGCCACAGTTCCTTCCATCACTGCCTGGCCGGTCTCTGGTTAGGCTCCTCAGTGAAAAACGTCAGTGCGATGCTCTCGCTTCCTGTTTATACCCGCGGCGCGGGGCGGAGCGCGAGATGCAAATCTCGCACGCCAATTGTTCATTGGCCTGTTCTTAAGTTCTCGAAGCTGATAGGGGCTCTCTGAAGTGATCCCAATTCGTCGGTTATTACCGACGTACGTCTCCGTTCCCTCCTTCAGGGAACGAGGGTTACCATACGTAACCGAGACGTTTTGGTCTGTACGGCTAATTTTGCCCTTCATGACAACTGTGAGGGGGGTGAATTTTTTTTATAACTCATTCGTTTACATTATATTAAGCATTAAACAGGGTTCCTACGGGGTTTGGAAAAGTATGGAATTTGATTTGAGTAATTTCCAGGTCTGGAAAAGTATGGAAAAAATAAATCAGAGTATGGAAAAATATTTATGTTTCCAGACTATTGTCCCTATTTAGTTTTCTAAAAATAAAATTAAGAATTTCTAAATGTATATAATAAATATATAATATATACAATTGTTTTTTTTTTCATGGCGTTTGGATCAGTCTGCCAGCGCTGCCGATCGTTTTTACACTTGATCTGCTGGAGTTTAGGTCTGCAGTGATTGGTTGTTAGGTTGTTAGGCGGCAGTTGCCATCACAACGCCCCTACCTCAAACTGCTTGACTAAAAACACCTGGAACGTTGTGCTTGATTTTTACATTTGAGTGTGGACTTCACGGCAAACAAAATGGGAAAATGCAAGTTTTCCGAGGGCTGGCTTGCCGATCCTAAATATAAAGCCTGGTTAGCCAAAGATATAAAATTTACAAAGAAAGCTATTTGCAAACTTTATGTCAAATCATTTGACATCTCCAACATGGGGGAGGTGGCAATTGTAAGCCATATGCTAGGCCAAAATAGTAGTGGGAAGTTCGGATCAATTTACTGACTCGGCTCTTTGAATCTCGTTCAGCAAAATGAACAAATCTTTTTTCAAGTCATTTCGTTCGTTCATGACATCAACGTCGCAGCCGCGCTCGTGCTCGTGCTCACAGCCGCATGTAGACGGATCGGCTCAAAATTAGAGACACGTGAGACTGAACATGCAGAAAATCGACCAATTCCGATCCCTGGCCGATCAATCGGTGCATCTCTAATTTAAATGTACAAAATTACAAATATGAATAACATTGCACTGATTTAGCATTGCAGTTTTAATAAAATGCTGTGCTTTGAACTTGACTGGGTTTGGTGTTAAATTGACTTGTACAAGCAACAGTAGCTACAATTTTCAAATTTACAAATTTAACATGATAACCTACATAGAGGTTTTGACTCAGAGTGTAACATACTTACACCAATAGCATTATTATAGGTAAGTACGTCGCCATGTTGTGCTCCGGGAGACCCGAGTTCGAGTCCTGCCTCATGGACTTTTCCCAATCCCGCCCCTCACTCTCCCACCTTACTTCCTGTCTAGCTACTTTCCTATCCTAATAAAAGGCAAAAACGCCAATACTAAATCTTTAGAATGTAACATACTTGTTAGCAGTTGAATTTTAAAACAATTTATCAGAACAAGTTGAATATGGTCGGAAAAATCTGTAGGGAAGTCTGGAAATTTGAGTCTGGAAAAGTATGGAATTTTGAAATGAAAATTGTGTAGGAACCCTGATTAAAGTGCTGCATAATTAAGGGCGTGGCCACTTCGAGTGACAGGTGGATAGCCATTTATCTGCTATCTGATAGTCATCGCATCACTTCAGCTCCGCCCACGTCCCTACTTTTTGCCCATTTTCTGTTATCCGGGAGTGACGTGCGATGACACGCTGCCAAGATGCCAACGGCCATCTTGTCCATTCTTTGCCGCTTCAGAACGGCTCATCAGAATCCTATGGGTAACGTCACGGACACTATACGTCCATATTTTTTTGCAGTCTATGGACTGGACACACGTCGTGAAATACTGCCGTGCTTACCTCAGCTCTGCTCAGCTCTTCGCTCTCGTGATGAATGAAATCTGACTCCTGCTGCGTCTGTGCCGTGCCTTTCGCCACACTTTATTGAAAAGACACGTTCAGTTTTTAATTGTAGTGTCTATTCTATAACTGAACAAAATGATTGTATTACTATATGAAAATCAAAACTACGGTGGGGGCGGTGTCATGGTGGGCAAGTGATAACCAGTAGCCGTTGTTTTGGGAGTGGCCTCGTAGGGCAGCGAAGCAAGTGCATTCTGGGAGTTGTTGTCTTTCATCCACGAGACAAATTTTTTTTCCTGTCTTTTCTCAGTCTAGAAGGCACCAAATTCAAAAATAATTTCACATTTCTACTACATAAAAGACCCAGTTTAAATACACAATCCCAAATACACAGTACTTCCCTGCGCTGAAGTACCCCTTTAAGAACAGATTTCCACGTAAAAAGAAGGCGGAGCCTCAGAACCACACCTACTTATTTTGTCATCACCACGGACTAACGGTAGTTTGATAGTGTTTACTTTGGCAACTCCCGGAAACACTCCAATAAAAATTGGTTTTGGCCTGATTTTGTTCGAAATAACATCACACCAGTATATTGTAAAGTATATTGGGGCCTTAACTGTAACATAATTTTTGTACAAATCGGTGCAGTAAGCGTTTTCTGAAAAATGCTGTTGAAAGTGGATCGGACCGAGCACCACAACAAACTTGCAGCCAATCAGAGGTAGTGGGCGTGTACACTCATGATGGGGGAGGAGAGAGAGTGAGTAAGAGGGAGATTTTGTTTTTGATTCTGTTGAAAGATAGATAGCTGAGAGACATTACAAAATAGAAAAGGTCAGAGGAATATCACTGGAACAAGAAGGGTTATGATCAGGTAAGTGCTTTAGGACCCACATTAATATTAGAAAAGCTTCCCAGAGCTAGAGAGACCTAAGCGAGAATGCCTGAAAACAGACGCAGGTTGTGTTATTTCTGCTCCATACGCGAGTAACATTGGTTTTAAGTTTATTCTGCTGGCGACTAACAACCAACTCTTGCTTGTGTTCTGTATGCTTCGCAAAGCTTTATTTTGCTTTGCTTCAGCTATGATAAAGAGACATCAATTCGTACATTGTGTGTTTATGCATTTTTGGGGCGGAGCAATGAAGACAGGGTGTGTTTGTTTGGGTTGATTTCAAATATTATGACTATTCAACAATGATTCTTAGAAATTGCTCACTGCACCTTTAATGGCCAAATTAAAAACACATTAAAATCAGCACAATCATAATGTTGCTTAAATGCTATGTCTGTTTGTAGCAAAATATTTTATATATAATTGCAGTTTAATATTTAAACTACTGTATAAATGGGAGGACTATAACTAACAGGAGTTTGATTGGTCAGGAAGCTATTATTATACCTTTTGTTTTTATGATGTGAGCTAAAGTGATTATGCAAAACAGGACTGTTCGAATGTGACTATCAAAGAACATTATCTGCTAAATTTCAGTGAAGTCTCTCCCTCTTTTTCTCTTCATCTATTTATGTTAAACTAAACGAGAGCCGTACATGGCTTGACAACAGACTCATTCAATTAAGCAAGGAGGCAAAAAAACCTGAACACAATTACCAAACAACTTCAAGTTGCATGAAGCTACACAGATATGCTCTTTAAACGTGCACTACGTCAACACCGGCTTGAAGAAATTGTTGAATAAAGTCGTTATTTCTGTTCATAACCATGTTTTTTGCGCAGAAAAATTATTCTCGTTGCTTCGTAAAATTTAGGTTGAACCACTGGAGTCACATGGACTATTTTAACAATACTACCTTATTTTTACTACCTTTCTGGACCTTGAAAGTGTTAATAAAATTGCTGTCTATGGAGGGGTCAGAAAGCTCTCGGATTTCATCAAAAATATCTTCATTTATGTTCTGAAGATGAACGAAGGTCTTACGGGTTCGGAATGACGTGAGGGTGAGGAATTAATGAGAGGAATTTCATTTTTGGGTGAACTATCCCTTTAATGTATTATTGTAGTTCTTCTTTTTGAAGCAACGCTTAAAAAAAACCCCAACAAAATGACAAACAACAACTTGCCACTTGATTTTAATAAATGATATGTTAATATAAAGTCAATGTCATATTCCTAATATCCCTGAAACTATAAACATCATTTGGAACTGGAACATGAACTTTAAACTGGAACCTGTAATCCTACAAGTATTAACAAAACTGCAATTTGTTCAAAAAAGTGATACGGAGGCCAGAAGAGAACAGAAGGGAGTGAGAGGGGGAAAACGAGAACAAAAGAAGAGGAAACAGATGGTTCTCATATAGAGACTGTGTAAACCTGCGTTTGCGTGTGCCTCGACTCATGTTACCCGTACTCTGGGGGAATGTTGGCTGTAGGCTGTCAAAACTAGTCAGGAAAAACTTTTGATAAACACATGAAATGGGAATAACATTCTACAATCCCATTAGCAGAGCCTTTGTAGGGAGATCCGTGGCATCTCGATCTACAGCTGGCATTTATTTTCCTTCTATATAACATTTTCTACTTTTACCTTCAAGAGAAGATATAGGCTAAATCCCAATATACTGTAGTATGTGAGATGAGGATTAGTGTGTATAAAATTATAGTACTTTAAAAATAGCATGTAGAAATTATTAGATAATCTATGTCTCTTCTGCTCACCAAGGCTGAATTTATTTTAATAAAAAATACGGTAAAAACTAATATTGTGAAATATTATTTCAATTTAAAAGAACTGTTGTCTATTTGAAAATTGTGATACAAAAGAAATAGAAATGTAATTTATTCCTGTGATCAAAGGTGAATTTTACTCCAGTCTTCAGTGTCACATGATCCTTCAGAAATCATTCTAATCTGATGATTCGCTGCTCAAGAAACATTTCTGATTATTATCAATGTTGAAAACAGTTGTGTTGCTTACTATTTTGTGGAAACTATGATACAATTTTTTTCAGGATTCTTTGAAGAATAGAACTTACGAAAGAACAGCATTTTTTAGAACTAAAAATCTTTTGTAACATGCTGTCACTTTTGACCAATTGAATTAATCTTTGCTGAATAAAAGTATGAAAGGGGTGGTTGGTTACGATTTCACTTTTTTAACTTTAGTTAGTGTGTAATGTTGTTGTTTGAACATAAACAACATCAGCAAAGTTATGATGCTCAAAGTTCAAAGCAAAGTGAGATATTTTCTTTAAAAAAAATTGCTTTTAAGGACTACAACAAACGGCTGGTATGGACTACAATGAGCTTCTTCACAGGTTAGTGACATCACCCGGCAACACGCAACAAAGGCCATGTTGAGAAGAGGTTAGCGGAGTTGTCCGGAGAGGTAGAAAAGTTGTATTAGAGCACATTTGAGAGTCTGCTCAAGCAAAACAAGTGACAACAAGTTATAACCGTAATTAAACTAAACTATACCTGTTCTATCTTCATGCAGCAGATATTCTCTGGCTCTGAAGGCATCTTACAACAGTTCCCACACCAGCGATTTATAGATTATCAGAGGTAATTGGAGCTGCTAACACGAGCTCTTGAAGCTCTGTCCTCTTCTTGAAAGGGGGCCGGAGGCACCAGCTCATTTGCATTTAAAGGGATACGGTGCGTTTTTGCTCACCCTAAAAAAGTGACAATTTTAACATGCTATAAATATTATCTGTGGGGTATTTTGAGTTAAAATGTCACATACACTCTCTGGGGACATCAGAGACTTATTTTACATCTTGTAAAAAGGGGCATTACAGGACCCCTGTAATATATTTAACAAAATATTTTCTGATCCCAAACTTTTAAACAGTAGTGTAAAACAAAATTTGTGCCAATTAGTTTGTATCTAAACATTTTAAATATTTAAAACGTTAATGACTTTCCAGATAACTTACATTTAAAGTTACATTTACAGCATGAGGGCTTTGTTAATACATGTTAATATTTGTTAAAAGTATGTACTTTTTCAACACCAGTGAAGTACATACTTCTAGAAATTTGCAAACTGAGATTCAGTCCACTGACAAAATAGGCTTTCAATAAAACTTGGCAGCCTAAACAGTAGAAAGGCGAAATAAAATTTAAATCAGTGCTACCTGAAAACAGAAAAAAAGTCTGTTGTTTCCCTTTTGCCAAATAGGAAAACTTCAACACCCATAATGCACTGGCCATGATGTCATCCAAGGCCACTCCCACCTGTCTGCTATGGATATGCTTGCCAGAGTCAAATACCACCTTGCTTTAGTAGGAAATATTTCTAAGCAAACTTTTAGTTATAGACTTGTATTGTTCCTGGGTGCAAGAATTCAAAGAGTAAATGTTTAGTGGGAACGAGTTACTTCCGGTTTCCAGTAAAGGATCCAGTATGTTGTAGCCAGTGGCTAAAGGCTGCAAAGAATCGTAAATATAGAGAGAAAGGTGCAACGGAAAATCTGAATAGCCTTTTAGTCAACATTTAAACCTGGATGACCACAAACAAATTGTTTTAGGCCAAACAGAGGGGGTAAAAATCTGAAAGAAACTGTCGTTCTGTCAGTTCCGCCCGAAGCAAAACGCCATTGCGTAAAGGTAAGTCTGTTGCCATAGTGTTCCTTTTTAAACCATAATGCTGTTTAAAGAGCAGACAAACTACAACACCATTTTCAGTGATAAACCTACCCTTACAATAACTGTTCTGTTATTAACCCTCTGTCAATCCGACTGTCCATGGGCAGGAATACAAAAATGCAGAAGGATATTCTGTAGTTTTCCGGCTGACTTTTGCTGACAAATAAACGAGAATTTCTCGGTCTAGGAAACACGGAGAACGACTAAACAATATTCATTTACACAAAAATTAACCCAAAGCGGGTTGAAAATTGGAGGTTACAGTTTAAATTGTAGTCTAGATTAGCATTAGCATAAAAAAAAGTGTGGTAAAACTGCATTTGGAATAGTTTTCTCTTGGAATTTGCTACAGCTGAAAAGAAATGGCAACAAAATATTCCAGAAACAGGTGAACTGCAGAAAAACAACTGAAAATGAAACTGAGTTCTCAAATAGCAAAAAAAGCTAGCCATTTTTTTTTTTGTCAGAGCCACAGTGATAACAGAGTACACTTTGCTAAATGACAGGATAACTCTGTGTGGTTTCACAGACGTCATCAACAGAAATGAATTGTGTGTGTGTGTGTTCATTTGAGGATGAAAAAAAGAGGTCAGTCAGTCCACCAGGGCACAGTTCAGACACGTAAGATAAAACAGTTGGCATTAGTGTCTTTTAAAGACAAATAAAAATGCGTAAGCTACATTAATAACGTCATAATTCAGTTAAGTATCTTAAGATCAAAGCCTAAAATACACCCCCAATTCAAAGCTCATTTCCTCGTGTCGTGTATATATAGAGAGCAGAGCTTAAATGGTGGTAGTAATGATCTTTTCTGAACAAATTTCACTTATATTTACTGTTACCTGTCTATATTTGAGCTGTTGCTGTGTCAAACTAAACTTCTATGAGGATCAAGGCTGAACTCACAATGCTGGACCCTCAAAAACCAAAAACGGCACACATGCGGTTTCTCTTTTTCTCTGTGGCACAGTAAAAGTAAATCTGGTGGAAAGCTGAATAAAGCCTAATCTTTAAACCCATGGCCAAATTTATTGGCTCCATCACATGGTACTGGCAGTATGGTGGTATTATTCTGAGCGGCAGTAGAAATATGTCTAACAGTAGAGATTCTGATAAATCTATACCACGATAGATAGGATAACAACAGGGCTAAAGGTGCACAGGGGTAAAAGGCACATTTGACTTTATTCTCTTTTAAACCACAAAAATTCAGCTCAGCACTTTTCATAACAACCGATTTTGACAATGCACGTGGAAATTTGGCTGATCCTTGACGTGATCGCGGACAGAGTACAGAGCGAAGTTGATTCTGCACTTATTTGATCTAATATTTAATGGTTTTTTATATATATATTAGAGAGTTTGGAATTAAATGAGAATCGCTAAAATTATTGACTATATTTTGAGGTGTAAGGTGTTTTTTCAATAATGGAAGAATATGTAAAAGTAAGGTATTTGGGGTAAAAGGCACAATTATTAACATGATAATAAACAGCCGGCTGACTTTTTCATTTGTTGACGTGACATGCTTAGATTCAGATGGTATATATCATATATTAAGTTGAGTGTCCACCTTAGAGATAATACCCATATTTATAATGAAACCATCATATTTAAAAATATGATATTAAATCATATCATATCATTTATTATCATATTTATTTGTCACTACTGTAAAGCTATATTACATTATTATGGGATCTTATTCAATGCTTTCAGAATTTTTATACATATACATATATTTTAATGACAGTATATTGAACAAAATAAACTAGTATGAACTTAGTACAAGTATTAACTTAAACATTATTAAAAACATATTATTTTAGCTAAATTATAAGCCTTTTGCCCCATGCTGGTTTTACCCCATGTGTCTGTGGGGTAAAAGCCCCCCCTCGCCACCTCATACATTAATATTATAAAAAATAATTTGTGATAACACTACCATTCAAATGTTTGTCAGTAAGATTTTTTTCTTTTGAAAGAAATTGTTGCTTTAATTCAGCAAGGACATATTAAATTGATTAAAAGTAAAGACATGTATAGTGTTATAAAAGAGTTCTATTTAAAAAAATAATAATAATTGAACTTTCTATTCATCAAAGAATCAGTTTCCACGAAAATATTAAGCCACACAACTGTTTTCAACATTGATATAAATGTTTCTTGAGCAGCAGATCAGCATATTAGAATGATTTCTGAAGGATCATGTGACACTGAAGACTGGAGTAATGATGCTTTTAAGTAAGATACTTTTAGACATGTATCTACAGTTGCTGTGAAACATAATCATGCCATGAGGTTTTGTCCTACCGCCCACCTTTAGGGTCACAGAGGCATGAGAAGAAACAGGAAGTTAATTACATTAAGCTGGCAACAGAGATCGGATCATCAAACAGAACTGAAGCTAGATGATGTCTTCACCGAACCTTTCCACACACACCAAAACCCACTGGCTCGGATTACTCTTCGAACAACTGACAGGCACGCAAGAAGCACAATAGCGGCGTTGTGAAAGCTCAGCAGAAAGAGTGTAAGAGGAGAGAGATGCTCAGATAGCCATGCCCACCTCAAACTGCTGATGCCACATTCAAAGGTCACCCTGAGAAAAACTAATAAGAAGCCTGAGCGCGAATAAATCAGAGTGCCTCTATTATGCTTTTTCCAATATAACCTTTCATGCAGTGTGTAATATAGCTGTTTGTGAATGTAAAAGGTCTGCAAAGATTTAAAGATCAAAGTGATTGTCCTTTAAAAGGAAGAATCGATTCTGCACTGCCGTAACGAGTCGTCAGCAATTCCAGTCTCCCTTCCTGCTACAAACCTACGTAAACATGTAACACATTTACATAATGCCAGCATACACTGTACCCTAATGCTCAAAAAAATATTGGTTTGAGTAGGGCAAACTTAGGCCACATCCACACGAAGCCAGAGCTTTCCCTATTTGATCTTTTTTTCCCCTCGTCTCAAGAAATATCTGCGTACACACAAAACCACTGAAACCGACTCAAAACGATGTAGTATACATGCCAGACCAGTATGTGGCGCTGTAATTCTGCCACAGAAATACACTAAAAACTTAGAAGAAGAGTTGTGGCTAGAAGAGGTACAGCAATGGTAATGATCCATGTAAAAAAAACAAATGTTTTTAACATCTGTCTGACAACTACACAATCTTGTTTTTGTACCTGTAGCCTCCTCATTGTGAATAACTATAGGTTTTTTTGGTCATGAACAATGAACATTAATAAAATAAATAAAGCCACAATGTGTCACATTTGTTACATAACATTTTTAATCAAAAATATGATTTGCTCTGCTGTTGAAGGACTTAGCCGACTTCTTTTTTTACATATAATTTCTCCAGCCTTTGAAAAAATCCTCTCACAAGGACACTTGTTGCTGGCATGCACAAATATTTTTAGCAAGTACATACAAATGAGGGAAAATCCCTGCTATCACTAAATCAGCGCTATCACAAAATCTCTCTCCTCTCACAAAAACTCACGAGATGAAGATGGATTAACTTCACTTTTAAACTATGGGTAATTAGGTTTATACAGATGTGTGACTGTGTGGTTTGTTCACGCCCCTTTCAAACAAAAGTTTCCACAGGCGCCACCTGATGAAACACTTGAAGCTTCCTTTAGCCATAGTCACGTGACACGGGTTTGTCGAATCACAGTTCGGAGCAGTGTTTCGAAACATCTGCGCTTTGGGATCTCGACAAAGCGCCGAAACGTCAGTTTTGCGTCAGACATCCCTAATTGTAGGAAGCAGTGACGGCGCTACACCGGGGCTAGGGGGGGCTAAAGCCCCGTCCGAATTTTGAATAGCCCCGGTTTAGCCCCCCCAAGCAGTTGAGAATCAAATGGACCGTTTTTTGATAAAGAATACAGAGTGCAGGCCGAAAACCCTGTCTCTGATGGGGTCCAAAAGGAGAAAAGAAAGAGGAGTCAGAGAGAGAAATGCCCTTATCGAAGACCATTAGGCTACAGACATACACACAGTGCTGCCGCTCCCACCATGCATCACACGCGATGCGTAGGGCACCACAAGAAAATGCTCTCTCTACCTAAATGACTCTAAGTGATCACGCTTAGGGCATCAAAACGGCCAGCGGCGGGACTGTGTACACACTTTAATCTTACTACCGGTAAATCTAATCTAATCCGTTAATACGACGACGAAGTGACTCCGCAGGATTTGTGACATACAATGCGCATTAATGGCACTTACTGACGACCACTGTCGTAATTGTGAGCATGTATACAAATAAAAGTAGACAATCTAGCCTATAATTTATAATTATGTCTCACAAGCACAGTATGGCCAAAAAATTATGCAGTAGGCTAAAGTGAGTTTTTCCCGCTGTCATGAGGAAAAAAATCCATCAGAACGTGCCGCCGCTTTCGTCGACCAGAGGGTTAAAGAAAACGTATAGCCTATTTAGTTTCATATTTATGTTTAAATAGTAGCTTATATTATAGAGCCCTGCATTTCTGCCCAAGCCCGACGGCCCCGACTTTTTTACACCCCTATAGGGCCGGGCTTCGGGCCAATTGTCCCGTCATACCTCAAACGCGGGCCGGGCTTCGGGCCTTTTTAGGCTTCTCCTTCATTTTATATTTTAGACATTCAAGAATTAAAAGAAACAATGAGATATGCTGCGCTGGTGGAAACAACATGAGACCATGATATCGCGAGTCCGCAACTGTCAAGACTGACTCGCGCAGTGTTTAGAGGACGGTGCTATGCAACACGCATCCACAAATGAGTAAAGCAAGCCAACACGCAAACTGCCGCAAGTGATACTGAAAATAAGCCAAGTCTGAGATGTTCAAAAACACAACCATCTTCATTAAAACTAATGAGACTAAAGGCTCTTACCAGTGTTCAGGTCGCTCGTTCTCATAATGCGGTCTTTGATGTTGAAATGAGCTGATGAATAAAATGCTCATATCTGTTGCTTTCGTTGACATGAACTCCGTTAAATGTGCATATAGCGCGGGAATTGAAGATCGGATTTATATTCATTTCACGGAGAGGTAGGCAAGACAACCATGTTTTTTTTATTTATTATTTGTTTAGATTGTGTAGCCCGTTTCGTTTGCGCGCGCCGTTGCGATCTGCCTGCCTCATCTTGTCAAAAATTATTTTTATTGTGATGGTGGTGATAGTAGGCTAAACGTTTAAACGATGCTTTAAGTGTTTATATGGATTTTATAAGCAAGAGAAGTCAAGTGTTGATTTGAGAGGCTAAAGTGTTGGGTTAACTCACTGTCGGCCAGGGCCGCTTGGTCGTCACTTTAAATAACAAAAACTTTAATTTAACAAGCAACAAAATGCTTCAAATATTTTTCTAAATAAACTTAATAAAGAAACAAAACGAAATATAACTACTTTGACATTAAAAACAAAACTGACATATTTTAATGGCTGTAAGTAATGTGTAATAGGGAGGATAAAAAAAAACACGGGATCCAGTCGGGCTGATCATTTTGATGAGCTGTCGGACACGGGCCGGGCTAGGGCTTAGTTTTGAGGCCCGTGCAGGGCTCTACTATATTAAAAAATATATATTATTTCATCTATGTTAAAAAAGTGAACAGCTTGCTTGAGCAAGATCACTACATAATAAGACTAAGATGCCCAATATGTCGGGGGACATGGATCAGACATGATTTTGACTTCATTACGTTTTGTTATGCAGAAAGCCATTTTTTTAAAGTGAATTTCGTTTTGTTTAAATTGTATCTTTACTTGAATCAATAAAGAAGCAAACCAACCAAGAATGTTCGGAATGGATTGACATGCTTAACGAAACCTGCCTGTTTCCGCGGCCTTTAAGACTGAAACAATATGTCTTTCTGTTTTTAATAGCCTACATTTCTTATATAGGCTATTCATCTAAACGCAATCGTACTGCAAAAAAATTTCTTCTTAGTATTTTTGTCTTTTTTCCTAATCTAAATATCTAAACATTCTTAAATCAAGATGCATTTACTAGATAAGTAAAATGACAATATATTTTTTCTTCTTTTCAAAATTTTGTCTTTTCAAAATTTTGTCACCTTTGCATGTAAAAGGTTTTTGTCGTTGTCTTGTGGTCACCTAAATAAAAAATCTATTTTGTTGAATATGCCTATTCTTTGACCATATATCATTTTAAACTACACTTCTGATAAATGTGGTGTGTACCATAGCTGCTTTTATTTAAAAAAAGAAAACGACAATTTCTTTATGAAGTAACTATGACGTCATGAATACTGATTATTTTCTTAGCACCCCCACATATTGGTCTAGCCCCCCCTTAGCACCGGTAGAGAAAAAATTCTGGCGCCGTGCATGGTAGGAAGTGAGGCAAAGTCAAGATAAAATAACAATAAATACATTTGCTACTTACCAGATTGTTTTATTAACGCCTACACCTACCCCAACCCTAAACCTACCCTTACAATAATGCAAATACAGTAATTAAATGACGCAATATTGATGTGCGCAAGCCCAGTGGCCGTAGTTGTATCCCTTCTAGTCTTTACCGTGCGGGACGTGGTGTGATGACATCACCGTTTCACAAAATATACGGATTGGCTGTACACACAAAAACGCAAGGGTGTCCGTTTCAGATTTATCCACTCTGGGACGTTTCAGGCTCCTAAAACGGCGGATCCGTCTGGACGAAACGCTGATACGCTCAAATTTTTTTACGTAAACAGTTAAACGAGCCTTAAATGAACTTTCTTTTTCTTTTGAGTTCATTAAACTGACACATTTTAAGAAATCAGAATTGTTTAATTGTTTTGAGTTTTATGAACATCTTTATGAACAGATATATGTTAACTGTTCTAAATTGCCATACTCTTTCAGCAATTGATATGTTATGCTAATGCTATCAAAGCATTGTATTACCAAATAGCAAGTTAACATATTTAAGTTGAGATAACTCTAACGAGTATACCCTGTTCTGTTGTTTGCATTGTGTTTTTGATTTTGTCCTGTGATCTAGGGTCCTATCATACACCATGTTTTTTGCTAGTTTCAGCTTGACGCAGTTATCATTTTCACGTCCAGCGCCACGTTATTTAAATAGCAAATGCACTCGTGCCCATCTGTTCGCCCATGGGCATGCTGGTCTGAAAACGAGGTGTGTCCAGGTGCATTGTTGGTGCGTTGCTATTTTGAGGAGCAGAAAACGACTGTGCTATTGACCAACAAAAACCTGGTCTAAAGTCAGTATTTTGTGTGTTATTTAAAGGCTGTGTTAGTAATATGCGCCTATAGGCGGGTGGGCAACGCAAATACACTCTGCTTATTACACACACAGGGATGCGCAGCAGCACACAAACATGCCAAATATTAAAAATAAAAAGATCCTCTCTGGAGAAGTGTTCAGTTTTTCCACTTGCAAATTCCACCATGTTAATAGCGAATCCGCCATTGTGCAAGCGCAACTGGCTTTTAAAGGGAATGGGAGATGAGACTCTGATTGGTTTATTACACATTACACCCAAAACACACCCATGGCTCATTAAGAGATTAGGTACAACCCTTTTGGACCATGCGCCTGGTGCATCGACTGTTTTTTTCTGTCGTTAAACTAGCAAAAGTGGATTTGGACGCCCTAAGTGCACCTGCGCCATGTGCTTCAGACCATGCGCTCAGATCGTAAATATAGGCCACCTAGTTTGCCTGAGGCCCCGATCACACAGAACGCGTTTTTCAGGTTCGAAAACGTGAGGCGCACTGCACTGCCCTTATTGGTTGACGTTTTTTCATTTAGAAAAGAGCAGTGTGCTGCTGTGTTTTTTATTACTTTGCTAGGAAACCCCCGAATCAGCTGTGCTGTCAGTCTAATCAATGTAACGGTCGCCACAATGCCTCTCCATTCATTCGATTGGACAATAGAAAAAAAAACGCGATGACGTCGGGTGCTTTTCCGCTCCTAGTTCATGCGCTCAGAGCCGCTCCTTCTAAAACGCGAGCCGCAGCAGGCGGTTAAAACCAGAGGCGCCTGGGGCGCATAAGCAACGTGCATAACGCTCTCTGCCGACAGAAATCTATTCAAAAGAGGCGCCTCTCGCAGCAAAAACGCGCTCTGTGTGATCGGGGCCTCAGTCTGTTTAATTAGTTATCACATTCACCTGTGCCTTTACAATCTTTTATCAGCACGTTATGGGACAATTACATGATAGTTTTAAATTAAATGTACAAATGAGCTTACTCAAATATTTCAAGTTAAGAGCAATTGAAATGTATGAGTAGAAAATAAATATTTGCCAGGTATGCTTACTTAAACATTGAATTTCTTACCCTAAAATATTGATGTAACTGATTACCTCAAATTTTTTAATTTTTCCAACTTATTAGGGTTTACAGTGTATGGTCTTCATTGGCTGCCCACAAACAGTCTACTTTACCCCGCCCTTAAACACTGTAGTTGTGTCTGAGACTGGAAGAGTTTGGTTCTGTCATGATCCTGGCTCTTTCCTTTCTTTCTTTTCTCTTTTCTCCCTCTTCTGGTCACACTCATTATTACATTCTATTACGCACACACATTAGCATTCATTTACTCAATCGTTTTCAGCTGTCTCTCATCACCTCATTTCTTTCGTACTCACAGTCTTGTTCATTATCTCTATTATTCTCATCTGTTGCCCACTTTCTCTGATTGGCTTCTCTATTTCTTGTCCTTCCTTTCTCTTGTTCTTCGTCGGATTATTGCCTTAATGTTACGTACCTATTTGTCTATCACTGTCCCGTCTTAGTCCCGTCCGGTGCATGTTCATTCCTGACTGATTTGTTATCACCTCGTATCTGCTCTATTCGAAGTCTCCAGCTACGTGAGTGGTTTACGGCTTGGCATTCCTTGCTCTCTTCGAACCCAGCCTATCTCTCTGCCGCCGAGGGTTTCCCATAGCCGTTCCTGACCGGGCGGCTCTGTTCCTTACGTTTGATGAACTTTCTGTTGGATTTATATGCCTTGTAGCTTCCTGAGTAATTCTGCCCTGAACTGAATTAAAACTTTGTCAAATCACCTTCTGCTTTTGGGTCCTCATATCCTGCACGTGACAGAATAATCCGACCAAGAGGAATGGACCCAGCGAAGGAGAGTCATCTTCAAGCAGCGCTCAGACTTCAGGGAGCTTTTCTGGGCCGTCATGAGGAGGAGCTGGCTGCTGCTCGTGAGACCATGGATTCCCTTGCAGCTCGCATGACCGAGATTGCGCAACAGCTTCATCACCTCCGTGTTGAGTTTTCTTCTTCCAGTGGTCAGGGTGTTCCAGAGCCCAGAGTCAACAACCCGCCGTGTTATTCCGGTGAGCCAAGGGAATGCCGATCATTTTTGACCCAATGTGAGGTGGTCTTTTCTCTGCAGCCTTCCTCGTACGCGTCCGAGGGCTCTCGCATCGCCTTTGTCATCTCACTGCTGACTGGCCGCGCCCGGGAGTGGGGAACAGCGGTATGGAATTCTGAGGCCAACTGCCTTAGTCGTTATATCAGCTTCAAGGAAGAGATGCTGCGGGTCTTTGACCGCTCCGCGTTCGGAGCAGAGGCTTCCCGGCTCCTGTCCACGCTTCGCCAGGGGAGAGGTTCAGCAGCCGATTTCTCAATTGAATTCCGCACCTTATCTGCCTCCTGTGACTGGAACGAGTCAGCCCTGGTAGCTCGTTTTCTCGAGGGGCTTAATGGCGAGATTAAGGACGAGATCCTTGCTCATGGACTACCGACTCGACTGGATCCTCTTATTGACTCTGCCATTCGCATTGAGAAGCGTTTTGAGATTCGTCGCCGCAGTCGCACTCTGGATGGATCACTTATTTCCTCTCCGGTGCTTTCATCTCCACCATCTCCTTCGGCTGATAAGTCCGAGCCAATGCACCTGGGTGGTCTGCGAATCTCTGCTGCTGAGCGCCAGCGCCGCATCTTGGGACGCCTATGTATGTACTGTGGGTCTGCATCTCATCGAGTCGCCACCTGCCCGGTAAAAGCCAGAGCTCACCCGTAGAGAGAGGGTTACTGGTGAGCGCTTCTACTTTAGACCCTCCGCCACGCACACGCACTACCTTCTCCGCTCTCATCCGCTGGTTGGGAGATTCCGTTTCCTGCCCGGTGTTGATCGATTCGGGAGCCGAGGGAAGTTTTGTTGATGAGACTTGGGCTCGTGAACAGGGGATTCCCCTCATTGAACTTAAAGACTCCACCCCTGTACACGCTCTTGATGGTAGTATCATCTCTAGAGTGCGCTTTGCCACAGTTCCGGTGAGTCTCACCATATCAGGCAATCATCAAGAGACAATTTCTTTTCTTGTTTTCCATTCTCCTTATTACCCTGTTGTTTTAGGACATCCCTGGTTAGTAAAGCATAACCCTCAGATTGACTGGTCCAGAGATTCCATTCTTTCTTGGAATTTGTCTTGTCATGTTAACTGTTTGTCGTCTGCTGTTTCTCCTGTCTCTTCTATTTCTGTTTTCCAGGAGGAGCCGGGTGATTTGTCTGGGGTCCCGGAGGAGTACCATGATCTTCGGGCGGTTTTCAGTCGTTCCAGGGCCACTTCTCTTCCTCCGCATCGACCTTATGACTGTAGTATCGACCTTCTTCCCGGTACCACTCCTCCTCGTGGGAGACTTTATTCTCTGTCCGCCCCCGAGCGCGAAGCACTTGAGAGATATTTATCTGATTCGCTTAACGCCGGTACCATTGTACCTTCCTCCTCCCCTGCCGGTGCGGGTTTTTTCTTTGTTAAAAAGAAGGATGGTTCATTGCGTCCCTGCATTGATTATCGAGGCTTGAATGACATCACGGTCAAGAATCGCTATCCCTTGCCGCTGATGTCATCTGCCTTCGAGATCCTGCAGGGGGCCAAGATTTTTTCTAAGTTAGATCTCCGCAATGCTTACCACCTTGTACGCATAAGGGAGGGGGACGAGTGGAAGACAGCGTTTAATACTCCGCTAGGGCATTTCGAATATCGCGTTCTTCCGTTCGGGTTGGTTAACGCCCCTGCCGTGTTCCAGGCGTTAATTAACGACGTTCTTAGAGACATGCTGAACATTTTTGTTTTTGTTTATCTCGACGATATTTTGATTTTCTCTCCCTCTCTCCAAGTACATACTCAGCATGTTCGTCAAGTTCTTCAACGTCTCCTAGAGAATCGATTGTTTGTTAAAGCAGAGAAGTGCACTTTCCACGCTCAGTCTATTTCTTTTCTCGGTTCTGTTATTTCCTCGGAGGGGGTTAGCATGGACCCTTCCAAGGTTCGCGCTGTCACCGATTGGCTGGTACCCGACTCGCGTGTCGCCCTTCAACGTTTTTTGGGTTTTGCTAATTTTTACCGTCGGTTTATCCGCAATTTTAGTCAGATCGCCGCTCCTCTTTCGGCGCTCACATCCGTCAAGGTCCGTTTCTCCTGGACTGATGTGGCTCAGATTGCTTTCGATCGCCTCAAATCCCTTTTTACGACGGCGCCTATTTTAAGAACTCCAGACGTCTCCAGACAATTCATAGTAGAGGTCGATGCGTCAGAGGTGGGCGTGGGGGCCGTTCTTTCCCAGCGCTCATCCTCTGACGATAAGGTTCACCCTTGCGCTTACTTTTCACATCGTCTCTCTCCCGCCGAACGCAATTATGATGTGGGTAACCGCGAATTATTGGCTATCCGTCTCGCTCTCGGTGAGTGGCGTCACTGGCTTGAGGGTGCTTCGATTCCGTTCATTGTCTGGACTGATCATAGAAATTTGGAGTACATTCATTCTGCTAAGAGACTCAATGCCCGTCAGGCTCGGTGGGCACTTTTCTTTACACGTTTTGATTTCTCCATCTCCTACCGTCCTGGTTCTAAGAACCTTAAGCCAGATGCTCTCTCGCGACAGTTCGATTCTCCAGAGGTTGTTCCTACTAACGAGGAGATTCTTCCTCAGGGTATGGTGGTGGGCGCAGCTGTCTGGGGAATAGAGCGTTTGGTTAAGCGATCTTTGGCTCATGCCATTACTCCTCGTCTCTGTCCAAGAGGTCTTCTGTACGTTCCTCCATCTACTCGTCTCGCGGTTCTTCAATGGGGTCACTCTTCTAAATTATTCGCTCATCCTGGTGTTAGGGGCACCGTCGCTGCCATCCGCCAGAGGTTCTGGTGGCCCTCTCGTGAACGCGACATACGGCGTTACGTCGCTTCGTGTGCTGTCTGCGCTCAGACTAAGTCTGGTAATGCACCTCCGGCGGGATTGCTGCGTCCTCTTCCGTTACCGTCTCGCCCATGGTCGCACATCGCCATGGATTTTATCACGGGTCTTCCTGCCTCTGAGGGGAACACCGTGATACTTACTGTCGTGGACCGTTTTTCCAAGGCTGCTCACTTTGTTCCCTTACCTAAACTTCCGTCCGCTAGAGAGACCGCACAAGTAGTCGTCGACAAGATTTTTAAGATTCATGGTCTTCCCTCCGATATCGTGTCCGATAGAGGTCCCCAATTCTCTTCTTTGTTTTGGAAGGAGTTTTGTCGTCCCATTGGGGCTTCGGCTAGTCTCTCCTCCGGTTTTCATCCTCAAACTAATGGCCAGGCCGAACGAGCCAATCAAATAGTCGGGCGCATCCTTCGTAGTCTAGCTTTTCGCAATCCGGCTTCCTGGTCAGAACAGCTTCCCTGGGCAGAGTACGCGCATAATTCCGCCCCGTCCTCTGCGACGGGTTTATCACCTTTTCAGTGTTGCCTTGGTTACCAACCTCCGCTTTTTCCCTCACAAGAAACGGACGCTAGGATGCCGTCTGTTGAGGTCTTTATTCAACGTGCTAAGCGTACTTGGAGAGCGGTCAGATCTTCCCTTTGCAAGTCTCGTTCTCGTACACAGCGCGCCGCTAATAGGCGTCGAGTTAAGAGTCCTCGGTATTCTGTTGGGCAGAGGGTTTGGTTGTCCACCCTTAACCTACCTCTTCAGTCCACTTCGCGTAAACTGGCACCTAAATTTATTGGACCATTTCGGGTCCTTAAGATCCTCAGTCCTGTCTCTGTCAGACTCAAATTGTCTGCCAATCTCCGACGCATTCATCCTGTCTTTCACGTGTCATGTATTAAGCCCGTTACCCGTATTCCTCCTCGTTCGCTTTCTTCTCCGGTTCGTGTTGAGGGCGCCCCCACCTATAGGGTTCGTAGACTTCTCGATGTTCGCCCTCGGGGTCGTGGTCATCAATTCTTGGTCGATTGGGAGGGATACGGTCCGGAGGAGAGGAGTTGGATTCCGTCCCGGGACGTCCTGGACCGCTCGCTGATCGAGGACTTCTACCGCTCCCGTCAGTCCTCCTCGGTTGCGCCAGGAGGCGCTTCTTGAGGAGAGGGTACTGTCATGATCCTGGCTCTTTCCTTTCTTTCTTTTCTCTTTTCTCCCTCTTCTGGTCACACTCATTATTACATTCTATTACGCACACACATTAGCATTCATTTACTCAATCGTTTTCAGCTGTCTCTCATCACCTCATTTCTTTCGTACTCACAGTCTTGTTCATTATCTCTATTATTCTCATCTGTTGCCCACTTTCTCTGATTGGCTTCTCTATTTCTTGTCCTTCCTTTCTCTTGTTCTTCGTCGGATTATTGCCTTAATGTTACGTACCTATTTGTCTATCACTGTCCCGTCTTAGTCCCGTCCGGTGCATGTTCATTCCTGACTGATTTGTTATCACCTCGTATCTGCTCTATTCGAAGTCTCCAGCTACGTGAGTGGTTTACGGCTTGGCATTCCTTGCTCTCTTCGAACCCAGCCTATCTCTCTGCCGCCGAGGGTTTCCCACAGCCGTTCCTGACCGGGCGGCTCTGTTCCTTACGTTTGATGAACTTTCTGTTGGATTTATATGCCTTGTAGCTTCCTGAGTAATTCTGCCCTGAACTGAATTAAAACTTTGTCAAATCACCTTCTGCTTTTGGGTCCTCATATCCTGCACGTGACAGGTTCGTGTTGTCAACATGTTGAGAAGACGCCATTTTCTGCTGCCAAAGCAAATCCACTTTGATGCACTTCCAAAGTATGAGGAGGTGGGCTTAAATTGATATGGAATAACGACACCATTGTTCCTTTTCATATCGTATCACTGTTTATCAAGCGCTGAGGAAGATCTGGAGCATTTCGTTTCTGACATGCGCTGTAAGCGGTAGACCAATCACAACAGACTGAGCCATCTGTCCAATCAGAGCAGAGCAGGCTCTCGGAATGGAGAGGTTTAGAGAGACTGACCGTTTTTGACATTGGATGCATGTAAACCTATTGTCGGACCCCTCAAAAACTAAATTAGAAAACTTTAAAATAGCATAATAGGGGATAGAGGATGGCGAGGAATAATTGAGTAAAGTGAGGAATCCTCAAAAACAACACAAAAAAACAAACATTCAAACAATGTGAATAGCTGTTTGAACTTTGACCATTACAAGTATGAAAGACAAAATTATATCTATATATGTCTGCCCGTCAAACATTTGCTGAATGTTGTTCGGCATTTGCCAGGGTGCTGTTACACGTTATCTAAGTGTTTTTGGCATGATGTTCTGTGGCTGCTCGAGTGTTCTGCGTTCATGCTAGGGCGTTTCCAGGTGGTTCCTTACCCCTAAGGGGCCGTTCACATAGAACATGTTCTTGCATTTAAAAAATGAGAGCTGAAGAGCAGAGAAATGCTAGGTCTTGAGATCCGTTTTTAACATTTGCACTTCTTTTAACTTGACATGCCGTAATAAAACTGACAGTTGCATCCGGTCTCACTGTTTTTTTCAGGGACATTCGTCTACCACATGTTTACGGACAAAACTATTAAAGAGCAGTGCAGTGGAACGCAAAAACACATTCTTTGTAAACCTGCCCCCAAAAAACAATTAGAACTCAGTGTTTTTTTTTTTTATATGAATCATTTTGTTATTTGCAAAACCTGTTTTTTTTGTTTTTTGCTTAGAAGAATTTTTATGTAGCACTTGTACAAGTATTATAGCTCATGCTATATTCCTGAGCTTATATGATATTATATAGCTGATATAATATTGCATCTTCTGAAACTCATGTCCTAGTCCAGATCATGGTCAATGAACTATTTAAATTTTGAAAGAGTTGCAAAAAATATTTATTTTAATGTGTCTGTGTTACAGTGTAATTATACATTTAAGTACTGAGTAATAATAATTCACTACATGTACTTACTAAAGGGTTAGGATTAGGGTTTGGTTTAGCTGCATGTAATTATGCACAATTTACAGCAATTACTATAGTATTTATAATATAATTAACTACACGTAAAGTGAGGGCACTGTAAAATAAAGTGTATTTTAGATTTATATAATATGTTTATGTCATTTGTATTTAGTATATGATTAGTTAAGGAGTGGACATTATGAGAGAAATTATGAAAAATCAGACAATATTCCTGAGAGAGGATTCTAACCTGGAAAAGGTGTTTCTTGCATAGTGCATGATGCTGTCGAAGTCATAGACCTCTCCGAGTGAGTCCACCTCCCCAGGCTCCATCTTCAGGAAGTTGTACTCCTGTCCTATGAGATGAAACCAAGAATGAGACTGAGACAGGAAGTGATGTGAACTTTTTTTTAATGGGTTATTTCATTATTCCCTTTATTATTATAAACTCTTTCAGGATACTGGATTTAACGTAAGGGATAATTGACAGCTAGCTGTGCATTAAACAATTGTAATGCACTCCGCAGGGACACGGTGGTGGAAAGAAACTATGAGATGGGAGGAGTCAATGCTTTTGCTTTCTCTCGCAAATGTTTTGCGTTCCCCTGAGACCTTTGGATTCGCTCGCAAAATCTTTTGAGCTCTAAAGTTTTCACGTGGGAACGCAAAACATTTGTGAGAGAACGCACTGACAAATATTTTTTCCTTTAGGGATTCTTTGCCTTCATGTCATGCATTAAAATCGTTTACTGTACAGCTAGCTGTGGATTATCCCACTTACACCATGATCATTTGCCAGAATTGACAAATTGACAACAAGCTGTTAAAGGTGGGGTAAGTGCTTTCTGGTAACCGATGTTGATTTCAAATCACCAAAACAAACTAAGTGTTATCTAAGTGTTTTGGGCATGATGTTTTGTGGTTGCTCGAGTGTTCTGGGTTCATGCTAGGGCGTTTCCAGGTGGTTCCTTTGCCCTAAGGGGCCAGAATGTTAGATCTAACGAGCCGTAACTGATGAAAATAACCATACATTTTTCCGGTCAAATATTGAGCTTCAAACATTAAAGGTGGGGTGAGTGGTATTTCAAATCTGCTTTATAAAAGTGTCTCGGGCCGAGTACCAAAACAAACTTATAGCCAATCAGCGTCTCACTGTATCATTTTTGTAATGTTTTAGCCTGGTCGCTATTCACTGCCATTATATGGAGGAGCGCGTACAGGACTATATATTTTTTATTTCTCCTTTTGAGGTCCGAAAAAGATAAAAGGACATAGGGCATTGGAACAACAGCAGGGTGAGTAAAAGATGGCTTTATTTTCAATTCAGGGTGAACTATCCCTTCACGGTTAATACATGCTAGTAGTGTTGTCAAAAATATCAATATTTTGATATGTATCGATCCTGAAATATCTGAAACTATACGATCCTCATTTTCGACAGTATCGATACAAGCTGCGCTCTTCTCTCCATCCGACAGCGAGTTGACCCGCACCCGCCTCCTCTCATTCAGTCCGGTTAACCCTCTGAACACGGCGAATGCGTGTTCTGCTGGATTTTTTCTTCATGACAAGCATGTTAGTACTGGTGTGACCGGTCAGAATTTCGCGCGGGGTTGCACATAACGTTAATTCTACTTATTCCCGCAGATTTCGCGCTCGAATCTGAAGCGCACACAAACACATTTAAACACTACCGCAATAAAGCCGCCTCTGACATACAAGTGCAAAAATTAGCTCCTTTTTCCAGCTTATTAATGGTCAAATACACTCAAAAATCCATCTTGGTGAGTATTAACGTAAACACAGTCATAACCAGTTCAGGAAGAATGTGTAACAGAAGTGTTTGGGATCCATGCGTGCGTCAGGTCTTAAAGGGACAGCAGTTATTTATTATTCCAACTACAAAAACGATCCCTTGCTGTTCTTGACTGATTAACTTGTGTAACTTTAATGGATTCACCTGTATTACGTTTTTTACAATGAAGATTATCCAATGTTATTTTAAATTTGATTACTTTAGGGTTATTTTATTCAGTTTCTTACCTGAATACTGTTAGACCTACCTGAAGAAATAAAGCAGTCTATTTCATTTGTATCTTTATTCGATTGTACTTATTTGTGCTATTGTTTGTAATTTGTTTATTTGTTCTTATTTTATTACTGTTTACTCGTCTTTTTAAATTCAATTTGAAGTCAAGCTTCCTTGTGCTGCATGTAAGCTATTGCAACATAATTAGTTAGCAAATATTTGTGAGATAATTGTAATGGTAATTGATCAACGTTTATATATGAGAAAAAGCTTAAAAGCTTTATAATATAAAGTATTTCTTCAGAAGAAATTTTAATTGCCTAGACTTTCAATTATTATCTATTTGACAGTATCTGCAGCGTTTTCCCCCGTGGTATCGAAAAATGGTATCGAATATCGATACTTTTTTAGGTATCGTATCGAAGTTAGAAATTCCAGTATCGTGACAACACTACATGCTAGTTTCCATGACCAGGTTCAAGATAAATCATTTCATTACTACTGGAGCTGCCAGTTTGCTAAGTTTCAAATGATTATTAAACAGCAAGCACAAATTATGCAAAAGTAGTAGCCCTTCTGGCACACTCAGTGTCTGAATTCACTCACTCGTTTTCATTCACTCCTTCAAGTGGACTTTATTAGAGGAGTAATGTAGGGAATAATGAATGAGGGTTTAGAGGGTTTTAGAGTATGTTCAGTAAACCAGAGCACGGTGCGTCCAGTTTGCACTACGAGCATTCCTGGATGGTTAGCATGGCAACACAAACGTTGAAGCACATTTCTTATTTGTAAAAAAATATTTTATATAATTAAGAGAGTAAAACACTGAAACAAATAATATTTTAATAAGTTATATAATTAGCTTTCTAAAGCCACATTGATTACTAAAAACGTTTCCAAGCAAATGTCTGAACGCACGCCTCCGCTGAGAATCAGTTTGTGCCATATAATGAGGATGTAATGAGATCCATTTCCACAGATGTCTAACGACAGTCATACATCTGAGGATATCTTGTTCATTAATGCCGCCTAAAAGGTGTGAAGGATTTTGGGCTCTGCATTAGACAGATCTCGAGGTGCACAGCTGGTCGATGTCAAAATATGCCATGGTTGAGATATTTCTACAGGGACCGCAGAAATATTTGGACACTTAATTCACACTTAATTAATGTACTGAACTTCACAGCATTTGATACAAAATGCCATAAATCAAATGGGTTCAGCAAATTATATATTTTTTTAAATCTTATTTTAAATTAACTTAACTCCATAATTTTTGCTTAATTACTATTTATAAGCTTTTTTGAGTATTTTTAGTGGATGTATAAAGACAGTTCCCCTCAATTTCACACAGGTAACCAGTATGCAGAGGAATGTATGTATTGCTTTATCATATCAAATGTTCTGCTTTGAAAAGTGTTATATGTGACCCTGGACCACAAAACCTGTCATAAGTCGCATGGGTATATTTGTGGCAATAGCCAACAATACATTTATATGGGTTAAAATTATCGATTTTTCTTTTATGCCAAAAATCATTAGGATATTAAGTAAAGATCATGTTCCATGAAGATATTTTGTAAATTTCCTACCTTAAATATATTTTAAAAAAATGTATTCTTAGTAGTCATATGCATTGCTAAGGACTTCATTTGGACAACTTTAAAGGCGATTTTCTCAGTATTAAAATGTTTGCATCTCGGCCAAATATTGTCCTATCCTAACAAACCAATGGAAATGGAAAGCTTATTTATTAAAAGAATTGACCCTTATGACTGTTTTTTGTGGTCCAGGGTCACATATAGTAGTGGCCAAAAGTGATTTTGTTTTAATGTCAAAGTTTGATTAAACCATCAAAACATGAGGAAAATATATATTTTTTCAATATTTTAAATATGAGAGGAAAAATCTACTTGGCAACAATGGGCAAACTAAAGCTACAGGTTGTATTTTACTATGCAAGAAAGTGCATAGAAATACAAAACGCTTGCATGAAAAATCAAACACTGACTAGAACAAAACCAGTTATTAATATTCTCTGTATATTTCTCTATATATTCTTTAATATTTTCTATAGCTGTTGTCTGCAGTTGTGAAACCAACTTCCAGTTGAAGCGGAAAGCACGGTCTCTTGGAATTTTTTCTAACACATTTAAAAACATATTTTTTTAAGTTATCTTATTGTTGATCGTGGAAATCATTGCTGGTTTCTTGTTTATTTTAATCCACCTACGCTCTTTTGTTTGATTTATTAGGTATTCAGCTTATTACTTATTAAAACACTTGTATTTTATTAGACTGTAAAGCACTTCGAGAAGCTCATTTAAATGCGCAATAGAAAAATTTAGTTTTATTATTATTATTATTATTATTATTATTATTATATTCTTTAGCTGGTTCTCTCTTGTTTTTGCATCTGTTCATAATTTCCTCGTATGACAGCCTGGCCAAAAAATCTTTGCCAAAATGATTTCCGCACAATTTGGTATGTTTCATTACGTTATCACAAATAAAACAATTGACTCAACTTCACAATATGCTTACAAAATTTAACAACACTTGAATAAAGGGTGAAGATGTCAACTTTCCTGGACATCACTTTTGGCCACTACTCTATTTCTTAAAAAAAAAAAAAGCCATTTAGTGTGATATTTTGTAATCAAATGCAATTATGCATTTGTGTCATTACATTAGAGGCCAACTTGTATATTAATCATACTGTTGGAACCAACAGTCACAGGGTTATTAGGTAAAACTAACAATATTTTGTCCAACATTTATGATAAGAAATGAGTACACCGGTGGATTTTTGTTTTATAAAGTGGGCCGTTTTGTTCCATGCAAATGGTGTAACAACTACAGGGAGCCACAATAATCGGCTTGTTTTCCCTGAATGATCCTCTTTTATGCTTGTTGTTGGAGTGTTGACCTCACCTCTTGAAATGACCATGATTATTTATTTAGTTTTTATGTGTAATCTGCACACAGGCCGCTGAACCTCGAGTACAGATCATTTCAGGCAAATGTGAGCAATATTTGACAGTTTTTTCCTACCTGGCTGAATGTTGTCCCGTATGATACTGACATGTTCGTCTCTGTCGGGTCGGGTGTGCTCATGCCAGAATCCGATCACGTGACCAAGCTCATGCACCACAATTCCAAACTTATCACAGTTTTTCCCGATGGATATAGCCTGCGGACCCCCTCCTCTCCGGCCAACATACGAACAGCACCTGCAGAGGTTCATCAACATCACAGTTAATACTCCAGTTCATACTTCATGAATCAAACAACCTCATTTAAATATTAAGAAAGAAAATCTAAATTGATAAAACCTCTTGTTATGATTGACATCCTTGACATTATCTTTCAGTCATGTTTGTCATTTTGTCAGATGTGTATTGCATTTATCATGATGATAGGGTCATTATAGACTATGTATATCTGTGTATTTACTTTATAAGAATTTTTATGTACACAAATATGTTTTAAGAACAAATATGTATTAAATTAAGTAATTATATATTGAAAATGAATATTATATTAATTACAATATGTATACAGACTATATATAAATTCTGTGAATAATAATAAATATTACAAAAAATATTATAACATTTGTAATTAATTATTATTTATAATGAATTACATTTTTGATAACTATATTATATTCTATTTATTATTTATTTGTATGAATGTGTATGTATGCATGTGTGTGTGTGTGTGTGTGTGTACACACACACACACACACATAATTAATTAATTAAATATAATAAAATATAAAATAATATAATGTATTATTGTTATTATAATTATAAATATTATTCATTATAAATAATAATTCATTACAAATGTTATAATATTTATTGTAATATTTATTATTATTCACAGAATTAATATATAGTCTGTATAAATATTGTAATTCATATAAATTCATATTCAATGTATAATTACTTAATTTAATACATATTTGTTTAATAACATTCTAATTAAGACTTTTTTTTTCATGACAATTAAGCACATTTTCCACAAAAAAGTGCCATTACTGTAAAACAAAAAAAGTTATTTCATTACCACCAGAACACACTTTTTTCTTACAACATATTTTGCATAAATTACATTTTGTAAAACAAATACAGTAATACATACCACAATGTATAAACACTTTATGTAATAATCATTGTTTAAATAAATATTTTTTCACATTACACTGAAGCACGTTTCCTTTTTTTAATCCATAATATAATAAAAAAAATTACCAAAAATTTTCCTTTTAAGTGAATTTGAGTGAACTACTGTTCATATCTTGCATCATGTTTATGTGAGAACTGGCCTCGTTTCGATCTCTTTTCAACAACACACAAGCTGGCAGAGATTACAAACTGACACAGAACACAACGTGAACTCGAACAAAATGTCATGCATCGTTTGTTTTGTAAGTTTGCTTAGAGCTACGTGTTGCAAAATCCAGAGAGAAACGGGGTGCCCGTGCACGATGCCACAGCGGTAAGACACACACTGACACACAAAACACACAATCAAACAATCCCTTTCTGAAAGCGCTGGGATATGTGGGAGAAAAACTGCTGAGAGCTGCTGGCCTGCGATCCGCGCACACACACACAAACCCACATGAGCAGCCTGTGTGGGTGCAAAAGATCAGTCTTTAATTATGGAGCATCCAGTGGCTTGCTCCAGAAACTCTGCCTTGAACTTTGCACAGACAGGAATCGCCTAAACACACACACACATACACACACACACACACACACACACACAGGGGCTCATCAGAGCATGGGTTACCCATTGGCAACTACTGCTGCCTGTAAAAGGGAAAAAATCTTAATGTTTCTTCACCTCCACACACACACACACACACACACACAGATTGTGTGCCCATCACATAAAGGCACTGAAATGCCTGGCAAAGCCTGCACAGTGGTATAGTTTATGAAGTTTCCCCTCGCTGTACGACCGCAATGGCACGTCTACTTAAACAGTGAGAAAGCAAACTGTCTGTTACATTTGTCTCTGTCAGTATGACTGACTTTCTTCATTTGTAAACAAGTTCATTGAGAAAATCATTTGTTATGCATTTGTCTCTCTTTTAATTTCTAGCATTGTATGCTCTTATTATGTAAATTGAATGTGATTTCCCTTGGTTACGTTTTATTTTAAGGTTTCTTTGTTACACTGTAGTTATACATTAAGTACGGAGTAATATTAAGCAACTACATGTGCTTTCTATAGGGTTAGGATTAGGGTTATGGTTTGGTTTAGGGTTAGTTGCATGTAATTATGCATAATTTATAGTTATTACTACAGTAACTACATGTAACATATGATACTGTAAAATAAAGTGCTACTTTTATTGCTCAGAGATGTTGCTCTTCAATACATAATTCATTATGAATATGAATGGCACGGCTTGGATCATTTGTTTTTGAAAGGATGTTGAGAATTGTTCAGATTAAACTTGCATCTATTATCATTATTATTATTATTATTATGAGTTTCCTATTTTCCGCCCTTTGCTCTGATTGGCTGAGAGACTACTTTAGTTATTTTGTATTGATTTACATTTTACTTGTGTATATTTTATTTATAATTCTTATATTTCTCTAGTTTGACTTGACAAAAAAAAAAAAAAAAACATATATATATATATATATATATATAGGGCTGGGCGATATATCGCATGACATTGTTATGCGCATCTCGTCAGTAAAGCCGGTTCCTTGATTAGTAGTAAATCACCATCACCTGCTTTCAGGTAGAGCGGCATTTACTACACAGAGCCGTAGTTCACTGACAAGCTGAGCCATATCGTATTAATTATCGCAGGCGATACGTCCGTATTTCACAATATTAAAATTTTCTGAGATACTGAATTTGGGATTTTCCGTAGTTGTCAGTTATAATCATCAAAATTACAAGAAATAAACATTTGAAATATATCAGTCTGTGTGTAATGAATGAATATAATATACAAGTTTCATACAAGCTACTCAACTGTCAGTTCAAGCTGACAGTTATATACATACAGCTAGTTATATACAGCTATATATATATATAATATATATATACAAGCTACTCAACTGTCAGTTCAAGCTGACAGTTATATACATACAGCTAGTTATATATATATATATATATATATATATATATATATATATATATATATATATATATATATATATATATATATATATATATATATATATATATATATATATATATATATATATTTGACTAAAGCTTGAACTGACAGTTGAGTCGAATCTGGCCCCCCTTTAAAAAAGTTTGATGTAGGCCATAGTAGTCCATTGCATTACGATTGCAAGAAGGATCAACAATGTCAAGAATGTGATGTGCAGTCAAATCTCGGTGTGTTGTTTAAACAAGTGTTCTCACCGATATGCTTGTTGTGCTTCGTGTTTTATAGACTCAATATTGTTTCTTATTCAAATATGGCGACCCATTCTACCCCCCACCCCAAAAAACCCCAAAACACATCACCCCCAACCTAAAACATCTTCCCGCACCTCTGTGCATTTGCCTCTTAGGGCCATATTTACTAACAGCTTGCAGCAGTGCAAACACTCTTTTCGCTTTCGAGTTTCCCTTTCATACACAGTATTTATGGGAGGAGAGTATGAATCATGCAAGGTGATTTACTAAGGTTTGTGCTCGTCAATTTACTGGTGTTTGCACTATTATTTACCACCCAAAAAAAGCATGTCTTTAACCAGACGCTAATTTGCACTGCTCTTGGTAGAGGTGTTGGTCATTATGGAAATGATCTTTAATGTGCGCATTAGTAAATCAGTAAAAATCACCCGCAGAACTTTCCACTCCCATTAGTGCTTTTATGGGATTGCACTCTCACGCTAATTTGCCCTGTTTAGTAAATCTGGCCCTTAGTTTCCATAAATGGTCTGTGTGGTCTGGGGAGGAGCTTTGAGTTATGAACGTTCATCAGACACGTATTTCAGAAGAGCAAAATAAATCCTGTTTTCCAGCAGACAAAAGCAGCTTAAGAGCAAAAGCGACATGCCTACACAGTATCCAGGGCGCTGATTTGTCTCCAGCGGATGTGATTGTCAAGCTGGGGTCTGAACTTCTGCCACGCTATTGAAGCATCTACGGGGGGGAGCCATTGTGCAAAAATAAAACACGCATGTTCAGGTGACAGTCCCGTGGCGAACAGTGCGATACAGTCGGCTGGTGCTTCCTCAGCGAAGCGAAGAGTAATCGTAAGGTCAAGACTCGAGGGCGCACACACACATAAACACACAAATCCGTCTGTTGGCACACAAAGCAGAGAAGCAGGAACAGAGGAACAGATCGGATGAAGAGGATGGAAAACCACTTGAGCGATAAATCAGGAAGAGACTGAAAAGAAAGAGGAGAGACGTGAAAGAAAAGAGTGAAAAACACAGGCTCCACATGAGCGAGAGAAACAAGCTTGATTCCTTCCTGGAAGAGTCAAAGGTTTTGTTCTCCTGCTGTGGAAACTCTCTCACATTGACACAAGACATGGACACACATCAACACATACGCGCCCCTGTGAAGCTTCACACATCGTCTAACAAGCCCATTACGACACGCACACTTACCCACACGGCCGGTAGGTGAAGACGATGTAGCTCTCCTCTGTTGTTCTCTCAATGAACGTCACGCATGTGTGTTTTTCCCAGTGTCTCATAGCCTGTCTGAATATGGCTCTCTGGCTACCTGTACCACACACACACACACACACACACACACACACACACACACACAGACTAGGAGTGAGCAGGGGGACCATACTTTTAAGGAGCAATCACAGTAGCAAAATATCTGCAATTTTTCAGGGGCAAAAACAACTGTATTGATAATTTGCCTTTGTATGTATTCGTCCTTTCAACTGTTCTAGGTGTTTTGTTTTGTTTTGTTTTGTGTTCTCTTTGAATGACATCAGATGACGTGTTTACTGGCACGAGGGTGGGACAACTTGTCGCTCAGATGAGATCCACCAATAGCAAACCACAACCATCCAATCAATTCCCCATGGACAAAAAGTCCCGCCCATTTGTTCTTGTTCAAGAAGCTGTTTCACTAAGAAATACACTACCAGTCAAAAGTTTGGAAACATTATGGTTTTTTTAATGTTTTTGAAAGTAGTCTCTTAATCTCACCAAGGCAAAAACAGTACTATTTGTTTGATACATAGACTGACAATTCAAAGAACAATGGCCAAAAAAGTAACTGCTTTATTCTTTCGGTGTTAAACTTACTTGTGTAATTTGTTCAGAGACTGTAGTGCTCTTCAATGTATTGAAAATATCCTTAGACAGGTTAGTTTCTCCCTCGTTTGTTTTTATATAGGGTTAGATTTTTAAAAGGCTTAAGGTGCCCTCAACTCAGTTTTTTTCTTCTTATTTCTAACATATTTTATTATTCATGTGTCTGTAATGAGCGTGTTGCAGATCTGTGTTTTATTGGTTGTTGTCTCCTCACAGCATAATTTTGTGGGGCTTTTTTGACAATATTACTCATCATGACAGTAAAATAGGGAATTCTAGTCAATCTGCTGCGGTATTTCCTCTCTCAATCAGTAGAAAATGCGTTTAACACCCGGTCATGCATAGGGGGAAAAAATACCGTCACATACCACGAAACCGGTATAATTTAGAAAAATACAGTGATATACATTTTTGGTCATACCGCCCAGCACTAATATCACGCTTAGTCCCCTCAAAGTTGTGTTGGATTTTCTCTTTAGCGTAAAGGTTGAGAGGGCCATCTATCACGGTTTTCCATGTTCGTAGACTTAGTTTCTGGAGTAAATATATAGGCTATAATTTGTGTGTGTAGACAGCTCTTTTTTTTAAACTGTGGGTGCTGGCCTTTCACATGTGTTCGGACAGTCAGCGTACACTTACATAACTGGTTCCTATTTTGCTGGGTTAGACCCGACTCTGAAGCAGGAACTAAAGTAGTTCCCCCAAAAGAAGTTCCTAGAACTAAAATCATTCCTAGTTCCTGGGGTGCAGTGTTAATTTTGACAGCAAATTTTGATTTAGGTTTTAGTTGTAGTCATAGTCTTTTGACTAAAAAGCCATTTAGTTTGAGTCATATTTTAGTCACCTGAATTGTTTTTAGTTTTAGTCTCGTTTTAGTCGACTAAATATCATACGATTTTAGTCGACTAAATCTACAGTAGATTTAGTCTCCTAAAATCTAATGGAGTTTAGTTAAATTGTAATACATTAAGCATTTACATAACCGACTGTCACTTGAACTGACATTTTGATTTTGACAAAAAAAAGTGAATTGAGCTCTGTTTCGTGTATTTTTAGCTTTTTTTTTTTTAAAACATCTATATTTTTTTTATAACTTTGTATTTCTACTTTAGTTAGTAGGCCATATCAGGTTAAGCTAAAGCTTCAAATAAATTTTATTTTTATTTCAGTTAACATTTATTTAATTTCAAGTAATGAAGATTTTTAGTTAACTATTATAACCCTGATACTTTGACACTTTATTGAATATGTGTCAAATACTGGTCTTTCCTCCTGACTATGAATTAAATGGGAATTCAATTAAATACAGTTTATTGTGTAACCACAAACGAATATATAATGCGTGACTTTTAATTACAAACAAGTTCGAAATAGACATTGACTCTTATTTTGAAATGTATGTGCCTTAGAGTTGCAGGAGCTCATTCAAGTTCAGGAGATAAAATATTTGTTGTTACAACCGTCTAAAACATATTACTATATAAACATTGTAAAGTAAACATTGTCATTATTCATCAGCATTAGTTCATAAACAATTGCCTGGCATAAATGTGCGCTATTCATTGATTGTGAGCCGCTCTGAAGCGCTGTATTGGGGATGCGTGAGCCTGTAGAAGCACAACAGCGCTGTGTTCTCCAGCGGTTAGATCAGCACGTTCAAATCAAATGTGCGCATCTGTTACACGGGACATCAGTTCTGACTGGATCTCTTCCCTAATGTCCCTCCCTAACATTTTCGTCTCATTTTTATTTGTTGACGAAAATTACAGTTGATTTTCGTCATAGTTTTTGTCATCCAACACTAGTTTTTATTTAGATATCGTCTCGTTTTCGTCAGTGAAAAAAGGTTGTTGACGAAAATTATGACGAAAATTATTCGCCAACGAAATTAACACTGCTGGGGTGCAAACACACCAAAATCCGGGTACTTCCAACAATAGTTCTAGGAACTATGAAAAGGTTCCTCTGGTGCGAAAGCCCCTTATGTGTGCAAGGTGCAGCTCGATTGGAGTGACTGATTTTAGAAATGAATGTGTGATTTCTTCCAAAAACCCTTTCTCCCTATGTGGCAAGCAGGGCGAGGCCAAGAGCCTTGGGAGCGGAGAGAGTCCGTTGATGTGAATGCTAATGAGCATCACCTGCGCCCCACACCGATCACGAGTCCCATGGAGGAGCTCCGGAAGGATAAAAGGAGGAACAACAACAGTGAAGGGAGAGAAAGAAGTCCAGGCTTGGTCCTCTCTCATCTCTCCTCCTTTTATCCTTCCTGAGCTCCTCTGTGGGACTCCACCCTGCTTGCCACAACCTACAATACAATGCAATCATATGCTGTTGTTTTCCACTAAAAATAGCTGTTTATGTGTATGTGACTTACCACTGAAGTTCCCACTGATGACATAAGGAATGACACCCTCAGGCCATACCCTCTCAGGTCTAGACGTTGCTGCCCTCTTCCTGCGATGGGATCCCACATTGGATGCCATATTGCTTGGACTCGTCTCATTGGAAAGTGCATCTACCATTTCCAACATCAAAATGAACAGATGGTTGATTATGAAACCGTTAGTCTGGAACATCCTCATCACATCATCACAAATGGCAGAGAAAGAGAGATTACATTTAAACTTCTACATCTTACATTTACATGTAAATAAACAAGCTGTCCTCTCAAATCCACTTTTGCTAAATTGTATGGGCCTGTTCCACTAGCATGTGGCAACCGGAAACAGTCCAAATACTTTTTACACTACACCGTTTTCAATTAAAACCAGTTTGGCTGTTCATTTACGCGTCAACAGTGTTTTGGGGGCCTGAAATAGTTTCTTGCGGCGGGGGAGTACATTTCCAAATCTTGGTACTTTGGTCTGATCCTTTGACAACAGTGTATCCACGCTTGAACTTGAAGTGAACAAAACTTTTATTTGTACTTTTGGCTTATAATTTTGAGTGACAGATGCCGTATTTGATTTTGACTATTTTGCTCTGTGACATTTTTATGGTGTTGACAGTATCATGATAAGACCAAAATAACCAATAAAATGATTGTATAGCCAACATTTTTGATTTGCTATCCCATTCACTCTCTTCCTTTAGGGGAAATTTAAATCTGGAAACAATGTCTAAATTTAGCGGGATCGGTCGGGTCAGGAAGAAATGAATTCTAAAAGCGCTAGGCTGCTGAATACAGAATTAATTTTAAGCGGGAGCGGGTGGGTGCGTGCGGAATAGAACATAGTGGGACAAAAAAAAAACAGTCGCGCGCAGACCTCTAGCCTGAAATGACAAACTAAAAAAACATGAATTTGTGAAAACGACGTCAAACGCATTTGTATTACATGTTCAGTCTATAGGCGTGCAGTGTTTCTTTACAAAGTGAGCCAACTACTGGACTACAGTGTTTTTAATCATTTTCGCGGATTCGTGTGGACGGGGATAATTTTAACAATGTTGTCATCTGTACGCGAAAAACGCAAAGAAAAAAACGATCCGTTTTTAATACGTCGTTGTCATGTAAACGTACCCTAATTTAAATCAATGACATTCATAATTTTTAGTGTGGATCCAAATACTTTTTAGGGCCAATGTTTGTTCCAGTTACAAATAAGTCTCATCGGTAACCACTAATTCATATCCGTTTCAACATTCGCAGAATAGCATGCCTTTTTTCTATTGTTTTTGAATTTTGAACGCCAACTCCTACACACACACATATTGTGTCAGCTAAAGAGACTTGTCTCATCTGAAGTTTAATTCTGTTCCTTGTTCCCATTTTCTCATCATCTCTTAATTTTTCCTTCTGGGGTGAAAACATTATAAAACTAGAGGCTAATTATGCGAAAAATCTCTGTCATTTAGTCAGATTCCAACAGCAACCAGTTGTTGTATTTGAGAATGTGGGAATTGTTTCCTGACAGGCTTTTCTAAACGTTGGTTTAATAACGGGTTTCTGATTGCCAATTAAACCTGACCCAAAGTTAGAATATAAACTATTCCCATACACACAAACACTCAAACTCACACATGCATACACACTCACCTGTATCGGTGTGATTCAGAATTGTGACCGTTCTCTGGGCTAAATTCACAATGCGGTCCACTGTAAACATGCGCATATCTTCCTCATCCAGTGCAATGTCTCCAAGATAAGCCACTGAAACAAACATAAAGAGTGCTTTTAATTTCAAAAGCAATGATTATATAGATGATTCATTTTTCAAACAATGATTACATGGAGAGATGTTATGGTATAGAGAGATGTACGGTATCTATGTCGCCAAAATGACAAACATTGGTTTCAAATCAAATATTGTCAGGGTCCTGTCACCTCGATTGGTGTTGTTCTTGATTTGGTGACAGGGTCCTGACACTCATGTGTTTGTGTGAGCGTATGGCTTTGGAGTGGTTCTCTGGGCCGTACGCTCTTATGTCAGTGTGTTCGGGGCATGGTGTCTGGATCCTGACACGATGCAGTCTTGGTTCAGGTTCAGTGTTCGTCTTTCTGTTTGGGCACAAATGGTGGATAATCGTGTTTGCTATGCATTCTTCTGTCCTGTGTGTGTGTGCGGTTTTGTGAGAGCACATGGCATCTTTAGTCTTTAGTCTTGGCCCCGCCCCTCTTGTTACCTGATCATTGGTTAATTTGCCCACCTGCTCTCCCTCATTACCCTCCTCATTTCCTTCCCTATTTATACTCCTTTTGTTTTCTGTCCAGTGCCAAATTGTTATCTATGGGTTTTAATATAGTATCTGCGCATCCGCATTTCTTTGCCTCGGTTCCTTTCCTCACCTCTTAGCTCCACCCCCTTAGGATGCAAGGGAAACGATACACTTGTGTATCCTCGCTCATGAGTTGGTGCTCATGGTGTGAATTAGAGAATTGAGATGTCCTTCAAGATGGCTGAGTTCGATCAGTTTCCAGATCACAGACTTGAGGAAGTAGGAGCAAGTAAACGAGGAAGCATCTTTGAGTCATTTGAGTATTGAGAAGCACCCAATCTTCCTCAGGTACGGGTACCTTGCCCATGTGTCGTGTCAAGATCCGGTCCTGCCAGTGTTACCAAGTCTGATGTTTTCCAGCGAAATTTGTCTACATTTACACTGTTGCCGCGAGTTGTTTTCCTAGTATGCGGGTTGAAGCGACCACAAACCCGGGGGTGAAAAAAAACAGAACGTGATTATTAACCCCCCAGATGCAATCAGCCTAGTTTTAATTAGCAATTGGGCGGGTTTTGTTGTCCAGGCATGTTGCCCTGGACTGTGTTTTCTCCCCATTGGGGAAGTTTAAAAGGAACATGCCACTTTTTTTGAAAATAGGGCTCATTTTCCAACTCCCCTAGAGTTAAAAAGTTGAGTTTTACCGTTTTCTAATCCATTCAGCCGATCTCCGGGTCTGGCGGTAGCACTTTAGCTTAGCATAGATCATTGAATCTGATTAGACCGTTAGAATCTCGCTCCAAAAAAATGACCAAAGAGTTTCAATATTTTTCCTATTTAAAACTTGACTCTTCTGTAGTTACATGGTGTACTTAGACAGACGGAAAATTAAAAGCAACTTTTAATTTTTAATTTTAATTGTCTTAGTACACAATGTCACTACAAAAGAGTCAAGTTTTAAATAGGAAAAACATCAAAACTTTGGTAATTTTTTTGAGACTAACGGTCTAATCAGATTCAATGATCTATGCTAAGCTATGCTAAAAGTGCTACCGCCAGACCCGGAGATCGGCTGAATGGATTCAAAAATGGTAAAACTCAACTGTTTAACTCTAGAGGAGTTGGAAAATGAGCCTATTTTCAAAAATAGTGGCGTTTTCCTTTAAGTTTTATTTGGGTGATTTGTTGGTTAGTGGTTAGTTCAATAATCACTAACCTCAAGTATGAACAATTGTAATAGTGATGCTTGCGTTACTAAACATAACTAATGAATGATGAATCAAATCATTTATTTAGCATGATCTGAAAATGACAGTCTTTAATTGTGCATTAATTTATCTGAGGTTTGTAGCGGATGGTGTGAAATCTAATTTATTTAAAGTAAAGAGGGCGCACATCTTCAAACAGTTATTTAAAAACAACCCCCTAACAAGCTTGCAGGGTCCAGCGAGCTGATAGACACCTCATCATTTTTTAATGATCATCTATGATGCCATTTATAGCTGGGGTCATCACTCGTGCCATGATAAATAAATCATCCCTCAAAAGAGAGAAGCTGATTAGCGTTGGGAAGTTAAGCGAGATATGATGACGACCGCACGCCTCTAATGATCTACACAACGGGACGCTGGTGACCTACATGGAAATGGATGCATTTGCAGAGTTTAATTAGCTCGACAGGGACTAATTGCATCTTTAGAAGCATTGCCGCTTTGATTGGGATTGAGAGACTCAACAGAATCTTCAGATTCAAGGGTGGCTAATTAACACAAATGTGTGCGATGATGGAATAAATGAATTATAATTGAATGTAAACATATTCTTCACATTAGTGGCATTTATATTTTCCCCCTGAAGTCCAATTTTAAAATGCTTTCACACCAGGGGTTTTGTTGCAGTGTCTGATCGTCGTCAAAGTTCAGTCTGTTTGTTTTTTTCTGAATTCGAGTGCACACCAGTTAAGCACGACAAAAATGATAAAATATGATGAACCCTTCCTAAAATATAAGTCAGCTGTAAATTGTTATGTAGAGACAAGAGCTGCACAATTAATCAGTAAAAGATCGCGATAATTTGGGCCGAACCTCTAGTACTTTTTTTATTCTATTCAGAATCATGATTTACATATATATATATATATTTTTTTTAAATACTAACCCTTATAAATGAGTGTGTGCATAATATATATATATCGATCAGAGATAACAATTCAACAGATCTACGCATTACAAGTAACTTGAGTTACGTAATCGGATTACTTTTTCAAGTAACTGGTAAAGTAACGCATTCAATTTATTTAATTTAAATAAATTTAAAATTAGTGTTACTTTTTCACATTTATTTTACTGACAGCTCTCCTGTCCCCATGTTGAGAAAAATCGAGAGTAAGTTCAGAGGTGTTGTGTGTAAACATGTTATTGTATTTCTGCACAAGAAATTATTGTTACATTTGCACAAAAATATAACTTTTTTGTTATAAAAAAAACAACAACAAAAACAAGCCCAGCCCAGGTGAGAAAAAGTAACGCAAAAGTAACGCAACACATTACTTTTCTTAAAAAGTAACTAAGTAAGTCAATTAGTTACTTTTTACGGGAGTAACGGAATATTGTAATGCATTACTTTTCAAAGTAACTTTCCCCAACACTACTCATAACTCATCATTGTCCACACTTAGTTACTTTTTAAGGGAGTAACGGAATATTGTAATGCATTACTTTTCAAAGTAACTTTCCCCAACACTACTCATAACTCATCATTGTCCTAATATTGTGTTGGTCCCCCGTCGAGGCATGGACTCCACTATACCCCTGAAGGTGTGTTGTGGTATCTAGCACCAAGCTGTTAGCAGCAGATCCTTTAAGTCTTGTAAGTTGCGAAGTGGGGCCTCCATGGATCGGACATGTTTGTTCAGCACATCCCACAGATGCTCGATTGGATTGAGATCTGGGAAATTTGGAGGCCAATCAACACCTCAAACTCGTTGTTGTGCTCCTCAAACCTTTCCTGAACCATGTTTGCTTTGTGGCAGGGCGCATTATTCTGCTGAAAGAGTCCACAGCCACCAGGCAATACTGTTTCCATGAAAGGGTGTACATCGTCTGCAATAATGCTTAGGTAGGTGGTACGTGTCAAAGTAACATCCACATGGATGGCAGGACCCAAGGTTTCCCAGCAGAACATTGCCCAAAGCATCACACTGCCTCCGCCGGCTTGCCTTCTTCCCATAGTGCATCCTGGTGCCATGTGTTCCCCAGGTAAGTGAAGCACATGCACCTGGCCATCCACGTGATGTAAAAGAAATCAGACCGGGCCACCTTCTTCCATTTCTCCGTGGTCCAGTTCTAATGCTCACATGCCCACCGTTGGCGCTTTCAGCGGTGGACAGGGGTCAGCATGAGCACCCTGACTGGTCTGCGGCTATGCAGCCTCATACACAACAAATTGTGATGCACAGTGTATTCTGACACCTTTCTATCAGAACCAGAATTAGCTCCTTGAGCAATTTGAGCTGCAGTAGCTCGTCTGTTTGATTGGACCACACGGGCCAGCCTTCACTCCCCACGTGCATCAATGATCCGCCCATGACCCTGTCACCGGTTCTCCACTGTTCCTGTCTTGGACCACTTTTGATAGGTACTGACCACTGCAGACCAGGAACACACCACAAGAGCTGCAGTTTTGGAGATGATCTGTCAAACTCGCTCAAATACTTACACTTGCCCATTTTTCCTGCTTCTAACAGAAAAACGCTGAGGACAAAATGTTCACTTGCTGCCTAATATATCCCACCCACTAACAGATGCTGTGATGAAGAGATAATCAGTGTTATTCACTTCACCTGTCATAATATTTTGCCTGATCAGTGTACATATACACTAAATATTAATATTCACTTTGCATTCAGTTAACATTGAATCTTATTATTCAATATTTGAGCTGTTAAAGAAACAATTCAAATTTTGTATAGCTTTTTCCAGCCCACAATAAATATTCTTGAAAGCGGTTTTACAGAGAACATTGCTTTAAAAGCCCCAGTGAGTAAGTTAAGGGTGACAGTATATCTGCCAGTTAAAGGTTCTGAGAAAACCACATGAAGCCTTTCAAAACATTGAATGGTTTTCCAGAACTGCTCAAGATGGCCTTGAAAATTAAAACATCATGTACATAAACATACACTACAGTTAAAAGTTTGGGGTCAGTAAGATTTATGAAGCAGCACAACTGTTTTCAACATTGATAGTAATCAGAAATGTTTCTTGAGCAGCAAATCAGCATATTAGAATGATTTCTGAAAGATCATGTGACACTGAAGATTGGATTAATGATGCTGAAAATGTCTTTCTTTTTAATTTTTATGACAGTCGTGCCAAAACCAAGTTATCAATTGTTAGGTAGCAACGATATGCAAAGTATCCAAAGTACTTCATCCAAAAAACATATTACCATGGTATGTGTCTAAGCACCTAAGGTATTACAATGGTATCAAAGAAATCTGTATCTTAGTCATAATCGCAATAATGGATATCCAATACTGCACTGTATCTTGTTTGGGCAAGAAAATGCTACACACTGTTTAGTTATCCAACACCTGGAAAGTAGAACACATTCTTTTACTTAATGAGGGCTGAAAAAAATTAATTACTGAAGAGAAACACTTTACGAGACTCATAACACAGGCTATTTGCTTCTATATGAAAAGTGTTGTGGCAGCGACAGAATGTGTGTGTGCGCCTGCGTGTGTGTGTGTGGGTGGTTCAGGTACACCCTAACTTCTGGGGAACATCCAAAATCCTTGTCCTTGTGGGGACATTTTTTGGTTTTCTGTGATGGGTAGGTTAATGGGACAGAATATATAGTTTGTACAGTATAAAGTACAGTATAACATCATTATGTCTAAGGAATGTCCCCATAAAACATGGAAATCCAACGTGTGTGTGTGTGTGTGTGTGTGTGTGTGTGTGTGTGTGTGTGTGTGTGTGTGTGTGTGTGTGTGTGTGTGTGTGTGTGTGTGTGTGTGTGTGTGTGTGTGTGTGTGTGTGTGTGTGTGTGTGTGTGTGTGTGTGTGTGTGTGTGTGTGTGTGTGTGTGTGTGTGTGTGTGTGTGTGTGTGTGTGTGTGTGAAAGAGAGACTCAGAGGCCCGAGGCTGTTTTTTTTTTTTAAAGCCTATGAACATTAGCATGTTTGCAAGATTTACTGTCTATTCCAGGAGGCAGTTAGTAAAAAGGTAGGACAAATGAAGTGTGTGTGTGTGTGTGTGTGTGTGTGTGTGTGTGTGTGTGCGCAAGTGTGTTTGTGTGTGTGTCGGATCAAACAGACTCCAGTCAACTCATAACCCGGCCTGAGGCAGGAGGGCAGTGGGGCAGAGACCTGTAGCTTCCTGCACAGCACAATGAACCAATTATTCTTTCACCAAACAGTCTGCTGCCACGGTGTTGTTATAACAGAGTATTTTGATACTTTATTTATTGGTGTCATACGCATAACACTCATAAGCAACTCTGAAACTCTAGCTTGCCAAGCTATGATCTACTAATGCCTTATTCTGACCCAGTTTCCTAAAACAAGTAGGCCTACTTTGTCCACAAAATAAATGTCAGTAAGAAAATATAAGTTTGATACATTACTCTTCCAAAATTTGGGGACAGCAAGATAATCTTTTAAGAAATTAATCATTTATGCGTTATATTGGTAAAAAAAGTAATAGTAATTGTCTGTTGCTCTTTGCTTGTCTGCACAGAAAGTCCATTACATAGTAGTTGTTTAACAATAGTCATGCTGTGCTTTTAAAAAAAGTTAGGTTCAAAGTACAAAAAGAAGCTAGCTATTTAAGGGGCGATTTGTTTTGAGCTACATACTGTACAATTCTTATTTAATAAAGCAGAGAAGGCTACTGTTTATCTCATACAAAACTGGTGAGGCAATGATGCAAGAAAACACATATTCCTACCGAACGGTACCGAATGCAATCTTTAACAGTTAACAGGCTGTTTACGCATGGAACACACTTCAATCCGAATTCCCACACAGACATATTAAGTATTCTGTCCATTTTATCACGAGATTCAAATGATAAATGCCATTTTGACGCTCTTTAATGTACATGACAGATCACTGTATATGCGCGTCAGTTCAAGCGGCAGCACGGCGCGCGAGTGAACACGATCATCTCTTCCAAGTCAAAGAATAAACATGAAATCAACATTTGAAGGTATTTTAAGGATACATTACAATTTACTGAAACGTTTCATATGTCATGTAATCGTTCAATCAGTGTTTCAACGGTGGAAAGACATCAATAAAACAGCTTGTAAACAATGTCACGTAGCATTACATTTACCTCAGGCAAGTCATTCAGTGTCCACAGCTGTTAGTTCACTAGAGAAATCAACTCTTTCGCTAAATATATGCACTATTAGCCAATATTTATTATATTCTACTTAACCTGTTAGTGATGTCTTGATTATTTAATGTATGTTTAAATAATCTGTCATGAAAATGACAGCCACTGTGTATAAATGATTATATTTTAACAACGAACTGGAGTAAAATTTAGAAGTTAATGCAAAAACTGCCTTATGTGAAGTTTACATGTTTGCATACAATGTGTTATTTGAGTGTTGATTATTATATCTAAAAATAAATAGCGACTGATTTTGGGCTCTGTTGTTAACCTTTAATATTATAATGAGCAAGTAAGCGCTCCCTATATAGTTTTCAGCATTATCTTTAAGAAACTTTTAGTTATAATTGAATTAATTTAATGACAGACACAATTTGTTCAGTAAACCACTGTTTAATAAAAATAAATAAAAAGCAATTTTATATTTAGTTTTGTACCAAACTCGTACCGAACCGTGACTTCAAACCGAGGTACGTACCGAACCGTCAGTTTTGTGTACTGTTACACCCCTAAAGAAAACTAGAATAAAACATTAAAAAAAACTACATAGTAATAAACAGCAATAGGCTATTTAATGTAACATTAATTTTGCCACAAAAAAAATTTAAGATGCAACAATTTTTTTTTTAAAAGAGATAGTTCACCCACTCATTTATTCACCCTCAAGTTGTTCCAAACCTGTTTGAGTTTCTTTCTTCTGTTGAACTCGGAAATAAGATGTTTTATAGAATATACAGTTGACGGTAAACACTGACTTTCATAGCATGGGAAAAAATGTCAGTCAATAGCTACCGTCAATTCTCTTCAAATATCTTCTTTTGTGTCCAACAGAAGAAAGAAACTCATACAGGTTTGGAACAACTTGAGGGCGAGTAAATGATGATTTTTTTGGAGAACTGTCCCTTTAAGGACAGAGCACTCAATCTGAATCAATTGCTGTCTGCACTCCTATTGGTAGTTGTCACATCGCATCACAGCACATTTGCATAAGAGGTAATGAGTTCAATGTCTCGTCAATTTACTAACTTCCACAGGAAATAAATGAGGTGTGTTCGTTGTGTACAAAGCGTGATCTATGTTAACACTCCTTTGGAACGTTCAAGTGTTCTAGAACGTGACAAAGAAGCATTCTGTTATGGGTAGCTGTTGGAAACATTCCTAATGTGATTTCAGTCTCTCCTGAGCTCTCTAGGTCTGCAGACACACTTCACTGAACTCTTGTCTAAAAACAGAACTAAAAACAGTTGACAGAGCTGAAATGATAGGGTTTTACTTCTCAAGCTCCACATCCACACAGACAACCACAGGCCATGAGAGGAGAAGAGAATCCACACTGATGCAGATCCAAAGACAACAGCTGCGACAAGAACAGTTTGATTATATCGTAAATTCTGTTGCAATAGCTGGACCGTTTTTTTTAATTGGATGATTTTTGGATGGTTTTCATCAACAAACCAAACAGGCAAAACGAACCAAATAGGAAACAAATCGTCTCATTGCATACAGATGACCTGTATTATGTCATACATTTTGGAAGTAAAAGGGTTTCAAACCCTATTTTCTAAACTAATTATTACTTTAATATAATAATATGAATGTACAGTCAAACCAAAAATTATTCAGACACCAGATATAATTTTTTACTTGTGGGTGCAGGACACTATAGTTCATTTATGTAAGTGCACTTACGAAAATGAACCATGGTTTTACTACAAATAAAACCAAAAAAACATGGTTATTGTAGTTAAACCATGGTAACCACAAATTAACCATGGTTTTGCTACTCTAACCATAGTTTAACCATGGTATTTGTGGTAAAACTGTGGTTATATAAAATGGTAATCAATTAGCCAAAAAAAACATGGTTACTAAATTTTTACTATAATAAAATCATGGTTATTTTTGTAAGGATAGCAAAATAAAGTAAACTATGACATATTATACCCAAAATATCTTCATACTACCAGTAAAATAGATTTTTTTTTTTTTAAATGGTACCAAAATTATTCAGACACTTTGACCTGACCATTTTTTGCGTAAGTGTTTTTTCTTTTAAGGTGGGGTAAGTGGTATTTCAAAACTGCTTTAGAAAAGTGTCTCGGGCCGAGTACCAAAACAAACTTATAGCCAATCAGCAGCAGTAAGGGGCGTGTCTACTAGAGTTGGGGTACTCGGACTTGGACTCGGACTCGAGTCCGGACTCGAGTCCAATTTTGAATGAACTCGGACTTGTCACGCACTCGGGTGAATTTGTACTCGGACTTGACTCGGACTTGGACATTTTGGACTCGGAAAATATCCCGAGTGCAGTCGAGTCCGAGTCATGTGTAACAACAAAACCGTCATAAAGATAAGAAATTAATGAACGTCTCCCCGCTTGTGATTGTACTGCACCACACCGGCAGGCAGCAGTAGCATCATCTTATGCTTGCAGACAATACACACATCACACGGATGCAATGCGTGGCTAGGACAATGTCTTCAGAGTCAGCAATAATTTGTTTTGCTTTTGAAAATCATAAAGAATTTTTTGCAAGAAATCTAGTAAAAAGAAGCACTCTGCGGATTGCAAATCAACTGATGTGTCTGGCACGACTTTCTACCGACATGTTCAAAGAAAACCTAGAGAAATGTAAGTTGCTTATTATAACTTTTAATACCAACTTAAATCCAAATAACTTAGGGCTGGGTGATATGACGATATATATCGGATTCTTGTGTGCATACTATGGACGTCACAATTCTTAATATAATATTAAACCGTTCGGCACTGTTGAATATCTTGAATACACGCTTGGGAATTGCGTTTTTTTTCTTTTCGTTTTCGATTTAATTAATTTCGAATAAATAAATTTTTGAAATATTTCTCTCAGTTTATTTTGGCTCTGTTTGAGTGTGCCTGTGATTCTACGCGCTGATATGAGCCTTGCTGGTTAAACGTTTCATTCGCGTGCTTGTGCACTGTGTTAACATGCGCTGAGCGCGCGCACTAAAAGCCTGTCAAACACACGTGATTACTGGACTAAGTAGTCTTACTGCACTAATACTGTCAAATACACACAAGGTTAACATAAACACAGTCAGTTATGTCTAAAGTGAAAGTAAAATCGGCGTGTCTGTATATTAGATGTGTAGAGGTCTTAAATTAACAGCAGCGCAGCCTATAGTGAACACGCTGTCGCTTGTCCTTAAAGGGACAGTTCACCTCTAAAATTATGTCATTATTTACTCACTCTAATATTGTTCCAAACCTGTATTCATTTCTTCTGTTGAACACAAACAGTTGAATGGTAGTCATTGACATCCATATTATTATTTCCTACAATGGGACCAACTGGTTGGTTTCCGACATTCTCCAAAATATGTGTAAAACAACTTGAGCGCGAGTAATCGATGACAGAATTTTAATTTTTGAGTGAACTATCCCTTTAATGTTAATAAAACAACAAAAGACAAAGAGAAAATCACTCACTCACTCACTGACTCCTGACTAACTTTAGTAAATTTAATAAGAATCACTGTACATGTAATACAGTGAAGTTTGTTTTATTTTAAATGTAATTGTTTAATTCAATTTCTATAGTATTTATTCTTACTTGAATAATCCTACTTGAGAAAATATATCATTATCGTGAAATAAGATTTTAATATCGCCCACCCCTAAACATAAGAATTTGGTGATACCAGAGGCATTAAACAATTTAAATACAATAAAACAGGTTAATTTGTGTTTTTCTTGCACTTGTAATTATAAAAGTTCTACATACAGTATATCCATGTCCATTCTAATGGTTTGAAACCATTTTTGATTGGAAACTAGTTGATCTGTTGACAAAATAAAAATGTTAAATGGCAATGGCTAGATGTTATAGTGGTATTTTTTGTTTAATTTGATATTGCCATTGGTTTAATGGGTTGAAAGTTTAAAATATTAATAGAAGATACAAATTTACAATAGCAATTTCTAATCTTTTTTCAATTTAATAACACTCTGGACTCGGGCGGACTCGACTCGGACTCGGTCGATAAGAACTCGGACTTGAGTCCAACTCGGCCCCTTTTGGACTCGGACTTGGACTCGGACTTGATTGTTTAAGACTTGGACTTGACTCGAACTCGACAAAGGTGGACTCGGACCCAACACTAGTGTCTACTAATGACGGGGAGAAGAGAGCGCTCAGTGCACGTCATTATTCAAAAGACATGACACAGGGGGATCACGTGACGCTTCGTACGTGATGGCTGCCGATCTTTAGAGCTCCGAGCACGCTCCCTCTTTTATCAATATTTAACAGGTTAAAATTTACAAATCTAACAGTCTAAACACACCTTTAAACATGATGAATGCCAACAAGAAGGCTGCATCCTCGCCCGCGAAAACCCAGACTGGAAAACGGATGAAATCTTCAACGTGCAGTGAAGACATGGCGGACGCCATTTCTGTGGCATTAACGAAACAACAAGATACGTTGGAAGAAGTTGTCCGGAACGCAGTGCACACTGCGATGAAAGATGTGACACAGTGCATGCAGTCACTGACTGCCGAATTTCAATCACAGATGACTGTTGTGCGCGGGCTTATTGACAAAGTGGACAATATCCAATGTGTGACGAGAGGCCTGAAACAAGACGTAGTCGGCTGCAAATCAGATGAGTCTAAACTTCAAGCAAAACTGGCAGAATTGGAAGATCGAGAAAGACGCAATAATGTTCGAATTGTTGGTCTCGCACCAAACCGTGAGGGAGGCGACGCAATACGCTTTCTCACAGAAATGCTTCCAAAGTGGATCCCCTCGCTCTCAAACAGGCCGATAGAGATCGAAAGAGCCCACCGCATCTATGGACAGCAGAGGTCCACGGAGACGGGTCGCACTATGATTTTTAAAGTGCTGAGATATCAAGACCGTCAATCTATCTTAGACGGGGCAAGAGAGGACCAATTCTGGATGGCGAGAATCGGCTGAAATTCTTTGCTGACTACAGCGCCTACACTTCGCAAAGGCGGAAAAACTTTGCGGATACACGGAAGGAGTTGCGAGCTTCAGGAATCCAATCTTTTTTGATTTACCCAGCCATTCTACGCGTCATGCATAATGGTGAGAAACTGTCTTTCTCTTCGCCACAAGAAGCAGAGGAGCTCCGACTTCAGATCGCAGACACCTCACGGGCAAAACGGCAGCTGACTTTCGGCGATGTCAATCCATACGAGATGGACACGCATCAAACTGATAATTAACCAGCCATCGGTATAACTTACTGGTAGGACTATCCATAGAAGTGAAACTGTATGGTTAAGGACACTACATTTACTTTGGATAAACATAGGCTACCAATAAGCTGAATGTCATTTCATCCTTAAGGTTATACTGCTCTTAAGTTTTTTTTTTTTTTGTTGTTTGTTGGTATTTTGACGTTCAGGACTGGTATCCTGATCTGGGCAGCACTAACTTTGAGAGTATTTAACGCATAAAGGCGTGCTTTTAGTTGAATGTGTAATTTATAGTTCTATTGTTCCTGTTAACCAATGTTTTTGACATTTACACACGGAAGGGAGCGGGTGAGTTTCGGATCAGTGGAACGTTTGACTTTGTCACGGTACCGATACACAAGTTGGGGAATATCTAGCGGTCTGGGGGAGGGGGGAGTTTCGTCCTGCCATGTATCTCTTTGTATATGTTAGTAACGAAATGTGCAATCAAACTAGTCTTGTCTAAAATAACTCATTTTTTAGCCTTTAATATAGTCAAAGTTTACAGTATCTTTGATAATGGTTAATATCTCAATGATTTCAGTTAACATCAGAGGTTTAAATAGTCCTATAAAGAGAACAAAGTTTCTGCATAGTTTAAACAGGCACAACGTAGACGTGGCTTTAGTTCAAGAATCTCATCTAAAAACAAGCGATGTTGCTCGTGTACAAAATAAATTTTATAAAGTCATTGCTGCATCTAGTGATGGAACAAAACCTAAGGGATCTCTTATACTTATTAAAAGAAACCTTCCTCTTGTTATTGAAAGATGTAGTAATGATAAATCTGGCAGGTTGAGCTATTTCTGCACAAGTATTCAAGGCAAGAAAATAGCATTTGTCTCCGTCTATGCCCCAGCAGTTTTTGACGTTAATTTTTTTCAGTGGTTAACTAATCAGTTGCTACTCCTGGATGAATATGCCCTTATTATTGGAGGGGACATGAATGCACTTGCTGATTTGATGCTTGATAAATCCACTGCTATATACTCCAAATCACAAGAGATAACATCAGCAAATTTTAAGTCCTTTATGCAAACTTTCAATCTCATAGATGTATGGCGTGTTCAGAATCCCTTGGTTAGAGATTACACATTCTTTTCTTCAAGGCATCAGATACATTCTAGAATAGATTATATTTTATGTTCTCGTGAATTCAGGATGTGTTTTGAGAGCGTTGCAATCCTTCCTGCTGTAATATCTGACCACAACTCTCTTCTGACAAAGTTTAGTTATTGCTCACATGAGAGGTCTTCAAGATGGCAATTTAATATAACTCTTCTACAAGATTCTGCATTTTTAATAGATTTTAGAAATAAATTGAAAGACTTTTTGAGCATAAACCTCAATAGTGTGGATAACCATATGATGGTATGGATGGCTACAAAAGGCTTTATTAGAGATTTCGTTATATCGTTCTCATCACATTTAAATAAAGTAAGAAAATCAAAAATTGAGAAATTAGAACAAATTTGCCTCTCTCAAGAGAAAGATTTGAAGAAGAAATTCTCAAAATCAGTTGAGAATGCTTTAAAGAGTTCCAGGTCCAAGCTAAATGATTTGCTTAGAAGAAAAGCTGAATTCATTATGCATAGAGTCCGGCAGAAGTATTATTATAATGGGCCAAGACCCAGCAAGTTACTGGCTCTACAACTCAGACAAAGTGAAGCTAGGGCTATTATTGATACCATTCAGTCACCTACAAAAGGCCTAGTAACAGATCCCAGAGAGATAAACAATACTTTTGCAGAACATTTTAAAGAGCTATATCAGCCTAAGGATGGTACTGACAAGGTTGAATGTCATACATTTCTACATGACATTGATTTACCACTATTAACGCATAGTGAATCTGAACAAATGAGCCAACCTATAACTCTTGAGGAGCTGTATGCAGCACTAAAAACGGTAAAGAAGGGAAAATCACCTGGGCCAGACGGGATCCCCCCAGAATTAATCCTACATTTTTGGGATATATTAGGGCCAATTATGCATGCTGCAATAAACGCTGCAATCCAAAAGGGACACTTTGAAAAACAAATGAATACAGCTCTAATTTCTTTAATTCCAAAAAAAGATAAGGACCATACTAAATGTTAAAATTTTAGACCAATTTCTTTAATTAACTCAGATTTAAAAATATATGCTAAAGTTTTGGCTTTACGCCTTGGAAAATATATCTGTAATTTAGTTCATAGCGATCAATCTGGCTTCATCCCACATCGTTTGGCTGCAGACAATATACGTCGGTTGTTACATGTAATTCATGAAAGTAAAGATAGAAATTCCCCTTGCGCAGTTTTATCCTTAGATGCAGATAAAGCTTTCGATAGATTAAATTGGGATTATTTATGGATGGTGTTAGATAAATTCGGTTTTGATGAGAAATTTATTAATATGGTACAAATAATTTATTATAATCCATCAGCAATTATAGCAACAAATGGCTTACATTCCCAACCTTTTGATATCTTGAGAGGGACAAGGCAAGGATGCCCCCTCTCACCAATGTTATTTGCATTGTCTCTCGAACCTCTAGCACAAAAAATAAGACAAGACCAAATTTGTTCCATTTCAATCAAGGATACCCAACATGCAATATCTCTCTACGCAGATGACATTTTACTGTATTTTTCAGATTTCGACACAATCCAAAACATACTAGAAACATTAAACTTTTTTGGGAAATTTTCTGGATTCAGGATCAATTGGTCCAAATCATCTCTTCTACCTTTAAACAAAAAAGCTCAGAGTACCCAGATACCATCAGTTATTCCAATTATGAATCAGATAACTTACCTAGGGATATTGATACGGCCCTCTCTAAAAGAAATTGTACATATTAATTATGATAAAGTGTTTCAAAAGCTTAAAAGAGATATTGACAGATGGAGGACACTTCCCGCATCACTGCAATCTAGAGTCTCGACTGTGAAGATGAATATATTACCTAGGGTTAATTTTCTCAGTGCCATGATTCCCTTGCCACCTCTTTTAAAATGGTGGAAAAGACTTGACTCTTTAATTCGCACTTTTCTCTGGAATGGCAAACAACCAAAATTAAAATTAGCGACGTTGCAACGTACTAAAATGGAGGTCTCTCCCTCCCCAATTTTGAGCTATATCATAAAGCATTCCAACTGCGAGCAGTCAAGACATGGTTTGACTCTATAGCCTCCACACCTTGCAGAGAAATAGAAGCAGCAATTGTCAGACCAATTAGACTTGAAGATGTACTTTTTTCTGGACTCTCTTTAAAGTATTGCAAGCAATCCTTCGGTCCCATTGTAACAAACACCATTAACACTTTCATAGCAGTGGAGAAATTATTAAGTTACAATAACAAATGGCACCTACAGACCCCCTTATGGCGTAATAGGAATATTAAATGTGGTTCTGAACCATTCACATCAGAACAGTGGTCAAAGCAGGGAATAAGGACTCTTGCTGACATTTGGAATGATAATGGGATGTTTAGTTTTCAAAATATAGTTGCATCTTTTAATGTACCGGCATCATCCTTTTTTTTGTTTTTGCAACTGCGTTCAGCCCTTAGAGCATATGGAGTCCCATGGGGATCTGCTCTCGAAACACATCCAGTTCATAGTTGGCTCTTTAATCCTTCTCAACAAAGGGTAGTGTCAGCTGTCTATCCTTACCTTCTTAAACAAAAACAATTACCACTGCACACAATTTGGATAAGGGAGTTATCTGTGGACCAGATTGATTGGGAGACGGTATGGAAAAATATTTTCTGTGCATCAAAAAATCCAAACCATCAGTTAATTAATTTCAAATTTTGTCACAGATTGTACTGGACACCAAAGAAACGCTTCCTCATTAAATTATCTGCCAATCCCTACTGTAGTTTTTGTCCCTACCAACAAGAGGGAACATTCATGCATATGGTCTGGGAATGTGAGAAGGTTTATGAGTTTTGGGAAAAGATCTCATCAATACTGTCTGATATGATAGGAAAAGAGATACCAGTTCAACCAGTTGTGTTGCTTCTAAACAATGACTCCAATTTAGGTTTCACCGAGCTACAAAGAAGGATTTGGCTGGCTGGGCTAACCTCTGCCAAAAAGATAATTGCGCAAAGATGGCTTCCTCCCAATACTTTATCTGTGCGACACTGGTTATTTCAGTTTCATGATATAGTAATGTTAGAACTTTCAACCGCCAGAATAAATAAAGCTAGAGCATCAACCCTTGAGGCTTGGGAAGCTGCGGCAGATGAGTTGACAGAAAAGCTTCAAGATGGTAGAATCTAATTTTGTGATATAGTGTGGACTCTCAAACCTCTGATGATCTTTATGTTACTCTACTTATCCTAAGTTTCTCATATTGCAGACTGTATCTGTATTTATTTATTTGTTTGTTTAATTTTATTTATTATTACAATAATTTTTATTTTATTTTACTATGCAGATGTATATGTGAATATTATTTAGTTTTGATTGCAATTTTATGTAAAGGATCAGAGGCCTGGGGCCTCATTTATAAAACTTTGCGTAGGATTTGCGTCAGAAGTGGCGTACGGATGAAACATAGGACATGCGTACGCAAAGAAATATTTGGATTTATAAAACCGTGCGCACGCACATCCTACGCAGTTTTCCCTTAATAAATCACAATCAATTCTAAATGTAGCGCAGCTTTTGCGGCTTCATGTCACGCCCATAGTTGCCCATAAATAGTCCGTGAAACGCCCACAAGTTAATATTTATCAATTGCGAAATCATGGCAAATACAGAGAGGAAATCAAAAAAACGTAACTTCACTCAATGTGAAGTAGAAATTATCGTTGGCGAGGTGGAAAAGAGGAGAAAAATATTTTTTGGAGGGCACAGTGTGGGCATTAGCCTACTAATGCCAAAAAGGCACTTGAGTGGCAAAAGGTTGCAGACGCCGTAAATGCTGTAGCATCACAACCTCGGACTGTGGCCGGAAAAAAAAAGAAATGATCGGACATCAAAGTCGAGGCAAAAAAACGTCTAGCGCTCGCTCCATCGCCAGAGTGTGTTTGCCACGGTTGGGGGAAAGGGACACCGGAGCTGACCCCTCTTGATGAGAGACTGCCGGCAATTATTGGGGAATCCCTATTAATCCCTATCCCTATTATCTACGTGGAAATGGGAAATAGTTCAGTGCAAATGTAATTTCTTGCAGCTTTCTGAATGGTTGAGACATACATCATATGTTATTTTATCGAAAATAAAACAAACTAAAGGCATTTGCATGAATACCATGATTCCGTAGCTGATGAAGAAATTTTTACTATGAAAACAACTTTCCCCAGTGGACAATTAATTTATCTATCTATATATCTCCCTAATTATCTATCTATCTATCTGTCTATCTAATTGCATCTGCTCCGCCAGACGGACACATTGACGAGAATATCAGTTTTGTACATTATTTCGTTCTGTTTACCATATTATTTATGAGGATGAATTGCATAACATGCAATATTGTTGCAGAACATATTTCACTTTTTTTTTTTTTTTTGCATTTCTGTTGTAATTTTCGTTTGATTTTGTTTGTTTTACACTGCAGATCGATCAAACGGGTGTTTGTGTAGGCTGTTAATTGTAATACTTGCTTTGTGAAGTCTTCAAGTTATTTATGAGAGGCAGTATTGCCATTTCTTTTACACAACGGTCTGCAGTTTCACACACTTTCACGTGTTTCTTCCATCTGCCGACGGTGTCGCCATTTCTCATTTCACCGGTTTTTGTGCGTACGCCTGGGTCAGAGCTTGCGTGAAGGACCGCACATTTTCCCGTCAAGTTTGCTTTTTATAAATACCAATTATTGCGTAGAGAGTGGCGTACGCCTTCTTTTGTGCGTACGCAACGTTTATAAATGAGGCCCCTGGACCTTGGGGACAGCTGAAGGGTGGGAGGGGGGGTTCAGAGGGTCACCTCTCTGTTTGTTTTATTCTGAAGAAAACTATGGACAACTGTATGTGACCCTATTTATGCAAAAAAAAAAAAAAAAAAAAAAAAAAATTGATCCAAAAAAGAAAAGAAAAAGTGCTTACTGAAAAAAAAAAAAAAAAAAAGACATGACACAGGACGGACATTAGCTGAGCGACGACAGAAAGACAGAGATGGCAAATAAAAAACAACTGTGAAACAAAAGGTTTACGATCAGGCAAGAAGTAGGACCCATGTAAATGTCGGATCAGCTTTCCAGCGCTGGAGAGAACTCAAGGAGCGACGGCCGAGGCTGCTTTATTTCTTCTCGAGAGGCGAGTAACATTGATTTTGTTTTGTTTCACAGAATTATTATATCGTCGCTGTCCGATGAAAACCACGTATGTCCATTTTGCCGATTTTGAGATTTTTCGACGGATTGAATGTCCAGGTTCATTTCCGTATACAGTATGCTTCACATATCTAAATGGCCAATGAAAAGTTGTGAAATCATGTCATCTGATTTTCACGTATATCCATTTGGTGTCAAAGCTGTCAATCACGCCGCGTATCTCCCGCCCTGTGAAAGCATCTCGCCGGTCTCGTGAAACATAGCCTGGTGAGACAATGACTTTCCTTCATCGAGGTAAACGTTTCCCCCCTGACGCCAGACGTACGTCTAGGAGTGACAAAATTATGGTAGGACTGTACAAACAAAGTATCTGTCTAGCATTACCATGTCAGTGTATTGATTCATTGTCCCTTCATAGTTTGCAAGAGACATTTAATAAATGTATAATTAATATTAAATAAACTAAGCGTATTTAATAAACTAAGACGTAGGCTATTTAATAAACTGAGCGTATTCCTCTGTCAATATGAAACGCGACTTGGCCATTCTAATTAATGATCGGAAGAACGCGTATCGACCACCGTTACTGTAAAATATGCACGCATGTCCATTTAAACTCAATTTTGGTCAAATGTGGATTATATCATTACACTGGCAAGAATATGGTTACATGTAAAGATGCCGTACCAAGTATGACAACGCTACATTCAACTGCTTTTGAAATACGGTGTTTTTTTCACTTCCTGAAAAGTAACCGTTTTGGACATACGTGAGTTTCATCGGGCAGCGACGATATGCTGGCTTTTGCTTGAATATGCTCATGTGTCATGTTCGCTTGCTTGTCCATTTGCGATCGTATTGTCGGTAATTTCAGCGATGATAAAAACCCATTCATTTCCACACCGTATAAGTCTGGAGCATCTAAACCTCCTCGCCGTCTGTTTCAAGCGTCAGCTTCCACAGTGTGTCCGAAAAATAAGATAATATACTCCGCATATATGTTTTGTTTTCTTTGGTTCCTCTTTTCATGATCGATATAACCCTCTAATCTTCTCATAATTGTAATGAAAATTGTATTAGTTTGTATTGTATTGTATTCGTTAGTTGGACTGTCGTGCTCGTGCTATCGAGTTGTTCATGAGAACTGTGCTTGAGTTTTTGGGATGGAAGGGATGACATTTTCAATGAACGACCTACCGGAACGGATTACCCATAGACTGTAAAAAAAATATGGACGTAGTGTCCGTGACGTCACCCATAGGATTCTTAAGAGCAGTTTTGAAGCGCAAAGTAGGGACGAGCAGGCCGTTGCCATCTTGTCAGCGCGTCATCGCGCATCACTCCCGGATAATAGAAAATGGGCAAAGAGGCGGGACGTGGGTGGAGCTGAGGTGACGTGTGACTAACAGACAGCAGATAAATGGCTATCCACCTGTTACTCAAAGTGGCCACGCCCTTAATTATGCAGGACTTTAAAGCTTTATATAATGTAAACGAATGAGTTATAAAAAAATTCACCCCCCTCACAGTTGTCATGAAAGGCAAAATTAGCCGTATAGACCAAAACCACAATTTGTACCAGGCTGTAAACATGTGTTTTTCTGCTGTAAAGTTGGCCATTTTAACATGGGGCTCAATGAGATTCTGCTCCCTTCTGGAGCCTGTCCCTAGTGGCCAGTCAATGAATTGCAGTTTAAGTCACTTCCGTATTGGCTTCAAGAGAAACTGCGGGAGGTTGCCGCTTGGGATTACCATAGTAACATACATTGCTTTCACTTATTGAGGACATCATACCCTTGGTCGGCTGGCAACTGCAGATTCCGCCATAGTCGTTACCTGGGTTACGTATGTGTGGGGCGGAGCTATCAAAATAGGGGTGTGTTTGCTTTGGTGATTTGAAATCAACATCGGTTACCAGAAAACACTTACCCCACCTTTAATTGCTAAAGCGTCCTTTTACACCACAGACTGAACAAAAAGAAGCATTGCTTGGTCATTGGTTGACCTAAATTGGTATTATCTAATTGTGTACTTAAATTGAACTGCTGACGGCTGATTGGTTGGTTGTAATCCATTACATACCTTTCTATCAAAGTAATCTGACATTATCAAGATGAATTTGTTCAGACACAGTTTAACTCTGAGTTCTTGCCATATTTTATTACCATTTTCTAAACTATACCGAATAAACTGTGAAAATGTGAGAAAATATTGAAGGTGTCTGAATACATTTTGGTTTGACTGTACTTGAAACATGAATAGAATTTAGATATAATTCAGATTACTAATGATAGATGTATGCTTAAAAATAATGTTAATGAAGCAGGAAATAATAAACTTCATAAAATAAAATCAACTTAAGTTATATTCTCTGAAAACAGTTCTCAATTTATGCAATTCTACTTCATATATAAATAATTTTGTTTTTAAGAAAATATTAGATATTTGGTCTTACTTTTATTGAAGTGTCCTTAACTATTATGTAATAACATTTAAATTAATCATTTGATACAATGCATGTTTTTTACATTGTAATTATAAAAAAAATACCTGCATTTAATAACATCTATTATTACTCTGTTGACCCTTGACCTACACCTTAACCCCCCTAAAACCTACACATCCCACCAAACCTGTCCCTAACCTTACCCGTTTCTCATCAGCAATACAACATAAATACATTGTACTTACATAAAAAAGAATGGTTAGGTACATAGTAGTTAATGACGCCTAATATAAAGAGTTAGAAAAACATTTACAGTCCACTCTCTGTGTGTCTCTTACCTTACATGAGAGAAATTCTAGCAAATGACTTTATGTGAGGTTGCATTCTAACACTGACCAAAACAAAGGTGTAAATTCTCCCTGACAAGACCAGACAAGCTCAGAAGACAGATCTGGAGGAACATGCCAAGACCAAAAGATCCTCTCACTAACCCTAACATCCCTCCCAAACACACACACACACACTATCATACACAGATAAAAGAGTCTGGATGAAAGAGAAGGAACTGACAGCGAGCGATTACGCCATATATAGCGTGGCATTAATAAATCTGCCGGCAAAAGTGTGTGAGACCTCCAAATGGATCAAAACGTGTTCTAATAAGAGCCTGCTACCAGATGTCAGTGAGTACATGGAGACGTTCCAGAGACTGTTGATGCAGACAGATGTCTTTCACTCTTTACTGTGTGAAATGATGAATAAATCCTTAACTGGCGATCACAAACAACGACCGAGATTGGCCCATCCTGAGAAAAGGTACAATAACAATATCAATGTGCTGCTTTAGTAATAATTTACACATGATTCAGTTATGAATAAATATTCATAGAAAAAAAACATATTTACAAGATGAGCACACAAAATATTATTAACAAATATCATATTATGTGAAATAAATGCTATGCATTTTATTTGTTATTTAATGGAATAACTTCTGACCCCAAAATTACTTTGGATGTTAATATCCAGACACCTTACTTTCCCTGTTTGTCTAAAATAAAATGATATGATTTACTAACATCAAACATGTTAATTGTTTAAGAATTTTATATATATTATTACTTTTGAGAGTTGCAAGAAAATCAGCTTGTGATAAAAGCATAAAGAAAAGAATTAGAGAATTACTGTGGATGTTAAAATAAGTTCTGGTAATATATCTGGAAAAAAAGTCACATTTCTTTTCCCCATCTGTCTAAAATAAAATGATACAATATCCATCTTAAATATGTTTTCAAAACTTGTGAGACAGTGATGTGCTATGTGTATTCAATTCTATGCAATTTTATTTTTTCCTTAAAATTGTCTGATTATTTAGAAAAAATAATAGGAAAACAATGTTGTAAAATATTACAAATCTAGAATTTTTTATTGTTTTCTATTTTAAAAATATGTTTTCTATTTTAATGTCAAACTGTCATTTATTCCTATCCTCAAAGCTGAATTTTAAGCATCATTACTCCAGTCTACAGTGTCACATGATCCTTCAGAAATAATTCTAATATGCTGATTTGATACTCAAGAAACATATTAATATCAATATTTAAAAAATTGTCTTTTAGAATTGTTTTTGTTGTTGATTTAAATAATGTTGTTCAAAAAATACTATTTTATATAAATAATATGATGTATTTGGTATTGAGAAAGGGTCCGTTAGTGATTGTGATATGGACTTCAGTGAAAGTTACATAATTATGAGTTATGGATTATGGATAATGATGTAACATATGTCTTTATGAGTGAGTCAGAACAAAGAAGTTGTTAGTGCTGTCATTGGAAATACCCGTATATTTTAAAAGGACAAAGACAAAGGGTGCGTCTCAATCAGCTCCCTATAGCTTCCTAGGTCATGAATCAGTATATTGTGTACATAAACGTGGCCGACTCCCTGATCAGTGCCCGCAAAGATATTGCTTTCCTTAGCGGACATTCAAACTGATTTTGTGTAATGGATATAATATTACGGACATCGACCAGAAAAAATTATGCTACATCAGATGCAGGTATTACACTCGTTTAGTCTCTCTCTCATAATACCATAATACTCTACTCTACATAATACAATAAGCTTCAATGAAGCGACTAATCGTTCCTTCGTTACCAGTTCTAAAGTGGACATTTTAGAATTAGTAACGGAGGCTTGAGCTCAACTGCTAAACTGTCAACTTGAGATTTAAATCCATGGTGGAAGGAAGTAGTTCTGCACATAAGAGGGTTTTTAAAAGACACTCCGTTGTTGCAACTTATTTATTTACTCACTTGTATCATATAACTGATGTATAAACGCAATATCACAATCGGCTGTTTATTACACGGCTCTGTGGAATACTTGATTCGGATTGGTCAATCGCGCATTCCAGTGGTATGTTATTCCCAGATGACAACCACCAAAGTGAATAACACGCCGCTCATCCGGGTACTACGAGTTATCTTGACCGGTATTACTTATATGCTTAACGCTGTCGTTGACTGTCTGGCGCCATCTTGTGACTGAAAAACACTTAACCACCACGGGTTACAAAGAAAGACTTCAAGGGTTTCACGGCCGGAACTATACTTTATAGTGTTAAATATGGAAATTTTTCCTACACAAATGCATCAATTCGCTTCAGAAGGCCTTTATTAACCCTCCAGAGCTGTGTGGAGCACGTTATTTGATGAACAGCTGCATTTTTAAGGACTTAAAAAACAGAGCTAACAACTACTGCCATTATAAAGCTTGGATTAGCCTGGACTTTTTTAATATAACTCCGATTTTATTTGTCTGAAAGAAGACTGTCATATACACCTGTCATCCTTATGACTCACCCTCAAGTCATAAGGATGACTTGAGGGTGAGTAAATCATGAGCTAATTTTCATTTTTGGATGAACGATCCCTTTCAGCATTAATTTCAACATATATGGTAAAAAAATTGATAAAGGCTTAAAACAGTTTGGAACAGTTTTTCTTCGCGGAAGCTTTGAGTAAGAGCTAATGAAATATTTAAACTCAAGACAATATTTTGTGTCTAATTTACGTGAGACAAGTAGCTGTGTAATAAGCAAGATAATGTACATCCAGCCGGTTGTTATCGCAGAATAAACCCCGACAGAGTGATCAGGACCCCGATCAGGATATATACCGCAGAGGATTGAGAGAGAGAGAGAGAGAGAGAGAGAGAGAGAGAGAGAGAGAGAGAGAGAGAGAGAGAGAGTGTGTGTGTGTTTTTTCAAGAGCATTAGGGTATATAAAAGGAACCCAAAACAATCGTACGAGAAAAAGCCCCCTTTACTGCCACGACTGAAAACCCAAACAAATAGTTGCTAGGCCACCACCCTCTGTTTGATCTCACAAACCTGGACTCCAAAGGCACCAACACCAGCAATGCCAGCGCCGCAGTCTCAAGGGAGAATGCCAGCGACACATGGCACAAACAGAAAGGCAGATCGGCCTCCTCCAGTCGGCTAGAGATCCTGAATTCAACCCTCCCGAGGGAGGGACGCAATCCTCCGTATCTCTACAAGCCCCTTAATCTAGCGTGTAATTGTGCCCCATCAGATGCCAAAACTAGCGAGAACAAGTTCAGCCCAACCTCCCTGGTTTCATTTCATTTCGACGCATTTTATCCGTGTGTCCTTGAGGGATTCCCGTTTTTAATCCTCTCTGTCTCTCGAGCTCAAATTCCTGCTTTCTAAACACCGAAATTAAAAAGAGCTTATCGGAGCGCAAGGCCTAAACAGTCACAGAATCGCATCGCACGAGGCCTAAAAGGCTTCGCGTTACAAATCTGGAACACAATGGCCATGAACTAATGAACTTCAGTGAATGTACCAAAAGAGGGTCTATAAATGACACGGAGAAAAGATGTGGCGTATTTGATGAAGTGGAATAAAGGAGTGCGGTGACAGATTGGGGTTTGCTGTTGGTCTTTATCCAGGCACATTCATTACAGAGACACTCAACAGCTGCAGCAGAACCTCAGAAGCCACTGCATGATCTTGAGTGAATGTTTCAACCGAAAAAAAGACTATTTAGCGACGTGACTGTTCAATGTAGGGTTCAAACTACAAGGAGTTTCATGTTTGTTTTGGCCTTTAAAAGGTGCCCTCAGTCCTTTTTTGTTTTGTTGTGCCGGCTGATATAACAATCAACTTGGATTATACTGACACCTAGTGGCGTGGATGATGCACCACATAAAAGCAAACAGTTTGTTAAAGGGGCACTTCAGCGCCGGGAAGATGAATGTGTATTTAAACTGTGTCATTTATGTAGTAGAAAGGTGAAATTATTTTTGAATTTGGTGCCTTCTAGACTGAGAAAAGACAGAAAATGTATTTTTGTCTCATGTGGATGAAAGACAACAACTCCCAGAATGCACTTGCTTTGCTGCCCTACGAGGCCACTTCCAAAGCCACGGCTATTGGTTTTCACTTGCCCACCGTGGCACCGCCCCACCGTCGTTTTGATATTCATAGTAATAAAATAATTTAGTTCAGTTAGAGAGTAGACACTACAAATAAAAACTGAACGTGTCTTTTCAATAAAGTGTGAGTGAGCCGAACGAAAGTCACGTCACAGACGCAGCAGGAGTCAGATTTAATTCATCACGAAGAGCTGAGCAGAGCTGAGGTAAGCGCGGCATTCATTCTCTGCGTGTGTCCAGTCTGGCGCGTTATCAGATAGCATGTGTAACTAAACTTTCATAGGAATTCATTGAAAAGTTGAAACACTCACTTTGCTCCGTACCTCTCCTTTATGAATGCCCGAGCGGAAGCGGCCGTGCACATTTACATTCTGTGAGTGAGATCCCTCCCCTGTGGGCGGGTCGATAACATGCGGAACTAGCTCCTGTAGTCTCTAGGCTCTGGCCAAAAATCCTCCAATGACGCAAAATGACGATATTTGCGTCATCGGAGGATTTTTTCCAGAAATAAAATGCATAATTATCTCGTCTCAGGGGGATATGAGGGGGAAAAGTAATTCGAATATACTACCGGGTTTCTACTGATACAAAGCTTAATGGTAAATCACTGAAGTTACCCTTTTAACACATTTACACTACCGTTCAAAAATGTAACATTGTGTAATGTTTTTGAAAGAAGTCTATTATGCTCACCAAGGCTGCATTTAATGATCAAAATAGAGTAAACAGTAATATTGTGATTTATTATTAACATTCACAGTAATTGCTTTCTATTTTAATATAGTTTAAAACATAAAGCTGAATTTTCAGCATCATTGCTCCAGTCTTGGAGTGTCACATGATCCATCAGATTTAGCCGTGGGGAAATAGCCGCTCAAATTCTAATATGCTAATTTGCTGCTCAAGAAAATTGTATTTATAATTATCAATGTTGTGCTGCTCAATTTTTTTAGGATTCCTTGATCAAAAGAAAGTTCAAAAACATAATTTATTTGAAGTAGAAATCTTTTGTAACATTATATACTAGAAGTTTAAAGGGATAGTTCACCCAAAAAGGAAAATTAGCCCATGATTTACTCACCCTCAATTCATCCTAGGTGTATAATGACATTCTTCTTTCAGACGAATAAAATCGGAGTTATATGACATAAGTCCTGATTGTCCAAAAACAGTAATTGTTGCTGTTTTTGAAGTCCCTAAAAATGCATCCGTCCGTCAAATAACGTGCTCCACACGGCTCTGGGGGGGTTAATAAAGGCCTTCTGAAAGAATTGATGCGTTTGTGTAAGAAAAATATCCATATTTAAAACTTTATAAAGTAAAGTTCCGGCCGATCGCCTTCCGTGGAAAAAAAAGTGTTGAAAGTGCCTCTCGCAATTCAAAATGCTTATGCTAAGTTGACGAGCGCAAGTGGTAGCGTAAGTATTTTGAACGGCAGAGGCACTTTCAACTATTTTTCCATAAATTGAATACGGAAGGCGATCGGTGAGTAAATCATGGGCTAATATAAATTTTTGGGTGAATTAACCCTTTAATGTTCATTTCGGCCTTTAAAAGGTGCTCTCAGTCATTTTTTTGTTTAGTTGTGCTGGCTGATATAACAATCATCTTGGACTATATTGACACCTAGTGGCGTGGATGACGCATCACACAAAAGCAAACGGTTTCTATAATAAACACATATGTATTACACTACCGTTCAAAAATGTTGCAATGTTTTTGAAAGAAGTCTTTTCTGCTCACTAGGCTGCATTTTTTTAAATAAAAAACAGTAATATTCTGATTTATTATTAACATTTACAGTAATTGTTTACTATTTTAATATAGTTTAAAACGTAAAGCTGAATTTGCAGCATTATTGCTCCAGTCTTCAGTGTCATGATCCTTCAGAAATCATTCTAATATATGATGATTTGCTCAAGAAACATTTATTATTAATTTCAAAGTTGAAACAGTTGTGCTGCCCAATATTTTGTTGGAAACGATTCAATTACAATTTTGATACAAAAACGATAAAAAAATTTAGGATTCCTTGATGAATAGATGGTTCAAAAACATAATTTATATGAAGTAGAAATATTTTGTAACATTACAATTACATTTTTTACTGACTTTTGATCAATTTAAAGCATCCTTGCTGAAAATAAGTATTAATTTCTAGTATTTCTAAGTATTAATAAGAAAAAATGCTAGACTGTTTCGAGCTTCAGAAATTAACTCCAAACAAACTTCGTTTTGGCCTGATTTTGATCGAAATTTGCTTGAAGTTATTGGGGCCTTAATGGCCCCTTGGTATGTGTGTTTGAAGAAAAACTGCTGTTGCCGAATTAAAATAATCACTGAAATTAAAATTAAAAACATAAGCGCTTCTTTTGGCTGAATGATGATATAGTTTGATAATACATGGATAATATGCACAATTTATGACAGCAAATTAGATTTACTCAAAATTTCTGAAAGCAATTGAAAACAACATTTATTTTACAAATTATTTACTCAGATTCCAAAAAGACATTTATCCACTGACAAGGCTATCAGTAGATTTTGAAATTGAACCAAGGGGTGGTAACACTTCAGATGCCAGTGAAGTCAAAATGGCAGATATATCAGTCTAAAACTGACACTCAGGAAGCTTAATTTTCCATTTAGGAAGACCTCAATATGCAAGAACTTTCAAGAGGCTCTCTGTTGTAATCTACGCAATTATGACTGTCACTCACATTCTCCAACACCCATGGAGAGAAATTTGTTGTTGGGACAGCGAGTAAAAGCAATTAAAAGAGGACAACAGAGGCTTTACTGTAGATGGATTAGGATTGAACGCTTAAGACTTGCTACTTTTAATTGTGCCACAGCACCAGGTCCAGCTGGGTAAACCTTTCTCTCACACGTTTTTCATTGCCTGGCCCTTTTCGACAATCACCTTGGCTCCAAATACAACAGCACTTTCATTAACAAAAGCCAGTTGGCACCCATTTCACCTTGACTGGTTTCTATTCAAATCCCTGAGGGGATAACATGTGAGGTCTAGACAGGCCTTAAAGTTACCACCCACAATATCAGAGATTTCAGCCCTTCAGCATCTTTGAGGTAAACAGTGGGAAAGTCTAGCCTAGGGGTCGTAAGGCAGACGCATGTTAGACTACAAGCCCGCTGCGAATGATAATACCCGTCATGGCTACTACTGTGAAACCTCCTGAAATGTAAACGCACTATTCACATTCATGAAGACCTCGTCTAGTAGCCTGCTCTGTGCTCACAATCCCGGTTTCACTTAATGTCTTCTTTAGGTGTATGAAACAAGCAGATAAAAGATTCACCCATAGTCAAATGTCCAGAGAAATTTTGTTGATTTAGACAAGAGTGTCGAGGAAATATTTAAGCATGTGCAAATCCAATAATAAACGGACATTTCCCTGGAGGTAATGGTGTTTCTTTTCTTGTTAGACAAACAAATGTCTCCTCTGGACAGACCCAGATGGTGTAAAGCATTAGTGTTAGGATCGTGAGGATGAGGGAATCTTGTAAACACCACGGCCCCTTTTCTCGCCTCTCCTGTAAAAACACTTCCAGCTGTTCTTCCTTAGCAAATGCTTACCTTGACATTTCCTGACACTGCAATTTAGATATCAGGCGACAGAAGCCCACGCGGCTACAGCGTTTGAAATGGCTAATCATAGTTTGTTTTTCTAGACTCCTACTAGACTCCAGCCGTGGACTGGGGAATGGGCTTTATTCCCTAACAAACTGTGTTGCCTTCAGGGATTGTCAGAGGGAGGTCAGGGATGAAGAAAGTGCGATAGAAGGAGGCGACTGTTTTCAGTCGGCTAGACTCTCAGACGGCCTGGGGGGAATGATCGTTGACTTCTGAAGACACACGACCAAAGAGATGCCTGCCATTTGGAAAACAAACAGGTAGTTCACTGCACTCATAATCCCTCTTGATAGGGACATTAATAATAATAATAATATGTTACATTTATATAGAGCTTTTCTAGGTACTCAAAGCGCTTTACATGTGGAAGGGGGGAATCTCCTCAACCACCATCAATGCAACATTAGTTGCAGATATATATA